>NC_044041.1:194527555-194838210 GCF_901765095.1 Microcaecilia unicolor
TGCATAAAACAAAACGTAAGAATGATACTTTCACAAAAATTACCACACCTCATCATCTATCAGCTGCATTAAATAGGCTGAAATAACATTAAAAAAAAAAATCTCCAAAAGCCTGCCGAAAAAGAAAGGGCTTTAAAAAGAAATCCTTGAAGTGTTCCCATACGTTTTACTGCTTTCCTGTGCCGACAATGAATTCCATAATTTAGATCCAGCAGTATAAAAAATGAGAGAGCATCCAGAAAAGAATTTATTTAATGGGCTTTATTAACTGCTTTTATGAAGAGATTCACTCAAAGCAGTGGTACAGTAGGTACAGTTGAACATCAAACAAGTATAAACAGGGGTGATGGGATACAGAAGTTCAAATATGTGAAAGGTATTAATCCGCACACAAACCTTTTCCAGAGACGGGAAGGCGGTAGAACTAGAGGAGATGAATTGAGGTTGAAAGGGGGCAGGGCTGAGGAACGATGTCAGGAAGTGGTTTTTTTCATGGAGGGTAGTAGATACCTGGAATGTCCTCCCGCTGGAGTTGGTGGAGATGAAAATGGTAACGGAATTCAAAAATGTGTGGGATAAACATAAAGGAATCCCATAGGAATGGATCCAAAGACGCTTAGGGGAGATTAGGTAGCAACACCGCTAATTGGGAAGCAAAAGCTAGTACTGGGCAAACTTTTACAGTCTGTGCCCTGATCGTGGCTGCAAAGATTCAACTTCAGAAGTTGGAGAAGGCGGCCTGTGCTGGGCAGACTTCTACGGTCTGTGCCCTGATCGTGGCTGAATACATTTGGACGGGCTGGAGAGGAGCTTTTCAGGGGCTTCGACGTTAACTTCAGAAATTTTAGAACAAGGACAGTCCTGAGCAGACTTCTATGGTCTATGCCCTGAAAATGGCAAGGACAAATCAAGACCAGGTATACATATGAAGTATCACATACCATATGTAATGAGTTTATCTTATTGGGCAGACTGGATGGACCGTACAAGTCTTTACCCGCCGTCACCTACTACGTTACAATCCTTACAAGCAGATCTCAAAGGCCTTGGAGGCCGACATATCCTTAAATTAGCTGCTATAATAGATGGGACCCGATTACTCAGAATCTTATATATTAATTACCCACTCAATAGGAAGCTAATGCAACTTAATTAAAACAGGAGAAATGTGATCAAATTTCAAACTGCCACTGATAAATTCTGGCTGCTGCATTCTGAGCCACCTGTAGCAATTTTAATATTCACTTAAGTAACCCAAGAAGCAAACTATTACAGGACACATATCATGGAACAATCAGCTCCGAGTAACATTACTAACCGAAATGGTGAGGTGGCCGAGGTCAGGCAGCTGCGTGCAGCAGGGTTTAGATCGATGCCTCCTGTGAAACCACTGAGTGACAAAGCTATAAATACGAGGAATTTTGGTGTCCTTTTCCATCGTTGCATCCCCTTCAGTGTGGCACATCTCTCTTTATTAAGGTCAAGGGTCCACCAAGTAACATCGCAGTACAGCAGCAGGTGTTAATAAGCTGCTATTGCCACAAGGAGCAACTTTCTCTTCGTGGCCAAGGCAAAAAGATGTCTGTGTTTTTCAAGTTGCAGAGGATGCGGGTGCTGGGGGGGGGGGGGGGGGGGGGGGGGGCAGTCAGCAGATGCGCACAGAGAGAGCGTTCTGACTTTCACAGGGAAGCAGCACATTTCAAACTCCTTCCCTTAGAAAAAAAAAAACCCTTGTGGTTTTTGCACCTCATGGTTAGCAGATCTGAGTTTCAGTTTATTATGTACACTTAAAGAAAAGAATGAAGCTAGAGCAAAGTAATTATTTTATAAAAACAGGACCTACAGAAAAAAAAAATTTCTGCATCTCTGGTTCACTATGTACTGCATTTTAGGTGATCTAGATCTTCAGATAAAACTTTAGTGTTGTGGTTTGGCAACAGCTCTTTAACCATGCTAAAGAGGGCTTCTGTTTGCTGGGGTAGAAAGGGAGGGGGGGAAATGGATGGTTAGGAAAGTATTGCAGGAGTGGCCCCTAGTGGCTGGAGGTGGAACTGTACCTGTTTGATGCCTTAACAAGGAACTTAATTAAAGATGACATTTGCCATCAATAGAGATGTGAGGATAGCAACCTAGGAAAAAAAAAAAGAAAAAAAGAAAAGAAAATACAAACCTACAGTTATTGCATGCTGTCATTCCTTTTATTGGAATAATAAATATTTACGGCTTATGATTCTCAGTTATAACCAGAAATCCATAATGGAGAAATTGGATTTTCTAATTACAACAGATAAACCCAGAAAATCAACCTCTCTCGCTCTGCTCCGATGACATCATCCAACTCCTGCCATCGCAGTAGAACGTCATTGGAGCAGATCAGCCTCTATCCTCTTCCAAGATCCTATAAAGAAACAGCAACTCTAGAATGATGATTACCTCTCTACCCTCATCTCCCCTTACGTTCCCAGCCGTAACCTCCGCTCTCAAGACAAATCCCTCCTTTCAGTACCCTTCTCCACCCACCGCCAACTCCAGGCTCCGCCCTTTCTGCCTCACCTCACCCCATGCCTGGAATAAACTCCCTGAGCCTATACGCCAGGCCCCCTTCCCTGCCCATCTTCAAATCCTTGCTCAAAGCCCACTTCTTCAAGGTCGCCTTCGGCACCTAACCACTATACCTCTATTCAGGAAATCTAGACTGCCCAACTTCACATTTTGTCCTTTAGATTGTAAGCTCCTTTGAGCAGGGACTGTCCTTCTTTGTTAAACTGTACAGCGCTGTGTAACCCTAGTAGCGCTTTAGAAATGTTAAGTAGTAGTAGTAATAGTATATGATGATACTGAACATTTGGCAAGTCCTTGCAATCCGCCTTAATGAACTCAAAGATCGTTTGCAGGAATGAAGAAGGTTGCTCCAGAAGGTGCAGTCAAGCAGATGGAGAGGATTCATCTATCACCATCACCAAGGCTGATTATATGGGGGACTGAGCAGCTGAGTACTTCACAGAAGAGGCCTCAACGGATGACTCGGAGTCATGAGCTGAACCTGCACTATTAGCCCAGAACAGATCTTCTGCTGAACAGGGCCAGATTTAAAGGTTGGATGCCCATAGCAACCCGAAAGGAGGAGAGCAGGAATGATATACAACTTCCCCATGCTGCAGTCCACCCAGAAATTAATTGGTGTGCATGGAGGAAGAAACCTTCATCACCTCAAAATCAATGCGGGAGTGGGTCTAAACTCCAGTCCCAGCTCCTCTGGATAAAATTCCCCCCTTCTTCTCACCTTTACCTGTTGCTGCCTTCCTTAGGCTGCAAGAGCAAGTTCTGTATGTTAACCATCGGCAGATGGTCCGAGTGCTTGCAAAGTCATGCCCCTTGCATTTTCCTTGGAAACAGAAAACCCATGCAATCATCACAGGGCCTTTGGCCACACCAACTCTTAGACCTCATGTCAGTGGTGTAGTCAGACATACTATTTTGGGTGGGCCCTTCCAATTCCAACCCCCCCCCCCCCTTAACATTAGCTCAGCATTTCCTCTGTCCTTCCCAACCCCTTATGCCGCTGAATTGTTCTGCACTTACCTAGGATCTTGGCTTTGATGGAGTAGGGTAGGGTAGATGACTGCACATGGGAGATGCTCTTTGATGAACTTCAGCACTGCTTCTCATGCGCTTTGGAAGAGGCTGAGGATGATGCCTTCCCTTCAGGCTTGAACGAGTGCTCTTTGGGCCTGGGGACCTTTGAGGAACCATATCTCAATTTGAGTGAGACCTGACAGTAGTACTTTTAAAACTCCAGTTATTTCACAGGGAGGCAGACAGAACTTCCAGACAGGGCTCTGCTCAAATGCACAGGTCAGCAGCAGCCTTCTCTTCTCTGGACTAAAAGAAACCTCTTCTCCGTTTCACAGTTGTTGGTGACTTTTTGGGCTTATGGAAACACATGTGTATGATGTTTGCATTCAACTTGATTATGGTCAAGAGGCCAAGCAGAATAGACACTTAGGGTTCCTTTGTGTTTATCCCTTGCATTTTGAATTCCATTACCATTTTCATCTCCACCGCCTCACGCAGGAGAACATTCTAGGTATCTATCACCCTCTCAGTGAAAAAATACTTCTTGACGTTATTCCTGAGTCGCCCCCCCCCCCCTCAACCTCAATTCATGTCCTCTAGTTCTACCAGCTTCCTACCTCTGGAAAAGGTTTTGTTTGCGGATTAATACCTTTCAAATATTTGAACGTCTGTATCACATCACTCCTGTTTCTCCTTTCCTCCAGGGTATACATGTTCAAGTCATCAAGTCTCTCTCTGCTTGTACGTCTTGCTATGCAAACCCCATAATATTTTTGTCGCTTTTCTTTGAACCGCTTCAAGTCTTTTTACATCCTTAGCAACATACAGCCTCCAAAACTGAACACAATACTCCAAGTGGGGACTCACCACTGAATTGTACAGGAGCATCAACACCTCCTTTCTTCTGCTGGTTATAACCCTCTTTATGCAGCCACGGCAATCACCTTGTCACATTGTTTCATCACCTTCAGTTCATCAGACACCATCACCCCAAGGACCCTCTCCTGAGCCGAGCTTACCAAATCTCTCCCCTCCTATCTGGTACATCGCTTTTGGATTTCTGCACCCCAAATTCATCACTCGGTATTTCAGACCATTCTTCTAATGCATTCCAATTCTCAGTCTCAGTGGGGTAGAGGCAGAATGAACCGGTGATTTTTAGTTTTGACCAAAACTGAATCCGAGGTCGAAATCAAAGCTGAAACCATCGTGGCTCTCTGACCACAAGTAGGCCCTCCCCAGGAATACCTTAAGAAGCCCTCGTGGCCTCTTCAAGGGCAAGAACGAATCCCACTCGTTCCTGCCAGGAGCCACTGCTCAGGCAAAATGGCTGACAAGACTGCTGCAGGAGGTCCTGGCAGCCATTTTGAGACTGGAACCAGCATAAGCAAGAGCAATCCCAAAATGGCCGCCTGACTTCCCACAGCAGTCTCATGACACTGCTGTGCGAAGTCTTGACCTGCTATTTCAACTGAGCAGGTAGCACCAGGCAGGAACAAGTGGGCTTTGGTCGGCCTTTACAGTGGGGAGAAGCTAACTCTGTGCCCCTATGCACCAACTGAGTCTGCTGTGCTGCTGAGGCACCGCCTTTTGCAGCCTCTATACCCCCAATCACAGTCTGCTATCAGGATGAAAGTCGCCCCCCCCCCCCCCCACAACAGCACCTTGCTACATTGATAGCATAAGCTCAGCTTTGTTTGTTTTCGGTTTGGTTTTGACCTTAAGCTGCTGCTTCTGCCCTCAGGATTTCTCTCCATTGCACAGGAGAGGGAGAGCCATGTGGTTCCTGTAGAGACAGAGTTAACTTAAGCCCAGGAGCCTGGTGGCCCAGAGGGGAAAGATGTTCCACAGCAAAGAGAACCTTCAATCTCTGCTTAAATCCACTGGGTGAGCAACTAGGGTGCTGCTGCTGCCCTGGGCCTGTCTTCTGATCTTGCTGCACCATTCCTAGATGCTACTTAAAAAAGGGTTGGATGGCTTCCTGGAGGAATAGGCCATAGAATGTTATTGAATGGACGTGGGAATAATCCCCTATTTCTGGGATGTGCGGGACAAATTGTTTGTTCTTTTGGCCACTGTCGGAGACAGGGTGCTGGACTCGATGGACCCTTGGTCTGTCCCGGCAGGGCGATGCGTATGTACTTATGTGCTTACCATGTACTGGAAACAGAATATTGAAAAGCTGAAGACAGCATCAGCTCCTATGAGGAAGCAAATTCAGCTATGAGCTTGTTCTCTGTCTCCATCTGCTGGTAGGGGACAAAACCCACTCATCTGGTCTGGCATGGAAGATAAGAAAACCCACTTTATACATGTGCAAATGCCTCACAAGCTTTCTAAGATGACCTACAGAATCTCACATTTGGAACTTCCCACCCCCACCATGTTCTCATATTAATTTTTAGATTTTTTTTTTTTAAATCATAATGGAAGCACTGCATTGTACACAGTATTTTGGAAAGCACTCCCATTTTTAGTTGCTCAATATTCTAAAAATCTCAGACATACAAAACTTGCAAATCTGTTTAGTATTGTTTGATACTTGAATTCCTAGATATCAAACATATAAACGGCAAGTGACCGACTCACCTGCAAATGCGCAGTAGAGACTTTCCTCTCTGTCCCGCCCTCGCGTCAAGACGTGATGACGTCAGAGGGCGGAACAGAGAGGGAAACGGAGTCGGAGTCACTGTCGGACGCTGCTGCCTGGAAATGAACATCGCGTGCACCAACCTCCACTCCCCCCCCCCATCGCCGCTCCCGCCCTCCTCCGTATCAGGCCCCCCGCACTGACCTGACGGCACCTCTCACCTCCGTGTGAAAGCGCTGCAGGCAGCAGCAGATCGCGTGCTTTCACACGGAGGTGAGAGGCGCCGTCAGGTCAGTGCGGGGGGGCCCGGCACGGAGGGGGGAGGGAGCGGCGGCGAGGAGGGTAGCTGGAAATTTCGCCCGTTTTAACGGGCTTAACGGCTAGTTTAACATAAAGAAAGTATTTGATTAGTGTTTTACGTCAACCAGCAAAATGTTCAATATACCATTCAAACACAGACTGAAGCACGAATTCAAGACACAATTCAATCTTTATTACACACATTAGTTGGCAGCTTCTTGACTGACGGGATTATTGAACAGCAACCCAACAGCAAAAAGCACAGTTCTAAATGGCGATATAAAACCTGTCAAAGGCTTACCTTATCAGGTAAATTTGCTAAATCTTTTTCTATCCAAGTGATCTCCGATTTTGTCTGTATTAATTGAAAGAAAACAGGAAAAGATCATCAGTACTAGGATTGTTAATGTTACACCTCAAATGTTAAAAACAATTATCACATCCCTCCAAGCGATGTCTCCAAATGGGTCAGGTTTGGATATACTATAAGTACATAAGTAATGCCACACTGGGAAAAGACCAAGGGTCCATCGAGCCCAGCATCCTGTCCACAACAGCAGCCAATCCAGGCCAAGGGCACCTGGCAAGCTTCCCAAACGTACAAACATTCTATACATGTTATTCCTGGAATTGTGGCTTTTTCCCAAGTCCATTTAGTAGTGGTTTATGGACTTGTTCTTTAGGAAACCATCTAACCCCTTTTTAAACTCTGCCAAGCTAACCGCCTTCACCACATTCTCCGGCAACAAATTCCAGAGTTTAATTATGCGTTGGGTGAAGAAACATTTTCTCCGATTTGTTTTAAATTTACTACACTGTAGTTTCATCGTGTGCCCCCTAGTCCTAGTATTTTTAGAAAGCGTGGACACTTCACATCCACCTGTTCCACTCCACTCATTATTTTGTATACTCTATCATGTTTCCCCTCAGCCGTCTTTTCTCCAAGCTGAAAAGCCCTAGCCTCCTTAGTCTTTCTTCATAGGGAAGTCGTCCCATCCCCGCTATCATTTTAGTCGCCCTTCGCTACACCTTTTCCAATTCTACTATATCTTTCTTGAGATGCTGCGACCAGTCATCACTCTTAAACCAGGTGTCTCAATTTACTGCCAAAGCTCCATAAAGTTCACGGCGTTATCATCTCCTCTGTCTGCAAGGGTCCACTTAATGAAAAAGTTAATCCTCTTAACTACAATTTAATTTCTGTGGTCTTATCGCATGCCACACTGGATCCATAAGCAATTTCACCATGGTCTTTATCTGCACCAGGGGTACTGTTCTCTAGCCCTAGTGCTACGGGTGGGCAGGTTTTTTATCGTGGGTGAACTGCGACCAACATCCATTCTTCCTTTTCTTTCTTGCCACACATTTATTAAAGGGTCCTTTTACTAAGGTGCGTTGAAAAATGGCCTGAGCTAGTGTAGGCGCGTCTTTTGGACGCGCGCAGATCCGTTTTTCAGCACGCCTGCAAAAAAAAGGCTTTTTTTTTTTTTTGGTCGAAAACGGGCATGTGGCCAAATAAAAATTGGCATGCGTCTTTTGGGCCTGAGACCTTACCGCCATCCATTGACTACTAAGTAGGGACTTGCGCATTAACCGGGCGGTAATCTACTATCTAGATAGCGCCGCGCAGGCAGAAAATAAAAAATATTTTCTGGTGCACAAAGTGGGCGCTCGTAAAAATTAGAATTACCACCCGAGGCACGTGGTAGCCGGGTGGTAGTTCTAATTTGCGTTCGTTGTACACGCGTAGGTACTTTAGTACAAGGGCCCCTAAGTTTGGTATAGATTTAATTCAACAGGGCTACCACATGAAGGTTTTTAGTAAGGGAAAGTAACTTTGTCTGTCTGCCTTGACTAGCAGAGGTATGGAAGCCAAAAATTTGTTTCCCATGTTAACGGAAGGGAGACTAAGATGCACAACACACAAATAAGGTCTCAGGGGTAAAACAGCAAGGCCTTGGTGGAGAATAAATGTAATTAGGTGCCTATAAGTAGAATTAAAATTTAAAACATTGGGCATAATGAAATATATTATTGTTTTTAACAGGAGTCAGTCGTGAAGTGGGAAGCAATTCTGGGTGGCGTTGACTTGGTAAAAATGTACCGACTCCAGCTTCAAAATAAAAAAAAAAAAAAACATAACATATGGTAAATTTATCATGTTACTCTTATATATACATATCTTTGTCCTACATGTAAAAGTTATATTGATCAGTACTTTAGATCCAGAATGAAAAATTTAAGTCTAAGATCAGCAGGAGACAGAGTCAGAGTCGACTCCACAGCCCTGGTTTTTAAGTGCTGAACATAGTAGATGATGGCAGATAAAAACCAGTACGGTCCATCCAGTCTGCCCACCAAGATAAACTCATTGTATGTGCTACTTTATACGTATACCTGACCCTTGATTTATCCTTGCCATTTTCAGGGCACAGACCGTAGGTCTGCCCAGCACTAGCTTTGCTTCCCAATTACTGTTGTAGCCACCCAATCTCCGCTAAGCTTCTGTGGATCCATTCCTTCTGAACGAACAACTCTGGCTGCAAGGAACAGCAGTTACAACCCTAAACAAAGGCAGAAGGGGCAACTTACACAAAGCAGCAGTTACCACACCCTGACTACCCTAACTGATCAGAACAGATGGGCTATTTTGGTTTCTACCTGTCGTCATCTACTTTGTTACTACCCTATTTCCCCGAAAATAAGACCTAGTAGAGGTTTTGCTGAATTGCTAAATATAAGGCCTCCCCTGAAAGTAAGACCTAGCAAAGTTTTTGTTTGGCCCCGATGGGACATGGACACAGAAATTTTAATTATTTTCGCTGCAACCCAAAGACGAAATAACATTAAAGAAATGCAAGAAACAAGACTGAGGTGGAAAATCTATCGTCCAGCGGACTCCTACCATCCTCCTTCACGCTTTTGTGAAGATCAACTACCGGTAAGTGAGCCCGGAAAGAAAAGAAACATCCCCCTTGCAGAAATAATAAAAGAAAAATGAGTAACCGAGCCCTTTCGGTGCTGCTCCATCGCCCAAGGGCTAAGTCAGACTAGAAGGATGGAAAGTGTTGCGAATGTACAGGAGCAGCGCATAAAGCGCCACCAATGGGGAACGGAGCTACTGTAGAATTTTTTTTAACATTTGTAATACGGTAGGGATGATCCTGCGCCCTAAGCCCTCTCACAGCCTCCCGAGACCCCCAGCCAGAGCAGCCCGGCCCCACATTCCATTACCTTCCCTAGTTCATACCCCTCCTCCATTCCTAGCCCGGCCAGGGCGGCTCTGCCCCGCTCGAGTCCTGCGGTCACTGTGGGTAGATAGGAGAGCCACGGCCTACTCCTGCAGGATACCCCCCCCCCCCACTTCAATACTGTTCCCGACCGCCACAGTCCCCCTACTACTCCCGAATAAGACATCCCCTGAAAATATGACCTAGCGCATCTTTGGGAGCAAAAATTAATATAAGACACTGTCTTATTTTCGGGGAAACACGGTGGTTATGTATATTGTTACACATGGATGGTTTCTTAGCAATTCCACACTATGACTGGACAGGTGTATTTCATGTAAGAAGGGTTCAAACGTATATGAATTGCATAGACTAGTATACAGAATATAGACTCTTCAACACTTCCAGCTTCTTCTTAAAAAAGGAAAATATTTCCTAGTCTTTCACATTAAAAAAAAAAAAAAGGAAATGAACACTTTAATATTGAACTTGAAAGGCTAATGTGAGAACTTGCTGTTTTCAAGCTGGCTAGAGCAACTTAAGTCTTTCTACAGGAAATGTATAATTTTGTAACGCTTGCCTTCTTCTCTTCCTCTTTCTTGAATCCTCCCTTAATACTTACAAAGGACAAGAGCTATCTAAGACATTTTAACTATCTGTATTATTAAGGTGTCACAGGAGTAGTGAGGGTGAAGAGCATAAGACCAGGAATTAGCCAACTGTTGATTCAAGGTATTCATATAGTTCCCCTACTGTAATGACGGAAACCAAGAAAAGCACTTATTTTATGCACACTGCCACTGTGCATAGAGAAGACACAAAATTTCCAGTGCCCAGATCTAGCTAAATATTTTCAAAAAATAAGCTTAAGGAAGGAACTCCCCCAACACACGAATAACCCCCATCTACCTTACTTCATCTTTTTCAGGCTAGTAGCAAATTCTCATAATGCAACAAGAATTCCTATCAACACCTACCAACCCTAACTTACAAAACACACATTCAAGACCTACTCTGCACCAAGAATGCATCTTTAGTTCCTAGAGACTGCCCCAAATAAGAAGTTTTAGAGACAACAGATTGATCACATTCAGAGTGAAACCTGCCTCCTGGATCCGGTGTTTAGTGCGGAAGATATGCCTAAACATTTCAACTGGTCTTCTCTCACCATAGCATTCAATGGGACGCTCTCGGGGGATGTTCTCTTCACCATGAACCTCAAAAGAACAGCCTGAACTGCTGTGTCATTTGGATACTCTAGGAGTTTGTACAGCACACACACACACAAAAAAAAGGAAACCATGCAATTTCCCGAATAGAAACCACAGAGTACTTGACATACATTACCGTACCCAACATCCCCAGCAGATTCATGTAAAAGGGAGATGTAAAGTTAGTACTACATTTTGGGGGGGTTCAGTATTACTTCTCAGACAAGCAGCTAAAATTCAGGTTAAAGAACCTTTTAAGCTTCAGGAACCTGGCGATTAATCTCGCATTATTTTTCTACAGTTGCCTCATTTAGAAAGTTATAGAAAAGAAAAATAGCTTTAAAAAAATCAAGGAGCAGGAGGACGTTATGAAAAGCAGAAGTAATATCCCTTATATATTATGATCTGCTGAACTAGGTAAGTGAGAAGAGCATACATTAGATCATGAGATGAAGTCCTGCTTTACGATCAATACAGTCAATATTTGGCTACAATATTTCTCAGGAAAATCCATTAACTTAGAAATGTTTCCAGGGTTTATTTTTTTATTTGTAGCATTTGTACCCCATATTTTCCCACCAATTTGCAGGCTCAATGTGGCTTACATTTGCCGTAATGACGGTTGCCGTTTCCGGTTAACAGGATTACAGATGGTATTGCGTTAAGGTGCATACATTCATGGTAACATACATGGAACATAATATATATGGAACAGATCATGGTATATATATATACCACATGCATACATACATGGTAAAGAGGAATACATTATGGTATTGCAAGAAGGTTCCTGAGTAATAAATTGGGTTGTAACATACATTAGGTCATCGACTATAGAGAGACCCTATTCGACATAAGGTTTAAAGTGGTAGTGCTTGATCATTAATAGCAAAGAGGTTAAGCAGTCAGGCGGTAAAAGTTCGGTTTTGTATAGATCGTGTATAATGTTATTATTTAGTATTTAAGATGGATGTTGATGGTATGCCTTCTTGAAAAGATCTGTTTTCAGTAGCCTTCGGAAGATGGTTAGGTCTTGCGTTGTTTTTGTGGCCTTCGGAACCTGTGGTTCCCAAACCTGGTCCTGGAGGCACCCCAGCCAGTCAGGTTTTCAGGATACCCACAATGAATATTCATAAGAGAAATCTGCACAGACTGCCTTCACTGCATGCAAATCTATCTCATGAATATTCATGACTGGCCGGGGTGCCTCCAGGACCAGGTTTGGGAAACACTGGTTTACACTTTACAGTCCACTGAATTTAAATTTTAAAAAAAGGCAGGTAGAACAGTGATTAGGGTAACACTTATTATATTTAGTACTCATTTAAGAAAGCCCCAAAACTACTACTAATACTTATCATTTCTATAGCGCTACTAGATGTACGCAGCACTGTACACTTGAACATGAAGAGAACATGAAGAGTCCCTGCTTGACAGAGCTTACAATCTAATTAGGACAGACAAACAGGACAAATAAGGAATAAAGACAAAGAGTAGCAAGATTCCGGAATCCCAAAGAGTAGCAAGATTCCGTGCAGAACCCCAAAGAGCAGCAAGATTCCGGAATTCCAAAGACTACTACTACTTATTTCTATAGCGCTACTAGACATATGCAGCGCTGTACACTTGAACATGAAGAGACAGTCCCTGCTCAACAGAGCTTACAATCTAATTAGGACAGACAAACAGGACAAACAAGAGATAAGGGAATATTAAGGTGAGGATGATAAAATAAGGGTTCTGAACTGCAATTGTGCACACAAAATTCCTGCACTGCAATTGTGTACACAGTGTTCATTTAAATAGTGCTACCAAAATTAATACAATGCCCAGCCTAGACCTGGAGATTTTCATGTGGGTTGGGTTTATTGAATCAGGAACTTTGCCATTTTCCACGATAATAAAGGGCTCCTGTATCTGCAATCTGCGTCCTTATTCACTACTGACAGCTCACCAGAGCTTGGAAATATTCCAGTCTCCTGGACAACTATAAAAGTCTGGACAACTCTGGGGAGGCAGCTGCCAAGGAAGAACCTAAAAAAAAAAATCCTCTCTTAGTAATGCCATAGTCATATCAGTATCTCTCTGGCATTTATTTCAACACTTTATTTTTAAAACAGATCAGAATGACTGATTGCATTTAAAAAGGGGAGGGGTGTGTGTGTGTGTTGTACAGGCTAGGTCTGTGTGTGTTAACTGATGACCAATCACAAAAAAAAACCCAAAATGAAATCTCTCATATCAGAACCCCAGATGGCTGTTGCATAGAAACAGAATATGATGGCAGATAAGGACCATAAGGCTGAACTAGTCTGTCCAAATTACTTTCTGGTGCTATGCCATCGATCCCAATTGATTTCAGGGTTTTTTTTTCCCCCTTTACTTCTTTGAAACTATTCTTGGGTGAATCTATTAAAAAAAAAAGATGTTAATACATCCTAATAGATATTGCCAGCTCTTTCTAGAAGGTGTTCTAGGCATTCGCTCCTTTTTACATGACAAAGTATTTTCTGAAATTGCTTTTTGAATTTATCCCTAGGAGTCTCATACTATGGAGAAGAGACGGCTGAGGGGAGATATGATAGAGGTCTAAAAAATACTGAGTGGAGTGAAAGGGGTAGACGTGAATCGCTTGATTATTCCTTCTTTCATTTGTAGCATTTGTATCCCACATTTCCCCACCTATTTGCAGGCTCAATGTGGCTTACATTATGCCGTAATGGCGATCGCCATTTCCGGGTTCAGATTTTCGATTGGTAGTACATTTTTGTCCACACATAAGTACATAAGTCATGCCACGCTGGGAAAAGACCAAGGGTCTATTGAGCCCAGCATCTTGTCCACGACAGCGGCCAATCCAGGCCAAGGGCACCTGGCGAGCTTCCCAAACGTACAAACATTCTATACATGTTATTCCTGGAATTGTGGATTTTTCCCAAGTCCATTTAGTAGTGGTTTATGGACTTGTCCTTTAGGAAACCGTCCAACCCCCTTTTAAACTCTGCCAAGCTAACCGCCTTCACCACGTTCTCCGGCAACGAATTCCAGAGTTTAATTACGCGTTGGGTAAAGAAACATTTTCTCCGATTTGTTTTAAATTTACTACACTGTAGTTTCATCGCATGCCCCCTAGTCCTAGTATTTTTGGAAAGCGTGAACAGACGCTTCACATCCACCTGTTCCACTCCACTCATTATTTTATATACCTCTATCATGTCTCCCCTCAGCCGTCTCTTCTCCAAGCTGAAAAGCCCTAGCCTCCTTAGTCTTTCTTCATAGGGAAGTCGTCCCATCCCCGCTATCATTTTAGTCGCCCTTCGCTGCACCTTTTCCAAATCCACTATATCTTTCTTGAGATGCGGCGACCAGAATTGAACACAATACTCAAGGTGCGGTCGCACCATGGAGCGATACAACGGTATTATAACATCCTCACACCTGTTTTCCATACCTTTCCTAATAATACCCAACATTCTATTCGTGTTCCTAGCCGCAGCAGCACACTGAGCAGAAGGTTTCAGCGTATTATCGACGACGACACCCAGATCCCTTTCTTGGTCCGTAACTCCTAACGTGGAACCTTGCATGACGTAGCTATAATTCGGGTTCTTTTTTACCTCATGCATCACCTTGCACTTGCTCACATTAAACGTCATCTGCCATTTAGCCGCCCAGTCTCCCAGTCTCGTAAGGTCCTCTTGTAGTTTTTCACATACATGGTAAAGAAGAATACATTGTGGTTTTGCATACAAAAGATTTTGCATTAAGGTGCATACATACGTGATACATAGGAAAGCATTATGGCATTGCATATACTACTACTACTACTTAACATTTCTAGAGTGCTACTAGGGTTACGCAGCGCTGTACAAATTAACAAATAAGGACGGTCCCTGCTCAGAAGAGCTTACAATCTAATAGATAAGAGTGAGACAAATATAGGACAATCAAGCCATTGTGACATCACTGATGAGGTTGGCTCTTAGGCATTGGTGGAATGAGGCATTATGACATCACAATCTCAGCTCTGGTTAAATCACTGCTATATGTAATACTACTACTACTACTACTTAACATTTCTAGAGTGCTACTAGGGTTACGCAGTGCTGTACAAATTAACAAATAAGGATGGTCCCTGCTCAGAAGAGCTTACAATCTAAAGGACAAAATGTCAAGTTGGGGTAGTTGAGATTTCCTGAGAAGAGGTGGAGTGATTAGGTGCCGAAGGCGACATTGAAGAGGTTTTCTAAGTGATGTAATGAATTGTAACATTTAGGAAATAGATTGCTTTATAGCGGTGGGGTTAAACAGTCAAGCGGCACGAGTTCGGTTTTGCCTAGTTAGTGCAGAGTCTATTTATTTTGTATATAGGATGGATCATTATGGTAAGCCTTCTTGAACAGGTTCGTTTTCAGTAGTCGACGGAAGATTGCTAGGTCATGTATTGATTTTATGGCTTTCGGTAGTGCGTTCCATAGTTGCGTGCATACGTAGGAGAAGCTGGATGCGTATGTGGACCAGGACTGGGGGGGGGGGGCATGTAATAAAGCTACTAAGTAGTAAATTTAAAACAAACTGGAGAAAAAAAGTTCTTCACTCAACGTGTAATTCTACTGCCAGAGAATGTGGTAAAATCAGTTATCTTAGCAGGGTTTAAAAAAAATGTATGGCTAACTTCCTAAAAGAAAAGTCCATAGGCAAGATGGATTTGGAGGAAAACAGTGCCTAATTCTAGGATAAGCAGCATAAAATCTGTTTTACTGTTTTGGAATCTTGGGCACTGTTGGAAAGAGGATATTGGGCTTGATGGAGCTTTGGTCTGTCCCAGCATGGCACTGCTTATGTTCTTATTTTTTTCTGTTGCAGAATGTGAGTGACTAGCATCTGATGTGCAGCTCTAATATCACAGACACACAAGTGAATATGAAGAAGGCTAGCTGTTAGGAACACAGGAAAAACTACATAATTTAAAAAAAAACCCATAAAAACACACACACACTTTATGTCTGCTTGGGTTCTCATAGCTTCTGAAATCTCACTTTCTTACTTACTACTACTACTACTATTTAGCATTTCTATAGCGCTACAAGGCATACGCAGCGCTGCACAAACATAGAAGAAAGACAGTCCCTGCTCAAAGAGCTATGTAATAAAAGTGAGCCAAGTATAGGACAATCAAGCCATTGTGACATCACTGATGAGGTTGGCTCTTATTGGTGGCCTGAGGCATTATGACATCACAATATTAGCTCTGGTTACAAGAGACTACTACTACTACTATTTAGCATTTCTATAGCGCTACAAGGCGTACGCAGCGCTGCACAAACATAGAAGAAAGACAGTCCCTGCTCAAAGAGCTTACAATCTAATAGACAAAAAATAAATAAAGTAAGCAAATCAAATCAATTAATGTGAACGGGAAGGAAGATAGGAGGGTAGGTGGAGGCGAGTGGTTACAAGTGGTTACGAGTCAAAAGCAATGTTAAAGAGGTGGGCTTTCAGTCTAGATTTAAAGGTAGCCAAGGATGGGGCAAGACGTAGGGGCTCAGGAAGTTTATTCCAGGCGTAGGGTGCAGCGAGACAGAAGGCACGAAGTCTGCAGTTGGCAGTAGTGGAGAAGGGAACAGATAAGAAGGATTTATCCATGGAGCGGAGTGCACGGGAAGGGGTGTAGGGAAGGACGAGTGTGGAGAGATACTGGGGAGCAGCAGAGTGAATACATTTATAGGTTAGTAGAAGAAGTTTGAACAGGATGCGAAAACGGATAGGGAGCCAGTGAAGGGTCAGGGAGCCAGTGAAGTACTTCTACTACTACTACTATTTAGCATTTCTATAGCGCTACAAGGCGTATGCAGCGCTGCACAAACATAGAAGAAAGACAGTCCCTGCTCAAAGAGCTTACAATCTAATAGACAAAAAATAAAGTAATCAAATCAATTAATGTGTACAGGAAGGAGAACTGCTTGAACTGCAGCTAAAACTAAGCTTCCTTCCATCTTCACGGGTAAAAGGGGAATGTAGTTAAACGATTACTTGGCAGAGCAAGGATTACTCTCTTGCTTTAACATTATCATCTCATTCTTGATACCCTGCTCATGGTTAACGAAGGCCCTCAAGAGACTTACGTTACAAAACATAACGTTTAAGTCATCAACAAAAACAACACAAACCCACCTTCACAATACACTAAATATATAATTCCATACAGATTGATATTCCCAAGGGTAGACAATTATGTCCTCTCGCAGCCTGAAATTTGACCGAACCAAGATATACTTTCAACAGGAGCTTATACTTGAATTCCAAACACTCGCTTTATTTTCACTTTGCCTACAAATGACAAAATCAAAAGGTCTGAAATATTTTTCTGTCCGTTTACTACTACTATCAAAAGACCACAGTTGGAAATGTAACATAGTAGCATACACAGTAACAAAGTAGATGACGACAGAAAAAGACCTGCACGGTCCATCCAGTCTGACCAACAAGATAAACTCATATGTGCTACTTTTTGTGAATACCTGACCTTGATTTGTTTCTGCCATTTTCAGGGCACAGACCGTAGAAGTGTGCCCAGCACTAGCCCCGCCTCCCAACCATTAGCCCCGCCTCACACCACCGGCTTTGCCACCCAATCTTGGCTAAGCTTCTGAGGATCCATTCCTTCCGAACAGGATTCCTTTATGTTTATCCCACGCATGTTTGAATTCCGTTACCGTTTTCATATCCACCACCACCTCCCACGGGAGGGCATTTCAAGCATCCACCACTCTCTCCATGAAAAAATACTTCCTGACATTTTTCTTGAGTCTGCCCTCCTTCAATCTCATTTCATGTCCTCTAGTTCTACTGCCTTCCCATCTACAGAAAAGGTTCGTTTGTGGATTAATACCTTTCAAATATTTGAACGTCTGTATCATATCACCCGTTTCTCCTTTCCTCCAGGGTATACATGTTCAGGTCAGCAAGCCTCTCCTCATACGTCTTGTAACAGAAATCCCATACCATCCTCGTAGCTTTTCTTTGCACCGCTTCAATTCTTTTTACATCCTTAGCAAGATATGGCCTCCAAAACTGAACACAATACTCCAGGTGGGGCCTCACCAACGACTTATACAGGGGCATCAACACCCCCTTTCTTCTGCTGGTCACACCTCTCTCTATACAGCCTAGCAACCTTCTAGCTACGGCCACCGCCTTGTCACACTGTTTCGTCGCCTTCAAATCCTCAGATACTATTACCCCAAGATCCCTCTCTCCGCCCATACCTATCAGACTCTCCCCGCCTAACACATATGTCTCCAGTGGATTTCTACTCCCTAAGTGCATCACTTTGCATTTCTTCGCATTGAATTTTAATTGCCAAACCTTAGACCATTCTTCTAGCTTCCGCAGATCCTTTTTCATGTTTTCCACTCCCTCCTGGGTGTCCACTCTGTTACAAATCTTAGTATCATCCGCAAATGCTGAGTGGTTCACTCTTAACTGCTAAACTGATGCCACATTTAACCCCGAAAAAAAAAAAGAAGCTTCTAGTCTGTTAGAATTAGGAGCAAAATAAGAAGCATTACTTAAGATTCTTAGAACAGGGGTGGGCAGAGTTTTCAAACAAAGTCACTCCTTACGGAAGGTAGGGTTGGTCCATTTAGTTTTAGTGTGTTTTAAAAGTAATTTAACACACATTTATTACTACTACTTATCAGTTCTATAGCTAATGAAGTAATGTGCATAGCGTCAACCTATGCCAGCGTTTCCCAAATTTGCCCTGGGGGAACCCTAGACAGTAAGATTTTCAGTATATATTCATTGAATATTCATGAGTTAAATGTGCATGCAACGGAGGCAGTCCATGCAAATATAAAACTCATGAATTCATTGTAAGCATCCTGAAAACCTGACCACTTGGGTTTCCCCTAGGACAGGTTTGGGAACGACTGACCTACACACATATATATACACTAGAACTTCCCTCTACCGCCATTATTTAATTTTTAGAATTCAACAATTTTATTGACGACAGAACCGTAGGTACGGTTAACATACAAAGAAGCTAACAGCCAGGCCGACAGAGCAAGAACCAGCTGAACAGTCAAACTATTAACATTCTGTATTCCCCTTCCCCCCCACCACCAACTTACAGGACAAGACTACATATGAACAGGCCCCAACAACCAATGAAAAGTGCCCCAGCAATACACCCCAACCATCAATACTAGGTCGAAAGAAACCCTTCCAACCCACCCAAAAACACCCAGAATCCAATATTAATAGTACAAGAGAAAATCCAAGAGTCTGGATTTTGATGACTTCCATTTTCCAACTCTACCCTAACAAGCCCACCCAACCCATATTTCCCAACCCCACTATAGTACTCAACCCATGATGCTGGAGGAAAAAAAAATTTAAAAATTATTAATTAAAAGACCACAGCCCCCTCAGGTTGTCTTTGAGACACTTGAATTCTTTATTTTTGGGTTCAAAAGTTAGAGTTTTCCCAGACTTGTCTAGGGAAACCCAAAAAAGACGTAAATTATTTCTTGTATTGTGTCCAAGAGTTTTAGCCCTTGGAGCAAATTTTTTGTTGAAATTTCCTTGTGTCTGTAGGATATTATTGCAAGCAAAACAATATCAGTTTTTTGAACCCAAACAATTGGAGGACTTTCTAAAAAGTAGAGAGGGTATAAATGTGAAAGTTTAGACCTGAATGTAACACTGTAGAGCAACTTGGAGTAAACTGCCAGAGCTTGGCACAGTCTTTGGTTTATTAGGTATGAGGATAAATCTAGCTATTGGGGTTAGAATTATATATATATTTCTTATTTCTTGGATCAGATTACTTTGATTTTGTGGTCGATATTTTTGAATTTATTTGCATATATTTCTTTTTCCCATTTAATTCATGATGAAGATTTGCATATATTGTGTATTACTATTCAAGATTGAATATTATCTATTATAAAATTCTATAAATAAAAAATTAAAAAAAAAAAAAAAAAAAAAAAGACCACAGCCCCTAGGTGACAATATATCAAAATAAGCCTCCAATACTTTTAGAAAACAAACTTTTTGCATAAAAGAATCCCTCAAAGTGGCGAGACCCAATATTGCAAGATACACTTCCAGGAAACCAATGTAAGCTAATGGAACAATAAAGTACATTCCTTTGAAGATCCCTGAAAGGCTCCTGGCTGATCTAAAACCAACAGCTCCACTGAGACGTGAATGGAAAATCCAAAAATGGACTCCACAAAGCACACACACACAAAAAAAAAAAAAAAAAGAGGACCAAAAAACCTGAACCTTCACACATCCCCAAAAGGAGTGCACAAAAGTACCATCAGCTGCTTCACATTTAATACATGTAGGTGAGCGTCTAACACCCCCCCCCCCCCCCCAAGCAAGGTAAGCCCTATGAATGACACAAAAGGTGACATTCCTGGAGCCAGGCTCCAGAAATCAAAGAAGCAATACTACTAACAGCAGCCTGAACATCCCACCCAGCTAATGAGCAGCCCCTATCTCTAGCCCATTTACCTTTCAAATCCCCAAAATCCGGCACTGGTATCACCCGCTGAAGTGCTTTATATAGTCCTGAAACGGAGATACCCTGCATGGAGATGTTACAAAAAAAAAAAAAAAAATCCCTGTTTGCCCCCCATTCTATTACTATGGATGCCCCCACCCAAAGAAGCCACACAATTCTTAACTTGACAGTGTGCAAACATATGCCCTCCAATGAACTACGAAACATTGTTGGAGATCCTCAAAGGGAAGAATCCCTCGATCTGTCTATCCCTTGCTTCTCCCAATCCAGGAAAACTGCATTATCCATTCCAAGTGCAAAACCTCCATTCCTTCTAATGGGAAGTTGGTCCGTGACCCTGGGGTCCCTCCCCCCAGCAATCCAAGGAGCCCACTCCACACTTCCCGCATCGGTTGAAGAAAGACATTCCGTGGAGCAGATACAATTATAAAAGGAGCAAAAAAGGCTCATTCCCACTTCAGCAGGGTAAACCAACGCTTCAAGCAGAGCCAATCACGCAAATGACTATCTGCAATCCTGAATACCAAGACCACCCCAGCCCAATTGTCCAACAAGAAAGAAAAACACATTTTAGCCTTTTTACCCACCCAACAAATATGATTACAGAGCCAATAAAGATGATCTAAATCCTTCCGTTTCAGTTTGGGGGGGGGGGGGGGGGGGTCTGCATGAGATAAAGCCACCAGGGAAATATGATCATACACATAAGATTAATCCTGCCCAAGAGAGAAATTGGTAGGTCCCGCCATCTATCCAACTGCGTACATGCAGCCTCCAACACCCAAGAGACCTTGATAGAATATAGAGACAGGCCTATACTCTGAAAGATAATACCAGAGGGTAGGACAAAAGTCCACAAGCCAACACTCCCACCCCTCTAACACTACACATACACACATTCCCACCCATGCCCCCCCCACCAAAAAAGGGAGTCCTCCATTTGCTCCACCAGACTCATTCAGCCTATGAAGAAGCCCAGCCATGAGTCAGAACACAGTACCGCAACAAAGGGAAAGAGTAAAGGAAGCAAAGCCTCCTTCAGACATTAGCTCCACTTACAGCTCTCGTCAGTTCATCCAGGCCCCTCCTGGAATGTCCTTGCCACCTCTGGGGTGTCAAAGAGATGTGTTTGTTCCTGGTGGAAAACTTTAAAGCATGCCAGATACAATGAGGCAAATTGAAAGAACTGCTCAAACAATTTGGAACATGCTTGCGAAAAAGTGCACCATTTGGTCACAAATCCCAATGAATGGTCTTGGAAACATAAGATTTTGTTAGTCTCCTAAGATAGTAATTTGCCTCCTCGGATAGCACGCAAAATGGCCACCTTATGTGCATAATTAAAGTACCTTCAGGATGACCCCTCTAGGTCGTACGTTAGAGAGTTGCCAGGATCCCAGTCCATGAGCTCTATGTGTAAAGGGCCCAGGTGGTCTGACAGGCTGAGCTCCCTCGATACAATGCTTCTAGTCCGCAAACACCTTGACAGTTCATTGTGGATCATAAAAAAGAAAACTGGAACATAATTTCCAGGAAATATACCCTTACTAAATAAAAATAACCAAATTAAAAATTCCATAAAATTTCTCAAACCACCAAATTTTTAAAAAATTTGCAAAAAAAAAAAAAAAAGTTCGATTTAATACAAATATTCTCAGGTAACTTATTCCAAAATACAACAACCTGATAATATAATGAAGTCTTAAAGAAGTAAGTTGATTAATTGAAGGAAACTGAAGCAACATTAAAGTTACTCAATTTATAAGAACAGGTCGAATGAAGTAAATTTGTCCAATGAACCAAATAAAAAGGGGCTAACCCATTTAGTATCTTAAATACAAAAACTACAAAGCTTAAATTGAGCTCCTGCCTCAATTATTTTATTTATTTATTGCATTTGTATCCCACATTTTCCCACCTATTGTTTTTGTTACATTCGTACCACGCGCTTTCCCACTCATGGCAGGCTCAATGCGGCTTACATGGGGCAATGGAGGGTTAAGTGATTTGTCCAGAGTCACAAGGAGCTGCCCGTGCCTGAAGTGGGAATCGAACTCAGTTCCTCTGTTCCCCAGGACCAAAGTCCACCACTCTAACCACTAGGCCACTCCTCCTAACCACTAGGCCACTCCTCCACTGTTGCTTCTATTTGAGATTCTACATGGAATGTTGCTAGTGGAATAGCAACACTCCATGTAGAATCTCCAATAGTAGCAACATTCCATGTAGAATCTCCAATAGTATCTATTTTATTTTTGTTACATTTGTACCCTGCGCTTTCCCACTCATGGCAGGCTCAATGCGGCTTACATGGGGCAATGGACGGTTAAGTGACTTGCCCAGAGTCACAAGGAGCTGCCTGTGCCGGGAATCAAACTCAGTTCCTCAGGACCAAAGTCCACCACCCTAACCATTAGGCCACTCCACTCCTTGCAGGCTCAATGTGGCTTACAAAGTTTTGTTATGACATTGTCATACAGGATATCAGATACAATTAGTGATGTGCAAAAAATAAGAAGCCAGTGCAACTTTCTTAAGAGGGGAGTGACTGATTCAGACATGGAGACCATAAATATCAAACATGCAGCAGTATTCTGCAATAACTGCACTCTTCTTAACCAACTTCTTTGAACTGCAAATACAATATTACAATAGTCTAGTTTACTTCCAAAAAGCCGAGGAGTTCACTATCCAATACAGATTCCAGGAGCCCAACTAACCACGTTGCTCTTCCTGCAGCGAATTTCTAAATCCTCCTGACAAGTCTTGAGAGTCTTTTTGCATCTGGGATAAAAAAAATCTTCCACCACAAGGACTCGGTCTTCAAGCTCCCCAGTAAGCTGCTGCAGGAATTCAGAGCCCAAAACCTCCAAGGTGCCCTGGGACTTTGCTTAAATTGTCTTCAAGCGGTGGCAAACGCTTATCAAGCATAGCCTCCATGAGCGTGGTCATCTCAAGTGGAGCTCAGAGACGGGCCCCGAAGGACTAGAAGGAGCCTCCATTTTTTCCACGGTCGGTTGAACCCGCTCCCCGTCTTCGTGTGCAGGTATGGAAGCCATCGCGCAGAATGACACTGCATACTGTGCCGACACAGCCTCTGGAGGAGGAAGCCCAGTAAGTCCAGCCATGCGACGGATCAAAGGCTAGGCAAAAAAAAAATCGGGTTTTTGAGAGAGCAGCGGGAGAGCTAATTACCAAGGTCCTCTCTCTCGCATGGCGTCACGTGATCCACTAGAACTTGTTTTTATTAACAAAATATTTCTAATGAACCAAAAACATTTGAAACTTTTCAGTGCTCATCCACACAGAATGACACTGGGACGGGGACCCACAGTAACCGCGGGGATGGGGACGGGGAAGAGCCCATGAGCACAGGACAAACTGTGTCCCTGTGTCATTTTCTACTTTGAAGCTTGTTAATGAACTGGACTGTCATTTATGTTTGAGTGATGCAGACGATATATTGATTTTTTGGAAAAGCAAGCATGATGGCCACGACTAGCAAAATTTGCATGGGGGATCCTGTACATCCTGCTACCAGCACATCTTCTAAGAAGACACCTTCTATTGCAGGAAGGACTGTGGAAGACGGGAGAGCTAGGCTCAATCCTGAGATTGTTGATGACTTCTTATTCATCCACAGATTTTAAAAATCATAACAGTGCTTCATAGGGCATAGGGACGGGGCAGGGGCCAGGGACAGAACCCGCGAGGACGGGTCAGAGACAGAACCCACGGGGACGGGGCCAGAGACAGAACCCGCGGTGACGGGGCGGGGGCCTGAGACAGAACCTGCGGGGACGGGGTGGGGGCCAGAGACAGAACCCGCGGGGACGGGGCGGGGGCCAGAGACAGAACCCGTGGGGACGGGGCGGGTGACAAACATTGTCCCGTCATTCTCTACTCATCCATGAGGGGAGGGAATGGAATGGCTCAGCAGATTAGCTTCAGCAAACAGATCCTTCTCTCCTCCAGTTTCACATCCAGCACACAGTACCAGGCCACCTACAACCTAACATTATAACTCTGTCATGCCTGTGAGGTGGCTTATGTGGAATAACTCAAGTTCTCAGATTTAATTGCAGGACATTACCAGCTGAACAATGCAAAATTATTGCACAGTGCCCTCACCAGTGAGTTTTAGCACCACTCTAAAGCAGAGGTTCTCAACCCAGTCATCGGACACCAGGTTTTGAGGATATCCACAATGAATATTCCTGAAAACCTGACTGGCTGGGTGTGTGCCGAGCACTTGGGGAACCTCTGCTCAAAAGGAAACACTTTTAGACATGAAAGTTTTCACTTCCTATGCATTTGTTTATTGGGATTGATTAACCACCTTTAAGAACAGATTCATAAAAGGTGGCGTACGTACGGCAGATACAGCTAAAAAAACAGCGTAACACCCAAATATAAACATAAATACACTCAACAAGGTGAACTTGGAGATAGCAAAAAGGATGCTAGCAAAACAGGAAGTTTCAGGGACAAGCACTGCAGGGGAGAGTCCCAAAACCATAATATGCCTAGTCTGGGTACTTCGGAAAGGACCAATAGTAAAAAGAAAGGGAAAGGGAAATGGGACTTGATATACCGCCTTTCTGAGATTTTTGCAACTACATTCAAAGCAGTTTACATATATTCAGGTACTTATTTTGTACCAGGGGCAATGGAGGGTTAAGTGACTTGCCCACAGTCACAAGGAGCTGCAGTGGGAATCGAACCCAGCTCCCCAGAATGAGTCCGCTGCACTAACCACTAGGCTACTCCTCCACTAGCAACATTCCATGTAGAAGCCTGCCCTGCCCTGCGCGGCCGCGTTGCTGATCTGCAAGGGCAGGCTTCTACATGGAATGTTGCTAGTGGAATAGCAACACTAACATTCCATGTAGAATCTCAATAGTAGCAACATTCCATCTAGAATCTCCAACATCAGTGGACCAGGGGCGTAGCTACGGGTGGGCCTGGATGGGCCCAGGCCCGCCCAGTTTTTGATCAGGCCCACCCAGATGTCACGTCTCCTCACCCTCTCCCACCCCGCCGTAGCGCTTGTCTTCTACGCTATCGGCGCTGCCTCCTCCACATCACAGTCTCCGAGTCCGTCTCCCACTCCCGTGGCAGCTTGCGATTTGCTACCGGCACTGCCTGCCAGCTGACGGACACGGCGCAACGTCCTGCTCCGGGGGCAGGGCCTTCCCTCTGCCGTGCTGATTCAACTTCCTGTTTACGCAGGGCAGAAGAACGCACGCGGCAGAGGGAAGGTCCTGGTCTGGAGCAGGTCGTCAGCTCCGCGTCTGTGATGTCAGGTAGCGCCGGTAGCAAATTGTAAGCGCTGCCACGGGGGGGGGGGGGGGGAGAGAGACGGCGACTGTGAGGTGGAGGAGGCAGCGCCGATAGCGTCGAATACAAGCGCTGCGGCGGGGGTGGGAAAGGGTGAGGCAGACAGTGGTCTGCTCGCCCTGCAAGGGGAGGGGGCTGAAGGGAAGGGACAGGTTCTGGACTTGTGTGGGGGCAAGGAGAGGTTCTGGACGTGTGGGGGGGGGGGGGTGAGGAAGACAAAGGGGAGTGGGATGAAGGGAAGGGACAGGTTCTGGACGTGTGTGGGGGCAAGGAGAGGTTCTGGACGTGTGGGGGGGTGAGGAAGACAAAGGGGAGTGGGCTGAAGGGAAGGGACAGGTTCTGGATGTGTGTGGGGGAAGGGAGAGGTTCTGGACGTGTGGGGGGGGAGGTGAGGAAGACAAAGTGGAGTGGGGGAAATCCTGGCCACACTGGATCACAGGAGAGGGGGGCAAGACAAAAGAGAGAAGTGACAGGAAGATGCTGGGAGGGTGTGAAGGTGGGGAGAAGAGAGGGAGCAGATGCTGGGCTAGAAGGGTGGAGGGAGAGAGACACTGGGAAAGGTGGAACCATGTGGGGTGGCAAGGAAATAAACGTGAGGAAGATGGTGATTACAGGGGAAAGAAATATGGTAATGGGGAATAGATTGAAGATGGAAGGGAATGGATGGCTGGGGAAGTAGAGAGATGCGGAATAGGAGAACTAGTGTGTAGAAAGGAAATGGAAATCTGACAGATATCTGAAAAGTAAAACAAAGGAAAAGGGGTTAGGATAAAATTTGGGTGGACAGAGAAAAGAAAAGAAAAAAAAGAGGAAAGAGCTAAAATGGAAAAGTCAATATGTCAGAGGCAAGTGAAGGAATGGAACAAGAGAGGAGAAAAAGACAAATGGACAGCAGCTGCTTGAAGGAGAAATAGCAGAAAGATTGGAAAGTTCAAAAGAGAACCTGGATCAACATGATGGAAAAAGAAAATGACCAGACAACAAAGGTAGAAAAGGCATTTTATTTTATTTTGAATCTTAACTGAAATGTGCATAGCGGATGTCACTTTCCTCATGAGCTAAAGTGTTTCTGTTTTTATTTTGAGTTGGGAGGTGCTGGGGGAGAGGTGGAGAATAGGGGGAGGAAGGGGCAGGGCAGAAAGAAAATTTTGTGCCCACCCACTTTGGGCTGAGGCCCACCCAAAATTGGCTGTCTAGCTACGCCACTGCAGTGGACCCTGATGGAGACGCCTGAACAGGAAACTGGAGGGTGATCACCATGCTTGACTCTCCCCGGGCCAAGTTTAAAAAATATATATATATCTATTAACTGGAAACTAGATTGAAACCACCAAAATTTACACTGCAGCTGATTTGGCACCTTTCACTTAACACTAAATTCATTAACAATCATTAAAAAAAAAAAAAAGCAAGAGGAGCCAGATGACTGTTTACCAACACTTCAAAAGATGGCATATGTTCCCTGTTATACATTCCTGTCAGGTCTTTCAAATGCTTTGCAGAATCTCTTGGGTCCTAAATCTCTAGGCACATGGCATTAAAAAAAAAAAAAAGAAATCTAGGGAGAACTACTGGAGTGTCATGTAACAAGTGGCCTAGACATACTCTGTGTGGGCAGCCAGTCAACTCGAAACTTTAACTGTTGCATAAATAAATCTGGATGGTGCAGAAGTACAGAGCAGTAAAAGGAGTGGGAAAAGTGAACCAGGCTTATCCAAATAATTGGAACCAAAGAAATAATCCTATATAATAAAAGGCACCTCCAACATTCTGAAGCTGACTGCATGGCTGAGGCATTCCTGCTCTCTGTATCCATCTCCTGAATTGACATCATGTACTTCCGGGTTCGTCACAAGCAGAAGTGACCAACCACACGAGGTTTCTCGGCTTCAGAATGTTGGAGGTGCATTCTATTAAATAGGATTGGTCAGTTCCTTGAAGCACAGCCAGAGCTCAGCGTCCTGCACAGTAGCACTCAGACACCAGAGAGAGAGAGGGGGGACCTGACACCAGAGAGAGGGAGGGGGGCATCTCTGTCACACACACACACTCTCTCTCTCTCTCTCACAGTCAATGTCTTTCTCTCTCTCACTCTGTCTCTCACACACTCTATGTCTCACACTGTATCACATTCATTCTCTATGTGTCACACAGTCACTCACACACTCTCTTGGTCTCATACACTCAGTCTCACAGAGAGTCTGTGTCTCATACACACACTCTCTCTCTCTAGCACACACTGTATCTGTGTGAAACACACTCTCTCTCTCTCACACACTGTGTCTCACATATGCACTTGCAAACAATCTCATTCTCACACACACACTCGCACCCAGACTCACTCTCTCTCTCTCACACCCACACACTCGCACATTCACTCTCACACACACACAGTCACTTTCACATACACTCTCTCAAACATACACACTCCGAGGAAAACCTTGCTAGCGCCGGTTTCATTTGTGCCAGAAACGGGCCTTTTTTACTAGTTAATGATAAAATCAACACAGTTTATTAATATTTCCTTAGGAATGACTCGACACAACTACTACTACTACTACTTAACATTTCTAGAGCGCTACTAGGGTTACGCAGCGCTGTACAAATTAACAATTAAGGACGGTCCCTGCTCGGAAGAGCTTACAATCTAAAGGACAAAATGTCAAGTTGGGGTAGTTAAGATTTCCTGAGAAGAGGTGTAGTGATTAGGTGCCGAAGGCGACATTGAAGAGGTGGGCTTTGAGCATTGATTTGAAGATGGGTAGGAAGGGGGCACGGCGTATGGGCTCAGGGAGTTTGTTCCAGGCATGGAGTGAGGCGAGACAGAAGGGGCGGAGCCTGGAGTTGGAGGTGGTGGAGAAGGGTACTGAAAGAAGGGATATGTCTTGAGAGCGGAGGTTACGGGTAGGGACGTAAGGGGAGATGAGGGTAGAGAGGAACCAAGCAAGTAATTAATGATAAAATCAACACAGTTTATTAATATTTCCTTAGGAATGACTCGACACAACGCTGTGTTTCGGCCTGATGGCCTGCATCAGGAGTCGTAAATGTCTTAAGGAAAGACTAACGGTCTAATCTTGCATTTAGGTTGAAAAACAGAAGGCTTGAAATGGCAACATAAAATCGGTCTTAAAAAAAGACCGTTGTGTCAAAACGTGAGGCACTTGAGTAAGCACAGACACAATAGTTGCCATTTCAAGCCTTCTGTTTTTATTTTATTTATTGCATTTGTATCCCACATTTTCCCACCTATTTGCAGGCTCAATGTGGCTTACAGTGTTCCGTCATAGCATTCGCCATTCCAGAGTGAAAGATACAACTGGTGTTACATAGAGGCATATTTTCAAAGCACTTTGGGAGGCTAAGTTCCATAGGTTTCTATGGAACTTTGGGAGGCTAAGTGCTTTGAAAATGAGCCTGTTAGAGAGCATGGATGACATAATTGAATTAAGCAACCAGTTATAGTTAGTGAACATACAGAATGTAAGGTTGTAGTTTCAGCTATTGATCATTGTGGTATGCCTTGTTGAAGAGATAGGTCTTCAGGGATTTTTGAAAGTTAATTCGTTCGTAAATTGTTTTTAAGTTAAGTGGCAGTGCATTCCACAACTGCGCACTCATGTAGGAAAAGCTGGACTCATGTGTTAGTTTGTATTTTAGCCTTCTACAGTTGGGAAAGTGAAGGTTAAGGAATGTGCGCGCTGATCTTTTACCATTCCTGGGTGGCAGGTCGATTAGGTCTGACATAAAGGCTGGGGTGTCTCCGTGAATGATTTTATGAACTAGGGTGCAGATCTTGAACATGATGCATTCTTTAAGAGGCAGCCAGTGCAGTTTTTCTGTTAGGGGTTTTGCACTTTCGTATTTTGCAAGATTAGACCATTAGTCTTTCCTTAAGACATTTACGACTCCTGATGCAGGCCATAAGGCCGAAACACAGCGTTGTGTCGAGTCATTCCTAAGGAAATGTTAATAAACTGTGTTGATTTTATCATTAATTAATTACTTGCTTGGTTCCAGTTATTTGGACAAGCCTGGTCCACTTTTCCCACTCCTTTGACTTTTGTTTGCTGTTCCGTGGGATCTATTGAGTTCTCCACGGACGTGGATTCTCTTTAGCAGAAGTATAGAGCAACAGGCTGAGAATCAGGGAATCTACAGTTCAAATCCTACCAATACCCAACTTTAGTTAAGTCACATCACCATCCACTGCCTCGGGTAGAAACCTGGAGAAGGAAATACCTACCGTACCTGAATAAATAACCCACCTTCGGCATGATTTTGAAAAGGTGAGTAACTCTAAATTAAACCCAAATGCATGCATCTTGGAAGTATGTCAGTACTGTTGGGGGTGGGGGGGGGGAAGCGCCATGCAACCAAACAGGAGTGTACCGTGCAGTCTAAAAACCAAATAATATATCAACAAGATTCCATTATCAACGTACCTGGGTGTTAGGTATTTAGGATCCTTATATAAAAAGGAATTTTGAGACGGAAAAAGCCTCAGTCCTATGGACCGCATTCTTATGCTCACTACATCATCAGCATAAAAATCTACTTTTGTTTTAGAATTTCATATTTTAAATTATGGTTAAAGATAGATCTATCTATATAAACACACAGAAAGAACAGAGTGCTTTTTGTGCAGAGGGAAACAGTTCTGACAAGAGCAGGAGTGAATTGTAGTGGGGTTAAGATGGCTACCAAGGTCTTTGGTCTCTTAAAATACATAAAAGTGGCAGACACCACACAAAGCATGCAACACATACACAGTCACTTATCTGGGTTTGCCTATTTATGCACCATGGGCTTAGCCAGACTTCGGAGGGAAGCCTTGCAGATCAGCCAGGCTTCGTTCTGTTTCTGTGAGTCTGCCGTCCTGCACGTCAGAAACAGAATGAAGCCTTTGCGGGAAGAAGAGGACCTCCTTGGCTGGTGGGGATTGGGGTCCCTTGCCAGGAAAGGTAGCCCATGGCGATGGCGGGGGAGGGTTGGCGGCGGGAGGGGGGTCAAAAGGGGCATCGGCAGGGGGGTCCAGAGCCAAATCTACGGGGGCCCAGGCCCCAAGTAGCTACGCCACTGTTATGCACTATCCCCCGGATTCTCTATAGCGCGCCTAGCATTCCGTGCCGACATCCAAGAGTATTCTGTAACATCGCGTGTAACTTAATTAGCTTTATAAGCCAATCAGCGTTAACAGCACTTAACAAGCAATAATGAGCACTGTCATTAGAATTTACACTTATAACTTGCCAAGCATATTCTGTAACGCACTGCGCCTAAATTCTAATGTGCGCAGGCAAAAAGGGGCGTGGCTATAGATGGGGGAAGTGGGCGTTTCGTGGGCACTCCAAAATTTACGCATGCAGTTACAGAATACGGGCCAAGGCACCTAATCTACACGCTGGGATTTATGCCACGTTTTCATTGGTGTAAATGGAGGGGCGTAGTTTTAGGCGGTAGGATATCAATTAACCATATTCTATATACTGTGCCTAAATATAACAATCCCTTACAGAATATGCTTAAGCGGAAATGCTTTCCGCATGGATTTTCAAAGGCAGCACATATAGAATCTGGCTCCTAAATTTACACTCCTAAATTACGAGCATAACCTATGCTCATAAATTTAGGAGCATAACTTTTATGGAAAAAGGCCCTATATGCTTTGAAGGTTGTCCAAAATGCAGCTGCACCAGTGTTAACTGGAGGTACTCAGTTTGAACATATTACTCCAATTTCATCTTTGTTGCATTGGCTTCCAGTGATCCGGTACATGACGTTCAAATTTTAACATTAATACACACAGCTCCATTGAGTGACACCCCTTCACGCATTTACATGTCACTGAAGCTGTACAGGCCTCCCTCCTTGTGTCTTCCATTCCATTCCCGGCTTTTATATCCCCCAAATTTCCCATAGAAATCATAGCAGTTTACAATAAAAATGCAAATACGATTTAAGATTGCGTAACATCAAAAATACTTATCAAATAAAAAGCTTTTCAAAGGTTTTCCAGGCTTTTCTAAACTAGAAATAACCTACTATACCGTGAAGTTTTAACAATCTTTTATTTTTTTCTTTTAATTTCCAGTTTAAGAGCCCTGGTTTACTAAGATGAACTATTTATTTATTTATTAGGATTTATTTACCGCCTTTTTGAAGGAATTCACTCAAGGCGGTGTACAGTAAGAATAGATCAAACATGAGCAGGAGGCAATTAGAGCAGTAAAAATATTCGAACAACATACAAAGTATGGCATGGTATACTACTTGCAATGACAACACAATATGTACTTGAACATTATAATTGGTAGTGAAGGGTAAGGCAAAGTTGTAACATATAGATGAGTAAGAAAGTAGGAAGAATTTGAAAGTAAGGTGATTGATTTGAAGAAAGTTGCACGCGAAGTCAGAGAGATGGTTAAATATTATCTCAGCTAGGGCAGGAGTGGATAAACATGTCCCTCTGCAGTATGTGCAGCCCGAGTCAATTCTTGTGTATGTGAGTGAGACTAACAAAGTTAGTTACTTCTTCCGTTAAAGGCTTGGTTGAAGAGCCAAGCTTTCACCTGCTTCCTGAAGTAGAGATAGTCTTGTGTTAAGCGGAGCCTTTCAGGCAGTGCATTCCAGAGTGTGGGGGCTACTCCGGAGAAAGCTCGCTTGCGGGTATCACATCGTGTAATGTCTTCTGGAGAGGGTGTAGTTATTGAAAGTCCTTGGGGGAGGACCTTAGTGTCCTTGGCGGTGTATGGCGGACCATCCTATTCTTCAGATACTCGGGCCCGTTTCCTTTCAGGGCCTTGAAGATCAGACACTAGTGTTTTTTTGAGTGCACGCTAATGCTAAAGACACCCAAAAGGAATATATGGGCGTCTCTAGCATTAGCGCACGCTAAAAAACATTAGCGTGCCTACAGCGCGGCTTAGTAAACAGGGCCCTTAGTTTTTAATTTTATATTCTCAAGCTGTTCATTGTTGTCTGTTTGGACTACAGTCTAGTGTTATTTTAAACTAAGCTATTTTTATTTTTGTTAAGGCTTATGATGTATAGTTAACAAGGAAGCTAACAATTTGAAAACAAAAACAATGGAGAGATACCAGGTTAAACAAACATAACTCATACTATGACACTGAAGAAACAATGGGAAGTTGGATGTATGTTTTTAAACAGGCATTTAGTACAGCTTAAGAGCTTGCTTATTGGCCACCTGGCACCAGTTTTACAGGGTGAATTTTATCTTGGGTGCAACTGGAAGCTGATATTACCCCTAAAGGTCAAACTGAAAATGTAATGCAGATGTTGATATTTGTTCTGTACTAACTTCCGCAAACTACTGAAGACCCATCTCTTTAACAAGGCATACCACAAAGATTAACAAATGTGAACGCCTCCACATATATCCAGAATTGCCTTACGATATTTGCTTGTTATACTAATATCATGCTTTATTATTATCATGTTACCCAAGATCCTTATGCAATACTAAATGTCTATTATCTTATATATTTCCACTATCCATGATGTAATGTAAGCCACATTGAGCCTGCAAAGAGGTGGGAAAATGTGGGATACAAATGCAACAAATACATTAATAAATAAATATTTTGTTTTAAATGTGCTATTGTATGTATGTATGAATGAATGAATGAATGAATGCAGAATTTTAAATAATGCGGGCCAGAAATGTTTTAAGTAAAGATATTCTGCAGATCTGTGAAGTTCAGAAAGCTCAGAGGATCAGGAAAAATTACATTTGTTGTGTATTTATTTTATGGTTACTGAGTGAACCAGGATGGCACTCTGAAATGGGCCAGAAAAATTAGAACAAAAGAGTAGCCATACTGGGTCAGACCAATGGTCCATCTAACCTAGTATCCTGTTTTCCAAATAGTGGTCAAGCCGGGTCACAAGTACCTGGCAGAAACCCAAATCATGCCAACATTCCATGTAGAACCCCAAAGAATTGCAAGGTTCAGGAATCCTAAAGTGACAAGATTCCATGCACAATCTCAAGAGTAGCAACATTCCATACTACAAATCCCAGGGCAAGCAGTTGGTTCCCAAGTCTGTATCAACAGCAGACTATGGACTTTTCCTCTAGGAATTTGTCCAAACCTTTTTTTAAACCCAGATACACTAACCGCTGTTACGTCCTCCTCTGGCACTTATGTGGAAAAAAATATGATTTGGCCGAACGTCAACAGTAAAATGTACTGGGGAAAAACACATATCGGGTTTGTAGAGTTGTTACACATGGTTTTCTCAACCCACCAGGTGACACTTCAAAATGCACATCTATTAAAAGGAAACCAAAGTAGCTCACACAGAACAAAATCAGAGAGGGTGGATCGGAAAGCTCCGATTTATCTGTGCCCAAGGGAGAAGGTGGGGTAATTTATTCCCCCCCAAAATATAGTATGATGGAAATACTAGCATTTACTCCTCTACATAATCAAGTAGGGTTGTCCAAATGTTAGCCTTAAAAATTGTAAATGCACTCAAAATAGATATAAACACACATTAACCTATGAATTAATGCGTGTGCAATCCATTTCAGTGCATAAGTTCTAAAATACATTAAAATTTTATTAAAATGAATGTGTGAAATGTGCTGAAGAATATGACTGAAAATCATGAAGAATTCAGAAAAAAGTCTTTAATAAACCAAATTTGTTTGGGCTGAGCACAGCTCCGTAATCAAGTCAAATTGTAAAGCAACAGTTGAAAATAAAAAGCTCCATCCAACCCAAACTACTTCTGACTGGAATCAGCCAACGATCTGCTTGGACTCAGTCTCAGGGCACATGCTCATGCGCATAAACGATGTGGAATTTAATTTCACTTCATCTCACCAGCCCAGCTATCATCTAATTATTTTGCCTGTGGGAAATATTTCAGAACCAATGAATGCAGAACTTTTGCAAGTACGTACATGTGTGCTGTGTTAACAGTAGTAACAGAGCACCCGTTTCCCAAATACTAAACCAGCAGACTTAAAACTTCATAAAATTCACACACCCAGGGACGATCAGTCTATTTATTGTAACAGCATGGTCCAGCAATTATATTATTTAATTTGGCTGGCATTCATGTTACTTCAAGAGTCACGTGCAAGAGGTAAGCCAAGAACGACTGAATATCTTAAAATACCTCATGCATGTGAAGTGGCTTATGTGAAATAACTCTAGTTGCAGAAGGTATAGTGTTGCTGATTCACTGATAGCTAAGTGGGGGATCCATCAGGTTATTAACATGAAAGTATAAGTACAGTCTTTGGAAGTATCAGGGTGATCACCACCTTTCAGAACATCCCCAAAATAATATAATAATAATACAAACAAAACACACACACACTGACTAATGACAAATCTCTCTTGTCGTCCCCCTTCTCCTCCACCGCTAACTCCAGACTTCGTTCCTTTTATCTTGCGGCACCTTATGCCTGGAACCGTCTTCCCGAACCCATACGTCTAGCTCTATCTCTACCTGTTTTTAAATCTATGCTGAAAGCTCACCTTTTCACTACTGCCTTTGGCTCCTAACCCTACTCATTTGCCCTCCTTCTCTCCTGATCCTCTTTACCCTGTATTTCCCTTGCCCGTAATGTCTTGTCTGTCTGTTTTATCTAGATTGTAAGCTCTTTGAGTAGGGACTGTCTCTCTATGTCAGGTGTTCAGTGCTGCGTGCATCTGGTAGCGCTATATAAATGCTATTAGTAGTAGTAATGCCGCTTTAGCAAGAAGACAATGATCTAGAACAGGGGTGTCCAACCTCAGCCCTCACCCAGTTGGGTTTTCAGGATTTCCCCACTGAATGTGCATGAGATCTATTTGCATGGAAACAGATATCATGCATATTGTAACCAGGTACCTCTAGGTGCAGCCAAGGATAGAACAATCTCCTCCAGCCACAGGCTCCCGGTATAGTCAAGAAATAAATGTCCACCAGCAACTTCAATCTTAAAGACTTTATTTCATGCAGGTTTCTAGTAGACCTGATACACAGTTCCAACAGCAGCATTCACCTTCAATCTTAAGCACATGTAAGCCACCTGACAGTGTGTGGCAAATAGTCCCCTTTAAGCAGCACATACCAGGATTCAATACAGGCTCACAGTCAGCTCCAGTCTGGTCTCTTTATCCAGTGCACAGTAACAGTAGTTCAATTCCAAATAAAAGCAGTTCATTCAGTTCATCATCACAGTTAAACCACAAAGCAGCAGTTTCTACCTTCTACTCTCTTTACCTTCAGGAGGGGTTCCATACTTTAGGGATTTCTCATACCCCAAGGGATTCCCCTTTACATCGGCTTCACTGGTAGATTCAATACTTAGGGACCTCTACTACCCAAGGATTTTCAGCCTGCATCTGCTTCACTCTACCCTCTTCTCTCCTTCTGCTTCTCTCTCCCCTGGGACTCCTTCCCACCTGCCTAATCAATCCCTGGCTTCTGCTACCACAACCAATCATTCTCCTTCCATTAGCTTCCCCCACACCAGCTGAGTTGAGCAATAGACTAGTGATGAGCTCCTGCCCACAGGGTTTCCTATCTCTCTTTCCCCCTAGTGGCATCCAATCTACACGTCCTGCCAGCTTACACCCATGTCTTCCCCTATTGCAGCTAGGAGTCCAGCCCGGGTTCTTCATCTCACCCCCTGGCTCCTTGCCTCCAATGCCTTTTGGGACTTGTATTTCAGACTGAAACTGCCTTAACCCAACTATCCTGGATGTGACTCTATCACAATATCCACTGAGGAAATCCTGAAAACCCGACTGTTGTGGCCCTCGAGGACCAAGGTTGAACACTCCAATCTAGAACAATGCAGCGTATGATCCCAGTTCTGCCACAACATACAATTTAAATCATGCTCAGACATATGTACGATTTCACTAATTAAGTTTAGACAATCCTAAATCATGCTCTCCTTAGGCTTCCGTGGCTGGCATCATGATTGCTACAGTTGTCCAGGTCTTGCCACATCCTGTAAACCCAACTAGCTAGGTGGTCCCTGAGGAAAACCACTGATGTAGAAGGAATTCAAGAAATTTTTGTGTAGGGCAGGAAAGAATGTAGAGATTTTCCATCACAGACAGCAATTTTTTTCCACATTGCATGATCGCTTAGTAGAGGCTCTACTAAAAGCCAGAAGGACCTGAGGCACACAACTGGGCAGAGTCAGGGAAGCTACAGGTACCCTTCTCAACGTCCAGACTGTGAAAACTGGGGACCTGGTATCGAGATGAGACATATTAATTGCACTTCTGTGATGAGCCTTGGGGGAAACTCCAACTGATTGGTCACCTGATGGGCAGCTGCTGTAGGAGAAACCAAACTTCTTCTACTAACCTATAAATGTACTCACTCTGCTGCTCCCCAGTATCTCTCCACACTCGTCCATCCCTACACCCCTTCCCGTGCACTCCGCTCCATGGATAAATCCTTCTTATCTGTTCCCTTCTCCACTACTGCCAACTCCAGACTTCGCGCCTTCTGTCTCGCTGCACCCTACGCCTGGAATAAACTTCCTGAGCCCCTACATCTTGCCCCATCCTTGGCCACCTTTAAATCTAGACTGAAAGCCCACCTCTTTAACATTGCTTTTGACTCGTAACCACTCGCCTCCACCTACCCTCCTCTCTTCCTTCCCGTTCACATTAATTGATTTGATTTGCTTACTTTATTTATTTTTTGTCTATTAGATTGTAAGCTCTTTGAGCAGGGACTGTCTTTCTTCTATGTTTGTGCAGCGCTGCGTATGCCTTGTAGCGCTATAGAAATGCTAAATAGTAGTAGTAGTAGTAACTTGTCTCTACCAACCAGAAGCCCTCCCTCCCACCCACCATATTTAGGAGAAAGTCATCCAAAGTTCATCTGCCATGAGTCCTTATGCTGGAACAGAACTGAGAAACCTTCTTGTTCTATCGAGATGTGAAAATATTTATTGTAGGTGCTCCCCACTCAAAACATCCTGACGACCATTTCTCAGTTCAAGGACCACTTATGTGGTGGGAGGACTTTGACAGCCTGTCTGCCCAGAATGTTCTTCCCTGCTAAATAAAGTTCCACTGTGGTGTTTTAATGCATTCACTATAATTTAATTTGCCTGCTTTCAAGTTTACCTCATTGTTCTGTGTATTATGCTTACATTCGGGTTATTTTGATATCGTTATGCTGTTATGAGATAGTAAGTAGCCTATGTCGTTAACACCTATTATGCATTGCCGTGGGTAAAATAAATAGAAGTAAATAAATCTTAAGAATATAGAACATTCCAGCGTCTTTGCAACAGTTTGGTCTACTAGAGTTCAGTATTAGGCTGCCTTACACAAGAAGAGTTTATGCCATGTCTTGGAACAGTCAGGAGAATACGGAGAATAACTCCATGCATGTAAGGAATCCTTTTATTATTTAGCCAAGGAAAGACACCAAGTAAACTACTTCTGAGATTAAATCTGTCTTCTCTCATACGGAATATAACACAGAAGATAACCAGAGACTGTCACCTACTCCCACATAATTACGTTACAGAACCATTTCAAATGAATCTCTACCCGGAAGCAAACTACAAAAGCCAGTCGAACACAACACGGGCTTCCCTGTAGCATTCTTTAAAAAAAAAAAAAAAAAAACTGATCCACAACTGATCAATTATTCATTAAAGCCAGCCTTTTACCAGTTCAGATTCCTCAAATAGGACTTGTATTTTAACGGTTCGCAGAACTTCTCATTAAATCACAGGCTTGTCCTTGCACAGAGGTCAATAAAAAGCTCTGGCAGGAACAAAGCCAGGCTCTTATCCTGCACATTAAAAGAAACCTACTTGATTACATTAGCTGACAAAGAAGAGAAATTATAGTTTAAACAAGGTAGGCCTTTGCTGGCTGCAAAAGAACATACAAGTCAAAACAAGGAATGAGTGCTAGACGACTTGTCACATTTATAGAGTTCTTTTCTTTTGATTTTTAAGTTGTAAACCACTGCGATCTACTTTTTAAGCCTAGTGGCATAGCAAAATTCTTAACAAGCAAACATAACTCAGGGGAGAATTTTTTTGATCAGCACCGAGTCTCCTAATGCATTTAAGTAGTCACCATTTAAATACTCTCTAATATGTTATAAGTTTATTACAAGATTGCTATAAGAATTTCATTTCTAATTTTTTTTTTTTGCATAATTTTTCAGTTTCATTAATAAAGTATGAACAAATAGTTCTTTGGAGTCTTTTGGAGATTTTGGTCCCAGTTGGCAAGTGACTGATGTTATGCAGTAGGCTCAAGGGTTTGTGATAGCTGAACACTATTGGGAGACCTAATAGCCTGGCCGCTGATATAAATCTGATGCTTCCGGTTCCTTTTTTCCTCTTATTTTTCTTTTCTCAACATCACAAGTTCTCGTGCTTCCTTTTCATTTACGATTATGAAACATAACTCTTGGTATATATATATATATATATATATACATATACACACACACACATATACACAGTGCAATCCGCTTAAGTGCAAGGGTCTGGGACCAAAGAAATACATGCAGTTAACCGGAGCGTGCACTTAACCGTTGTGACCCAAAGAAGCTTGACATCTGATAAACATATGTACAGTACTGTTTATTATATGTACAGTATACAGTCTCCGTTAATTGACGTTAGGCTTACTTGAAGCAATCAGTCATAGTCCTCTGTACACTCTTGTGTCTGTGAGTTCCATAGACTACTTTTGCCAGACGGTAAAAACTGTCTGATATCCAGTGGCCTCCAGATAGGCCCGCACAGTGTTGAGACTCTCCAGCACTCTTGCAAAAGTGACAGGAGGTTGTTGAATTTCGTCAGCATGTGCCTCGCTGCTCATTTCATCATCTGTTCCATCATCAGCCGTTGCCTGCGTGTAGGCACATATCTGGACATCAGTGCTGTCGTCAGCTGTTTGTAGATCGTAATCAACAGCTATATAGTGATGAAACTCCTCTTCAGTAACACCGGCTGAGATGTCAAGAGCCTGTTCATCTGATGCGTTTGCAACAGCTGCATCTGTTTCGTCCCTCTCCACATCCCTAACGAAGCTTGCCCGCTTGTAGCAGTTCACAATGGTTGCCTGTGTAACATGATTCCAGGCTTCTTTCTGCATATGTAGGGAATCCAACAGTGATAGATTATGAGCCAGTTCAACAGCAAGTTCATCCTTGCCAGTCTGGTCATCCATAATGCTCATCAGACGATGTAGCACAAGAGCCCGATAATGTTGTTTGAAATTGGCTATTATGCCCTGATCCGTAGGTTGGATCAGAGAGGTAGTGTTTGGTGGCAGGAAGACCACCTTGACGTTAGACAGCCTGACAGATGGTAGGAAGAACTGAAACAACCCAATTTTCAACACCAAAGTCATCAGCGTCTTGTTTTTCACCATGCTGTTTCTTGAATTTTATGTTGTTCCTCTCCTTCCATCTTTCCAACTATCCAACTGTGGCTTTTAATTCAGTCAGTCCAAGACTTTCAACTAGCTGATTAGCTTTCTCCATAAGCAGTGGACCACTGACAGGAAACTGTCAGTGGTCCTGACTTGAGAAAACCACAGAACAAGAGCATCTTCTCCCTCCTCAGCTTTTCCCGCCCGTTTTCGGTGTGGATTTGTATTGTTTTGCCAGTCTTCCAGAAGCTGGTCTTTCTGCTTCAAGATACGTGAAATTTGACTGGGATTGACACCATATTCTTCAGCAATAGATGCTTGACTTTGTTTGTTTTCTAATTTTTTAAGAACTTCTCTTCGTTCAGCCAGTGTTAAAGTCTTACAGTTGCGCAACGACGACGACTCCAGTGTACACTCTAACAACATTCTTTCGCTTCTTCTGCCTGTGGCAGTTAACCAACGAGATTTCAAACTTACCGCCCCTTTGTCATGCGCCAATCGGCTTCCATATTGCCCACGTGTGCTTATGCGGAGTTTTTCCTGCAGAGGAGCAGTCTTAAACCATGCATATAAGCGAATCTTGCACTTACCAGTGGTGCGCTAAACCGAAGTTTGTCCCCATAGAAATTGATGGCGCCAAAAATGGGACCGAAGTACGGCATGCAGTTACTGCAAGAAGAGAAATACTGTAGAAATATTTAAACACTCCTGTGGCATTAATGTACATGAGGTGAGCCTTTCAACCGAAATGAAGCTCTGTAAAGAGGGTGCATAGGATGGAGGTAAAAGGAACGACTCGGGAATAATTTAAGGAACTTCTACTTTATGGAAAAGGCAGTGGATGCATGAACAGCCTCCCAGCAGAGGTGAAGGAGACAAGGACTGCATCAGAACTCAACAAAGTATAGCATTGGGCATACGCAAAAGGATCTCTAAGGGAGAGGGACACTAGAGATTAGCAGTTGGTATGGATGGGCAGAATGGACAGGCCACGGCTGGATCACCCCGATACTCGAGAGCCACAACCCAGTTGGGTTTTCAAGGATTTCCACAATGAATACGTACGAGATTGATTTGCATGTACAGCTTCCATTGCATGCAAATAGATCTCATGCATATTCATTGAGAAAATCTTGAAAAACCCAACTGGGTTGTGGACCTCAAGGACCGTGGCTGCCCACCTCTGGGACAGAACATGTGATCTTTATGTCGGCATTTTCCTTTCTGTGTTTATATATGTGTTATCAAGCAACTTGCTATACTGCTTTTATCGACACACAGATCAAAGCAGTTTACAGACTAAGCAACATAAAATTGAAACAAGATAGGAAACTATAATAATCATTAGGACAGCTGCTGTAATCGGTGATTCAATCATTATTCATGTAGATAGCTGGGTGGCTGGTGGATGTGAGGATCCCCTGGTTACTTTCCTGCCTGGTGCGAAGGTGGAGGGCCTCTGCGTCACCTAGATATCATTTTAGATAGTGCTGGGGAGGAGCCAGCTGTCTTGGTACATGTGGGTACCAACGAGATAGGAAAACGTGGGAAGGATGTTCTGGAAGCCCAAATTTAGGCTCTTAGGTAGAAAGCTGAAATCCAGATCCTGCAGAGTAGCATTTTCAGAAATGCTCCCTGTTCCACATGCAGGACCCAAGAGGCAGGCAGAGCTCCGAAGTCTCATGTGTGGCTTAGATGGTGCAGGGATGAGGGATGTAGATTTGTTAAGAGACTGGCAAACATTATGGGAAAGGAGAAGCCTATTCTGCAAGCATGGACCCAAGCTGCTGGCACTAACATTTAAAAAGGATATACAGCAGCTTTTAAATTAAAATGGGGGGAGGGAAGCCAACAGGAGCACATGGTTTGCTGTCGAGTATCTACTGTAGATACTACTGAAGCTGGACATTTAGGGAAGGCCAATGGTGAAAGAAAGCCAGAGTATTTAAGGGGAGGGAAGCAGTGGTGTTCCTAGGGGGACTGACACCTGGGGCGGATCGCTGATGCGCCCCGCCCCCCCCTGGATGCAGCGCGACCCCCCTGGGTGCACGCCGCTGGGGGGGTGCGGCGCCTGCCTGTCCTTCGTTCGTTCCATGCTCCCTCTGCCCCGGAACAACCTGTTCCGGGGCAGAGGGAGCATGGAACGAACGAAGGACAGGCAGGCGCGGCACCCCCCCCCCCTCCCCCCCCAGCAGCGTGCACCTGGCGCGGACCGCACCCCCCCCATAGGAACGCCACTGGAGGGAAGAGTAAAGGATGCAAATAATCCCTGTCAACTTCTAAGAAGCTTGTAGATGCAAGGAAAAAAACAAAACAATTTGAAGTGTCTGTATACAAATACTAGAAGCCTAAAGAATAAGATGGGAGAGTTAAGAGTATATAGCACCTAATGAAGAGGTAGATATCATAAGCATCTTAGAGACCTGGTGGAAGAAGGACAATCAATGGAACACTGTTTACAGGGTACAAATTATATCGCAATGATAAAATAGATCAAATTGGAGGGAGAGGTTGGTCTGTGTGTTAAAGAAGGAATTTGGTCACCTACCACTCTGAAAAGTTTGTGTTTTATGATCCATCCCAGCTCGAGACATTTATTACATCTAGAAAGACAGCTGGAATAGTTGTTCCAACTAGTGATGTTGTTTGAAATTGGAATATAGTGTCCTTTGTACACCTCTGCTACTCTTTTGAAACCATGTTTTATTTCTTAGTAATATACCTTCAATGATGTTTGTACTTTGAACTCCTTATTTGAGGACTTGTATTGGTTTGAGGGAAGTTTCATAAATGATATATTTCCTATTATATTGTAACCTCACTATATCCAATTTTTCTGAACAAGTTTGTATACTTGAAAAATTGAAATTTAATGAACAAATTATAAAAAAAAAAAAAAAAAAAAGGAATTCAGTCAAACAAAATAAACATTCTAGATGAAACAGACAGCAGCATGGAATCCTTATAGATAGAAATTCCTACGTAAAGGGAAGGAGGAGTATACTGATAGGACTGTACACCATCCGCCAGGTCAGAATGGACAGATGAAGAAACGTTTACAGAAATTAGGAAAGCTGAAAACTGGGCAACAGTATAATTTATTTGCTACATTTGTATCCCACATTTTCACACCTATTTGTAGGCTCAATGTGGCTTACGTAGCGCAGTAGAGGCGATCGCCAATACTGGTAGGGACAATACAAAGTGAGGTTATGGTAGAGTAGTAATAATGGGTAATGTCAATTAACAATACTCAATAGGGTAAATGGACATTGATATCCAAATGCTTATATTAATTGTCCATGCACTATTGATATACACTGTGGGAAGGCATACGCACTTCACTTGCAAAAAAGTGGAGAAAAAAAAGCCTCAGTATACATGGAAACAAGCCTTAATGCCAGTGTTTCCTTCAAACACTGGCATTAAAAAAAAAAAAACTTCACTTATCATTCATTACAAAATTGTGCTTAAAAACCTGATAGATTACTGATAAAAAAAACTTTCAGAGCTGTTTTTAGAAATAGGACATTACCTCCTATCCCATGACTTTCTAATCTCCTCAGGAATCTTTCACGAGGTATTCTGTCAAATGCCTTTTGAAAAATCCAGATACACAATGAGGCATATTTTCAAAGCACTTAGCCTTCCAAAGTTCCATAGGTTTCTATGGAACTTTGGAAGGCTAAGTGCTTTGAAAATATGCCTCAAAATCAACCAGCGGAGCTTGGGGACTTCCATCAGCCCAGGTGCGTGGGGTTGCGCAGAGAGCGTTGGGGCAAAATATGCTCCTCTCCCACTTTGGGCTCATGCCCCCCGCACCCCCCCCCCCCCCCCCAAATCAAGGTCTGGCTAAGCCTCCTACTGACTTCATGTGCAATTTTTCCTTAAGTTAGTCACCCTAAATGTTCACTGCTATAATTCTCTATCGCCTATGTTCAGCTTATTCTCGCCTTGGGCGAATTTCTTCAAAAAGGCCGTAAATAAGTTCTAACAAAGATATACTAAAATTAAGCTTGTTGCCCTGTTAAGTTATGCATCTGTTCTATAATGAGGTCACTTTACACAGTGCTATACAAAATAAAACACTTGGGGGAGGGTCTTTTATTTATTACATTTGTATCCCACATTTTCCCACCTATTTGCAGGCTCAGTGTGGCTTACATAGTTCCGTAGAGGCGTTCGCCAACTCCGGCAGAGAAAACAAATACATACTGTGGTCGGATAAGGTTATAAAGGTTCATGTGTTGTAGACACATCGGGGAATCGTAGAGAGGAAGAGTTGTGCAGTGTCAGTTCTGGCTTCGTTTCGTTATGTTGCAAGGTTTAGGCATTTAGGTTGGGTCGATGGGATATGCCTTTTTGAACAGGGTGGGTTTTAGTGATTTCCGGAAGTTTTGGCGGTCGTACGTTGTTTTCACGGCTTTTGGTAGTGCATTCCAAAGTTGTGCGCTGGAGAAGCTGGATGCATATGCTGATGTGTATTTGAGTCCTTTGCAGTTTGGGTAGTGGAGATTTAGGTACGTTTGTGCTGATCTGGTTGTGTTTCTTGTAGGTAAGTCTATGAGGTCTGTCATATTTTACTAAGGTGCGCTGGCGTTTTTAGTGCGCGTTAAAAAGTAGGCGCATGCTAAACGCTAAAGACGCCAATGCATTCCTATGGGCATCTTTAGCGCGCGCTAAAAACGCCTGCGCGTCTAGGTGAAAGACCCCCTTGGATTACAAACTTGTCTAAAAGTATACTCTAAACACAGAGAAGTTAACTAACGTGATGTGGGCTTTGAAAATATTTCAATGGATGCGCTAAAAACACAGAATTATTCTGTTACTCCTACTGGGTAACGCCTGTCGGCCAAAGGTTGGATGCATTATGCTATCAAAGTTTAGTGACCTGTTTTTCAGGAGCTGGATGCATCCAATCAAAAGCATGCCCCTATGTGAAACTGATATCCGCATTACCAAGCACAACAAAATAATTAAGCCGAAAGCTTTTCTTTGTTCCCCTTTGTAAAAAAAAAAAAAAAAATTCCTTTCTACAAAGCAAATCACAGGTACTCCATGTGTACAGAGAGCATGTCAATTAGCACAGCTGGCTCACCAGACTCAGAAGGATTTCAAGAATCAACAAATTGTGAATAAATGAATCTGAATTTGGTTCCTACGACATTGAAAAACAGATGTTGGGGATTTAACAGAACAGCAGCAGCATTTAAGGGAATAAAACAGGCCAGGAAAAAAAAAAGAAAGAAAAAAAGGAGACAGAGAGAGGGAGAGAGAGACAAAAGACAACAGGTAGTAAAGGAAGTGACTGTGAAAGTAATAAGACAAATATATATCCTAGAGGAAAGGAGGGACAAAGACATTTAAATACTTGAGAGGTATTAATAAATATAGAAACCGATATTTTCTAGAGGATATGAGGTTGCGGGGTGGTAGACTTAGGAACAACGCCAGAAAATTCCTTCACGGTTGGTCATGCCTGGAATACGCTCCCGAGCAAGGTGATGGAGGAAAAAATGGTGAGATAATATTTAGCCATCTCTCTCACCTCATGTGCAACTTTCTTTAAATCAGTGAATTCCTTCAAAAAGGCGGCAAACAAATCCTAATAAATAAATGCCACCTTACTTTCTAACTCTTCCTACTTTCTTACCTATCTATGTTACATCTTTGCTTTACCCTTCACTATCAGTTAACATGTTCTATTACGTATTGTGTTGACATTGTAAGTAGTCTACCATGCCATACTTTGTATTATTTGAATATTTTTAGTGCTGTAATTGCCTATTGCTCATGTTTGATCTATTTTTACTGTACATCGCCTTGAGCGAATTCCTTCAAAAAGGCGGTAAATAAATCCTAATAAATAAAATAAATAAATAATTAGAAAAGAAATAGTATAAAAAGCAAAATTTAAATGACTGTATGGGCATTGAAGTGTCGAGTGGTACTTAGATGGCGACTCTAGGCATGAAGAACTAAGGCCCGTGTCGGGCAGATTTCTACATAAGTACATAAGTAGTGCCATACTGGGAAAGACCAAAGGTCCATAGCCCAGCATCCTGTCACCGACAGTGGCCAATCCAGGTCAAGGGCACCTGGCACGCTCCCCAAACGTAAAAACATTCCAGACAAGTTATACCTAAAAATGTGGAATTTTTCCAAGTCCATTTAATAGCGGTCTATGGACTTGTCCTTTAGGAATCTATCTAACCCCTTTTTAAACTCCGTCAAGCTAACCGCCCGTACCACGTTCTCCGGCAACGAATTCCAGAGTCTAATTACACGTTGGGTGAAGAAACATTTTCTCCGATTCGTTTTAAATTTACCACACTGTAGCTTCAACTCATGCCCTTCTATGTGTCCCGTATGTGATGAGACAGATTAGGATAGGCTGGAGTGGGCTTCGACAGCAACTCCAGTAGTTGGAATATAAGGACAGTGCCGAGCAGACTTCTGAGTATGTCCCAGAAACGGCAATAGACATTTTGCTCTGATAGTTTGTATCCAGCATATTCTGTTTGGTGCTACGTGATCAGTGAGTTGACAACACACATACAAGTAGGACTCTTCGTTTTGCATTCACTACTTGGTGTATTTATTGACCCCTGATGCAGACGCTTTTCAGCGTCGAAACACGGCCTGTGTCGGGTCGTTATCTCTGATATAATAAAGACTGTTGGACTCACGTCTCCAGTGGTGAATCGTCTATCAGTCTCTACCTTTGCCTTCTATGGCAATAGACAGACCAGGACCAAGTATTTTACACCACATTCACTGTTGGTTTAATCATGAATTGATAAGTGTGACTCTTGGGCAGATTGGATGGACCATTCAGGTTTTTAATCTACCATCATCTACTACGTTACTATGGGGCTCATTTTCAAAGCACTTAGACTTACATAGTTGCATAGTAACCTATGGAACTTTGTAAGTGATTTGAAAATACACCTCTATGTGACACAGCAGGGTAGGGTCAGTATTTCATGTACATTAGACTTATGGTTCATTTGTGTAAGTTACCTGTACATTTAACTCTACATTTTTGCTATTTTGTAGACAAAGGTCAAACAAGCTGAAGGTGTTACATTAGTCCAGTAAAAAGACATCAACTACCACTTGTTCATTGACTCTTAATTTCTACATAAAGCAAATAGAATGTTAGGTATTATTAGGAAAGGAATGGAAAATAAAAGTGAGGACGTTATAATGCCTTTGTATCGCTCCATGATGCGACCGCACCTCGAATATTGTGTTAAATTCTGGTCACCGTATCTCAAAAAAGATAATAGTAGAATTAGAAAAGGTGCAGAGAAGGGCGACGAAAATGATAAAGAGGATGGGACGACTTCCCTATGAGGAAAGGCTAAAGCGGCTAGGGCTCTTCAGCTTGGAGAAAAGGCGGCTGAGGGGAGATATGATAGAGGTCTATAAAATAATGAGTGGAGTTGAATGGGTAGATGAGAAGCGTCTGTTCACGCTTTCAAAAAATACTAGGACTAGGGGGCATGCGATGAAGCTACAATGTAGTAAATTTAAAACTAATCGTAGAAAATGTTTCTTCACTCAACGTGTAATTAAACTCTGGAATTCGTTGCCAGAGAATGTGGTAAAGGCAGTTAGCTTAGCGGAGTTTAAAAAAAAGCTTTGGACGGCTTCCTAAAGGAACAGTCCATAGACCATTATTAAATAGACTTGGGGGAAAATCCACTATTTCTGGGATAAGCAGTACAAAATGTTTTGTACTTTTTTGGGATCTTGCCAGGTACTTGTGATCTGGATTGGCCACTGTTGGAAACAGGATGCTGGGCTTGGTGGACCTTTGGTCTTTCCCAGTATGGAAATACTTATGTACCTTCCTCATATTATATTAATTTTATATTACAAGAAGGAATGCCTACACCTGATAAGATATATTTTCATCCTTAAGGTTCTGGCAGTTGGTGTGGATAAGAATTTAAACATCTACCCTGTGCTACGTTAGAGGTGACTGTTGGAAGAGTCTGTGCACTAGATTGCATAGGTATTCATAGATCTACCCTGGAAAACAGGTGTGGCATCGATACCTCTCTGAACAAACAGTCAAAAAGTGAAACTTAAACAGACTCATTCACTGAATTACCTGAGAAACTCTCAAGCCAGGAACTTGCTTCCCAATAGCCATTAAGGAAAAGCTTCAAGATGGGCAACCAACCACTGGGGATCACCAATTCCTCCTTTTCCTTCAACTCTGTGCTGGCACAGTCAAGAAACTTTGGGGCCCTTTTACTAAGCCGCTTTAAGCGTCTACGCGTTCCCAACACGCGCCAAAATGGAGTTACCACCCGGTTACCGTGTGGTTCTTGCGGTAATTTCATTTTTGGTGCGTGTCCGATATGCGCGGCTGAAAAAAATCATTTTTATTTTCGAACACACACCAAGTGGCATTTGACGCGCGTAGGTGATTACCGCCCGGTGTAAGGTTGCAGAACCAAAATGGACGTGTGGCAATTTTTTTTTATTTTGCCGCACATCCATTTTCAGGAAAAAAATTTTAAAAGGCCTTTTTTTTTTTTTTTTTTTTTTTTTTTACAGACGTGCTGAAAAATGGATTGGCACATGCCCAAAACCCTCGCCTACACTACCGCACGCCATTTTTCAGTGCACCTTAGTAAAAGGACCCCTTTGGACCCAAAGAACATGAAAGAGATTGAAGAAGAATCTTCCTATGCAGGTCTTTACCTGTAACAGAGGTCAGCAGGGGCTTGGCCTTGCAACGAAGAATATTGCAGCAGAAAGAGAGTCAACCCTCACTCGTGTAACTCCATTGTCAGATGCAAGATGGACCAACAGCACTCTGCACGGTCCATCCAGTCTGTCCAACAAGATAATTTCACGTGTGCTACTTTTTGTGTATACCTTACCTTGATTTGTATCTGCCATTGTCAGGGCACAGACCGTATAAGTCTGCCCAGCACTAGCCCCACCTCCCAACCACCAGCCCCGCCTCCCAATCTCGGCTAAGCTTCTGAGGATCCCTTCCTTCCAAACAGGATTCCTTTATGTTTATCCCACGCATGTTTGAATTCCGTTACTGTTTTCATCTCCACCACCTCCCACGGGAGGGCATTCCAAGTATCCACTACTCTCTCTGTGAAAAAATACTTCCTGACATTTTTCTTGAGTCTGCCCCCCCTTCAATCTCATTTCATGTCCTCTCGTTCTACCGCCTTCCCATCTCCGGAAAAGGTTCGTTTGCGGATTAATACCTTTCAAATATTTGAACGTCTGTATCATATCACCCCTGTTTCTCCTTTCCTCCAGGGTATACATGTTCAGGTCCGCAAGTCTCTCCTCATACGTCTTGTAACGCACATCCCATACCATTCTCGTAGCTTTTCTTTGCACCGCTTCCATTTTTTTTAAACATCCTTCGCATTACTTCCTGCTCATGGAGTATGGGAAGCAAGAAACCTTCAAACTGTTCCTTATTACTGGTCTTCTGCACCACAGTTATCAAACATTTTCTCCTTTACAGTTGCTTGAGTAAGTATCTCAAGATCGATGGAGAATTTGCTTTCTAAACATCTAGTGTGAACTCAAGCCGATAGAAAATGTGCCTTTGCTCTAGACTGCGGTATTAAAAGGTGTGTAGTAGTCTTCCATCCAGTTTCTGTACTTCTCCCATTTAATACTGTACAGAGACTGAAACTCTTGTCTGTTCCCTTCACCAGGATGTTCACTAAAGCAGTTCTGTCTGGATTGCAACAATGAATGTTAACCTACTTATATAGCCTGAAGCTAAGCGCAGCTCCAGGCAACCCTCAGAAGTCATTCTGTACAGCAATCAGAGTACAGTCAAGATTCTTTTCTAGTGGTTCCACTCTTTCCTTTCAATCCTCTTTAGCAGCTCCATAAAAAATCATAAGCAATCAGTTGTACTCTTCTGCGCACCTGGTGATGTGCATTACTAAACCTACGTAACAGCATAAGCAATATATACTAATCAAGAAAAAGAATTTTTAGTATCTAACCATTAAAATGCATGAATAATTTATTAACAGAACATCCCTTTTGGCAAAACTTATTTTCATAGCACCTGTCATCTTGTCTTTATTGCCGATAGCAACCTCGGAATTACTAGAGCCAGACGATCCCAGCTAAAAGGGCCTGATCCACTTTGGCACCTCCCATCTCTTTCTTAGGGATGAAAAGATTAGTGCAGCGTTTCCCCAAAATACGCGCCACAGCGAACTCTCAGGGGTGCCGCGGCACATCTTGACCTCCCTCCCTCCGCCCACAATCCCAGCATCGCTCCCTTTCCCGTCACACAGTCCGGAATCTGCCGCTTCCTGCTTCTTCTCCCGCCGCCACTGCAGTACTTGTGGCTTATATTTTCGGGCTGTCTGCGATTCACACAGCCACTGTGTGATGCAACTTTGTGAGGGCCAGATGCCGCAGACTGGGAAGGCCCCAGACTGCCTGTGTGAATCACAGAGAGCCCAAAAAATATAAGCTACAAGCACTGCAACAGGGGAAGGAGAAGGAAGCAGCAGTGATCCTGGACCTGCAGGAAGGAAGGTAGCTAATGATGCTGGATTTGGGAAGGCAGAGGTGTGCTGGATTTATGGGAGAAGAGGGGCTGCAGGGAATGGTGTGCTGGACTTTCTGGGAAGAGGGGGCTGCAGGGAAAGGGAGACCTATGTGGCCGGGGGTGGGTGGGTGCCGCAAACAATTGCTCAGATACTAAGGGTGCCGTGAGCCAAAAAGGTTTGAGAACTCCTGGATTAGTGAGGTAATTAAATTCGCCGATGACACAAAATTATTCAGGGTCGTCAAGTCGCAGGAGGAATGTGAACGATTACAGGAGGACCTTGCGAGACTGGGAGAATGGGCGTGCAAGTGGCAGATGAAGTTCAATGTTGACAAGTGCAAAGTGATGCATGTGGGTAAGAGGAACCCGAATTATAGCTACGTCTTGCAAGGTTCCGCGTTAGGAGTTACGGATCAAGAAAGGGATCTGGGTGTCGTCGTCGATGATACGCTGAAACCTTCTGCTCAGTGTGCTGCTGCGGCTAGGAAAGCGAATAGAATGTTGGGTGTTATTAAGAAGGGTATGGAGTCCAGGTGTGCGGATGTTATAATGCCGTTGTATCGCTCCATGGTGCGACCGCACCTGGAGTATTGTGTTCAGTACTGGTCTCCGTATCTCAAAAAGATATAGTAGAATTGGAAAAGGTACAGCGAAGGGCGACGAAAATGATAGTGGGGATGGGACGACTTTCCTATGAAGAGAGGCTGAGAAGGCTAGGGCTTTTCAGCTTGGAGAAGAGACGGCTGAGGGGAGATATGATAGAAGTGTATAAAATAATGAGTGGAATGGATCGGGTGGATGTGAAGCGACTGTTCACGCTATCCAAAAATACTAGGACTAGAGGGCATGAGTTGAAGCTACAGTGTGGTAAATTTAAAACGAATCGGAGAAAATTTTTCTTCACCCAACGTGTAATTAGACTCTGGAATTCATTGCCGGAGAACGTGGTACGGGCGGTTAGCTTGACGGAGTTTAAAAAGGGGTTAGATAGATTCCTAAAGGACAAGTCCATAGACCGCTATTAAATGGACTGGAAAAATTCCTCATTTTTAGGTATAACTTGTCTGGAATGTTTTTACGTTTGGGGAGCGTGCCAGGTGCCCTTGACCTGGATTGGCCACTGTCGGTGACAGGATGCTGGGCTAGATGGACCTTTGGTCTTTCCCAGTATGGCACTACTTATGTACTTATGTACTTATGTGCTTTTGGGCTTATGTTTTATACTAGGAAGAAACGCCAGCTTTATAAAAAGCATGCTTCTGGATAAATAAGCAAAAAACATTTAAGAAAATGGCAACACTTTGGTTTGGTCACAAATGTGTACTCATTCGATAGCTTTAGTCCAGACAGCGGATTACAGATGAGACTGTTGACAGCAAACTAAGGGGGGGGGGGGGGGGGGAGGGTTCTGATAAAAAACAAAAACGTAAGGATTCTGTAAGGAAAAGCTATTCCTCGTTTATTATTTATTTATTGCATTTTTATCCCACATTTTCCCGCACATTTGCAGGCTCAATGTGGCTTACATTGCTCCGTTGTAGGGTCACCACGACAGAATGGCATATCCTATATAATAAAACTCACCCTCAACGTTCTGAGGACACTGACATCACTGTCAGGTCCTCCGGGCACTTCCTTCCAGTCGAAGCCTTCGTGGTGGTGAAGCCACCGAAAACACTGTGTTGGGGCCCTGCCCTCGTGTCAAACGTTATGATGTCGAGGGCGGAGCAACGGCGTCAGTGGCTTCACAACCAACGACGCAGCACATTGAAGTTGGCGTGCCGAGGACCACAACAATGGCGGCCAGTGCCATCAGAACGCCGAAAGGGGTGAGTAGGGAGAGGGGGAGGTTCGGAAAGAAGCCGTGCTAGCGCCCGTTTCATTAACGCAAGAAACGGGCATGTTTTACTAGTAGTATATAAAAGCATCATGTATAAAGATATCAATATTGGAACAATCGGTTCTGTTGTCATCTTTTGACCCCTTCCTCCCCCCGTTTCGGTTTTGTTTTAGAATTTTTTTTTTTTAAGAATTATGTGAAGTGTCCAGAGTTTTTTTCCAATATAGATGGTATATCAAAATTGGAACTTATTACTCTTCTCACAACTAAGCGTGACACAGGAGACGAAGACCAAACAGAGAGCGATAAAGTGGCACATCTCATCCACTAACAATATGTAAAAAAATAAAAAAACAGTTCAACATCACTATATTGGAAAAGCACTGGGATCATAATTCTAAGAGAACAGGAGAATGAAGAGGTTGTCATCACCTGGGATATTCCCATTCCCAACAGTTTAAGAAGCTCAATGCAAGAAACCAGCATAATAGTAAGAGACAAAATAACAACTACAGCATCAAGATTATTGTGTATATCATTTGGAGTGACAGACCAAGAAAAGGTGGCAGAAAGGTAACAGAAATATTGCCCATGATGCTGGCCACTACAGGTATGATTAATAGCAATTTCCAAGCAGATCTTGATAAGTTACCTATACATACAACATCCTACGCACTCCAGTCTGAAGCTCTGTTTGACACGATGCAAGAATTATGGAAAGTGTTAGGAGTTAAATTTGAGAGACCAAGATCAAATTCCACATTAACACCTCACTCCTAATCCAGGGTATTTACTGTCACAGCATGCACTTAATTAACCCATTTGGAGATATTGCCCCCCCCCCCCCCCGCCCCGAGAATAAGATGCATGATTGGCTGGACTCCAACCATCAAACATATAAATGGCGAGTGACCGTACTCACTCGCAAAAGCGCAGTACAGACTTCCCTCTCTGCCCCGCCCCCGCTTCAATACGTGATGATGGGGGCGGGACAGAGAGGGAAGTCTCTACTGGCATGCTGCAGACGTTGGAACCGCTCCCCCTCCCCCCCGGAGTCGCGCCGCCCCTCCATCTGGCCCGAGCACTGTGAACTTACATCACCACGCAGCAGCAGCAGGCACATCAGCAATGCTGCCGTCGGGCTTCCTTCTCTGCCTTTGTCCCGCCCTTGCCGACGTTACGTCACACGAGGGTGGGACAAAGGCAGAGAAGGAATCCCGCCCCGACGGCAGCTTTGCTGATGTGCCTGCTGCGCTGCGTGCTGATGTAAGTTTACAGTGCTGCTCGAGCCGGGTGGAAGGGCGGCGGCGACTCCGGGGGGGGGGGGTTCGGAACCCCCCCCATTCCAAAAGTAGCCCGTTTTCACGGGCTCAAGGGCTAGTAAGATTATAAAGGGAACGAGGTCTCTTGGTAACAAGCCTCCAGATATGTATTTTGCATTGCAATACATCTTCTGAAATGTTTTTACTTCTCTTACCATCCCCCTTCCCAAACATACCTTCCTATACATACTTTGCAAAACATTTTCGAACTTCTGCTAGAGTTTTAAAAGGTGCAGATATGGGTAAACTCCTCCATTACTATAAACATCTGTCCTCACACAATGCAGCTACCCGTTTATTCTTTCAAACCATATATTCCACTTTAAATAGCAGTTAAATCTTCCTTTCTCTCAACCAGCACACTCAACTCTGATGGAAGTTTATATCCAGATGCACTTTCAAAATGTAATTCGACAAGACGATTTAACATCAAATCCACTAACTATGTCACTAGCCTGACAGAGGGATCTTTTTACTAAGGTGATTTAGCACACACTAAATAAGCCTATTATATTCCTATGGATATTTAGAGCGTGCTATTTTTGTCCTTTAGATTGTAAGCTCCTTTGAGCAGGGACTGTCCTTCTTTGTTAGACTGTACAGCACTCAGTAACCCTGGTAGCGCTTTAGAAATGTTAAATAATAGTAGTAGTAGTAGTAGCTATTAGCGAACCTTCGTAAAAAGGACCCCCAAATAATTGACCTCTTATAATATAATTCTATTTCACAGCCTCACATAGCCCTGGCATTTTCATGACCACCTGTAATGCAAGTCCGACACTATGCAGATTAAACAAAAAAAAAAAAGGAAAAACTACTACTAACTTCTATAGCTAATAAAGCTTCGAAAAGAAAAACAAAATCTCAAAAGAAGTGACCCTGAAAAGAAGGAAAAGCAAATGATCAAGGAAAGGAGGAGAGGATTCAAAAGCTGGTTTGCACTGGTCAATTAAAAAAGCAAAGTGGGAAGCATCCGAACAGAAACACAACATCTGTTATTAGTAATCTTTTCACAACGGATATCACAACATCTGGTTCTGGCTATCTCCACGTTTCTCGTACTGCAACTACAGGTAGAACCACCTTTCCGTCATGCTTCCATTCCTCCTCCTCTGGGCCTCCTGAGCACAATTTGTCTAGATGCAAAAAAAAGGTCTGCTACAATGATGTATACTTGATTTCTAGCAAAGGATCAGACTGCTGTTCAAACAGACCATTTTATTCTGGCCTGAACTTGTGGCTTTTAAATCCGACAGACAAAAATCATAACACATTCCTTCTACTTCATATTTAATTAAAATAGAGTAAGGAAAGAAATATTTACATAGACAGAGAAATCCATTATCTCAGACCAGCACCGAATGGTCTGTTTCAACAGCAGTTCAACCCTCTGCTGGATCTTGCTAGACCTTTATTCTGCAAAATATTATTTGTTTTAGAATTTCAATTTGGTATTTCTTTTCTACTTGCACTAGGATGACTCACAGTTCAAGGCAGATAAATAAGGAAAATAATATGAAATAAAAACAAGTATGTTTAAGAAGCCAACAAAATAAAATAAAAAGCAGAAACCTTAGTGTGGTAGCTATGTCAGTCCACTTTTAAAAGGTGATCAATAGAAATATAACAAACCGATAAAAAAGAAAAGAGGATACCTTTTTATTTCACTTACTACAGATTTTGACCAGCTTTCAAAGGCTATATGCTCTTCGTTGGGTCAGAAATGAGAATATTGCAGCACAATAAACAAAAAAAAAGCACTCAAGGAAAACAGACCTCACAAGGAAAAGTAGAGAAAAGGGAGCATGGCTGCTGAGAGACAGAACCAGGCCCCCCCCCCCCCCCAACTCGGGACGCAGTCACCGGACCCAAACCAGAACGCTGCCGCCCCTCACTTACTCTCAAGGCTGCCACCAGATCCCAGCACCGGACCCTCCTTGGAGACCGAGGAGGACCAGACACACTAACGTACTGACGTGGAGGGGCCCCGCCCCCCTATGCCAGTGTGTTTGCTCCACCCAACCTCCAAGGGGGGGGGGCCCGGCACTGCAGTCAGTCTCTCGCCTGCTCCAGTGTGCCAGGACCAGTTCCCGATAGGAGAAAGAGACAAACTGAGGGGCCCGGTGCTGGGCCCCCCCTTGGAGGCCGAGCCCTGGGAATTTTGCCCCCCTCATTTGGGGGGGGGGGGGGTAGGGTGAAAAACAATGAGATGGATGGGTGATCAGAGGGTGACAAAGCAGTACAATTTTATCATTTATAATGTGATAGGAAACCCAGATCTTGTTAAGATCCTTACCCTTTCCCTGTGACTCTGTCATTGAAATGCTTTTTTGTTTCACGTATATATTCTGATATCTGTCATCTTTTGCTCATTTCCAACATGAAGATGGTATTTTTGCCTTTGAAAGCTAGTCAAAATACGTATTACGGGCCCTGTTTACTAAGGCACGTTAGCATTTTTCACACATCTACAATTAGCACGCACACTAACCGTGTAGGCGCCTATAGGGATATTGTAAGCGTGTACACAGTTAACGCACGTATATGGTTAACGCACCAATAATGAAGCTTGGTAAACAGGGCCCTAAGTTAGTTCAAAAAATAAAAAGTCGATGCAAAAAGAACAAAAAAAAATGGAGGGGGAGAGTTTTTTTCCCCCTCCTCTCTGCCAAACAGACTTCACCTCGACCTCTCCATTTCTTTTCCGTTTTTGCTCTGTTACAATGGAACTCACTTTACCACTTGAGGGAAGAAATGAACCATCAGCATTTGAAAGTGGCCACTGAAGACATTTATTCCATTGGGCCTCTGGGGAAGGCCGAGGCTGTCGATTCCATCTATTTTCACGTTTATATTTTTTCTTTAGACTGTTTTCTTATTATTTGTTTTTATTACATTTTTACTTTTTACTATGGGGTTTGTAACCTATTTTGTATTACTTAAGAATTATATTGTAAACCACTTTGTTTTTGTCTTAACCGACTATGAAAGGTGGAAAAGGGTTCCAATAAACTAAATTAAAGGCTGCACGCAGTCAAACCGTTGCACTATTTCAGAGTTCTGGGAGATCTATTCTGTCCCAGTGTCATGCAATATCATCTACTCAAATGCCCGATTACATCCTGCTTATTAAAGTGCTTATAGGCCTTTCAGACATCGCTGCCTGGTTGTCCAACCGGCATCTGAAACTGAACATGGCAAAGACTGAGCTCCTTGTCTTTCCACCCAAACCCTCTTCTCCTCTTCCCCCACTTTCCGTCTCTGTTGACAACGCCCTCATCCTCCCCGTCCCTTCAGCCCGCAATCTCGGAGCTAAGATCTGTCGCTTCTTCCTCTATAATATTAGCAAAATTCGCCCATTCCTCTCTGAACAGACCACCCGAACCCTCGTCCACTCGCTCGTTACCTCTCGTCTTGACTATTGCAACCTTCTCCTCACTGGCCTCCCGCTCAGCCACCTATCCCCCCTTCAATCTGTCCAAAATTCAGCCGCACGTCTTATCTACCGTGTGAACCGATACTCTCATATCACCCCTCTCCTCAAGTCGCTTCACTGGCTCCCGATCCGCTACCGTATACAGTTCAAGCTTCTCCTATTGACCTTCAAGTGCACTCAATCTGCAGCCCCCCATTACCTCTCTACCCTCCTCTCCCCGTATGTTCCCACCCGTAACCTCCGCTCTCAGGACAAAGCACTCCTATCTGTACCCTTCTCCACCACCGCTAACCCCTGATATCTCACCTTGCATCCAAACCAAAGTTTCAGCGTGCTTGTCTGACATTGCTGCCTGGATGTCTCAACGCCACCTGAAATTAAATATGACCAAAACCGAGCTTCTCATTTTCCCCCCCAAACCCACCTCCCCGCTCCCCCCGTTTTCTATTTCTGTTGATGGCTCTCTCATTCTCCCTGTCTCCTCAGCTCGAAACCTTGGGGTCATCTTTGACTTCTCTCTCCTTCTCTGCTCATATCCAGCAGACCGCCAAGACCTGTCATTTCTTTCTTTACAACATCCGTTAAATCCGCCCCTTTCTTTCCGAGCACTCTACCAAAACCCTCATCCACACCCTTGTCACCTCTCGTTTAGACTACTGCAATCTGCTTCTTGCTGGCCTCCCACTTAGTCACCTCTCCCCTCTCCAGTCGGTTCAAAACTCTGCTGCCCGTCTCATCTTCCGCCAGGGTCGCTTTACTCATACTACCCCTCTCCTCAAGACCCTTCACTGGCTCCCTATCCGTTTTCGCATCCTGTTCAAACTTCTTCTACTAACCTATAAATGTATTCACTCTGCTGCTCCCCAGTATCGCTCCACACTCGTCCTTCCCTACACCCCTTCCCGTGCATTCCGCTCCATGGATAAATCCTTCTTATCTGTTCCCTTCTCCACTACTGCCAACTCCAGACTTCGCGCCTTCTGTCTCGCTGCACCCTACGCCTGGAATAAACTTCCTGAGCCCCTACGTCTTGCCCCATCCTTGGCCACCTTTAAATCTAGACTGAAAGCCCACCTCTTTAACATTGCTTTTGACTCGTAACCACTTGTAACCACTCGCCTCCACCTACCCTCCTCTCTTCCTTCCCGTTCACATTAATTGATTTGATTACTTTATTTATTTTTTTTGTCTATTAGATTGTAAGCTCTTTGAGCAGGGACTGTCTTTCTTCTATGTTTGTGCAGCGCTGCGTATGCCTTGTAGCGCTATAGAAATGCTAAATAGTAGTAGTAGTAGACTCCGCCCCTTCTGCCTCGCATCACCTTATGCCTGGAACAGACTTCCCGAGCCCATACGCCATGCGCCCTCCCTGCCCATTTTCAAGTCCTTACTCAAAGCCCATCTCTTCTCCCTTGCTTTTGGCGCCTAACCACCTTCCCCATTCATGATACCTATACTGACTACATAGCTTGTTTCCTTTAGATTGTAAGCTCTCTTGAGCAGGGACTGTCCTTCCCCATGTTTAAACTTGTACAGCGCTGCATAACCCTGGCAGCGCTATAGAAATGCTAAGTAGTAGTAGTAAAGAAGATTGAACAGTATGCAGGAATGGCCAGGTAGCTAATGAAGTGACTTGAGACAATAGTTATGCAAGTGTAGCAACACTCACAAAGATAGTATTAGCAACTGAAGCTTGAGTTGAGTTGACTGAAGTCCAGGGATGGTTTAGTGGGAGACCTATGAGGTTGCAATAGTTAAGTGGAAGGCAATGAGCATATGAATAAGGGTATTCAAAGTATGTTGAGAAAGAACAAGGAAGAATCCAGTGATACTACAAAGAAACAAGTTTCAATGGCATGTTGGATATGTGTGGAGAAAGGGGGGGGGGGTGTCAAACATACACCCAAGGTTAAGAACATAAGTGTTGCCATACTGGGACAGACCAAAGGTCCATCAAGCCCAGAATCCTGTTTCCAACAGGCTGATGAGAGGATGACAGTGTTACCCACAGAAATAGAGAACAGAGGAATGAGGAAGTGGGTTTATGGGGAAGATAAACTGTTTTGGCAATGTTAAGTTTCAGACAGCGGTGAGACATCCAGGCAGCAATGTCAGACAAGCAGACTGAGGATTTGAGACTAGACTCCCGGTGAAATATCTTGTGATCATCATCATAACAAATACTGAAAAGCCATTTCTATACCTGTGTGCCTATAATTTGGGCATGGAGGGAGCCTCTTCTATAAAAAGAAATGTAAGTGCCCACTTTCCTTTATAAGATATTAGCATAAATATGAGTGTAAAAGTTCGGTGTCAGCCATAAAGTTGGTGTGAAGTGTCAGCACTTAAATGCCAAAAGATGTATGTGCAACTTATTCTATAAGTTACATCCCTAACTTTGTATCCCTCCCAAGCTCTGTCCATGTGTATGCTCCCCTTTCAAATACATGCCATGTAAATGAAGCATGCATTTACAAATAGCGCTTAGGTAGAATTCTGGCACTTACACGGTGTATCCAAATTTATAAAAAAGGTTTGGACAAGTTCCTGGAGGAAAAATCTATAGTCTGCTATTCATTCAGACATGGGAAAGCCACTGCTTGCCCTGGGATTTGTAGTATGGAATGTTGATAGTGTTTCAGATTCTGGAATGTTGCTACTCTTTGGGGTTCTACATGGAATGTTGCTACTCCTTGAGGTTCTACCAGGTACTTGTGACCTGGATTGGCCACTGTTGGAAACAGGATACTAGGCTAGATGGACCATTGGTCTGACCTACTATGGCTATTCTTATGTTCTTAGTGTGTGCATAAAATGTGCGTGTGTGTGAATAGCACATAACATTTAGTACCTATGTTACAAAATTACCATCATATGCATATTTGCACCAAGAAACAACGAATCCTCCACAAACATATTACAAGGAATATAATTTACACCTGTGCTTACACAGTGCTTGATGTAAGGTGGGGGGGGGAGGGGAATTTGAAACTCAGGCGAGTTACATCAAATCCTGTGGGGAAAAGTTAATTTTAGCATCCTTTAATTAAAGAATGTGCCAAGATCGATAATGGGCTAAACACATTTTCTCCTATAAAATGCATGTTCTAAACTTTTCCTTCTATTTGCTTATGTGCTACGACAGCTGTTCCATTGGCTAAATAAAGTGGCACAACAGAACTTTTATACACTGAAAACTGCATGCAGCCACAACCAGAGACCAAACAAGGAGTAGAGATGTTGGAAGTTGTACTCTCAGCCAAAGGTAGCAAACCAAGTTACGTAACGGACATGGAGGCGTGGCCTAGTGGTTAGGGTGGTGGACTTTGGTCCTGGGGAACTGAGGAACTGAGTTTGATTCCCACTTCAGGCACAGGCAGCTCCTTGTGACTCTGGGCAAGTCACTTAACCCTCCATTGCCCCATGTAAGCCGCATTGAGCCTGCCATGGGTGGGAAAGCGTGGGGTACAAATGTAACAAAAATAAAATAGATACTATTGGAGATTCTACATGGAATGTTGCTACTATTGAAGATTCTACATGGAATGTTGCTACTATTGGAGATTCTACATGGAATGTTGCTATTCAACTAGCAACATTCCATGTAGAAGGCTGCGCAGGTTCTGTTTCTGTGAGTCTGACGTGCAGGACGTCAGACTCACAGAAGCAGAAGCCTGCGCGGCCACATTGCTGATCTGCAAGGGCCGACTTCTACATGGAATAGCAAAATTCCATGCAGAATCTCAAATAGTAGCAACAGTGGAGGAGTGGCCTAGTGGTTAGGGTGGTGGACTTTGGTCCTGGGGAACTGAGTTCGATTCCCACTTCAGGCACAGGCAGCTCCTTGTGACTCTGGGCAAGTCACTTAACCCTCCATTGCCCCATGTAAGCCGCATTGAGCCTGCCATGAGTGGGAAAGCGCGGGGTACAAATGTAACAAAAAAAAAACCCCAAACAAAAGCCAGATTCTTCCACACCCTGGAAGCTGTACCCACTACGAAAGGCAGTAACCAAGTAAGACTAAACTCAGAGCTGGGCCTACACTCCAGCGACATACCTGAATCCTATCGCCTGCATAGTCAGCCTTCCGTTCCTGTCTGACTTGGATTCCTCTTGTGTTATAATACATTATCTGCAACACAATTCATTACTACTGAAAGACTGCGAGCTTAGACATGAGTACATTTGTAAGATTACTTATAGCAGATATCAGAATGTTAATCCCCCTGTTTCCAAAAAAAAAAAAAACCCTGTGAAAGGGTGCCTGATTAACAAACTTCTGAACACTGCACAAAACATGATATTCACACAAAAGTATTCATAAGATTTTTTTAAACTATTGAGTTGTTATGTGGGCAGAGTGCATGCACACCTTAAGCCATCTGAAATAGCAGAAGGACTATTATGCACACATCCCTCCCCCAATTCAAACGTACATGTTTAAAAATGCCTCCCCCCCACACACTTTGTTCCTTAAAATGTCTTTTTTAAAAAGCAGCAAGAATTACATGCATTGAAAATCCACTTTTGCCTTACATTCCATGTATAAATCTCCATCAAGCCTTTGAAAGGTACCTGAATTGCCTAATTTCTTTACCCAAATGCAGCAATGTCCCTGCTGCCTCTGAGGAGCAATTAAATTCTTTAAGATATATCACTGTTCTGAAATGGAGCTGAATACTAACGTGATGGAAAAAGTAGCCACCTGTAATTACATTTTGAGTATATCTAAACGAAGAAATAACTCTATAGTACAAACCTACACAAACAGATATTAAAATGTTGGTACTAGGCAGCCTGCTCTCCCATTTTTACCTGCAGGTTTATTCGGAATTTGCTATACCATCTTTTCATTACAGAAATGTCAAAGTGGTTTACAAAGCTTCAATTAAATAGGAAACTCAGACAACTGGACAGGGAAGCAGAATCAAGGATAGGAAAGAGAAGAAAGAAGGAATAGCTTGGCGAAAAGGTGGCTGAGGGGAGATATGATAGAGGTCTATAAAATAATGAGTGGAGTTGAACGGGTAGATGTGAAGCGTCTGTTCACGCTTTCCAAAAATACTAGGACTAGGGGGCATGCGATGAAGCTACAATGTAGTAAATTTAAAACGAATCAGAGAAAATCTTTCTTCACTCAACGTGTAATTAAACTCTGGAATTTGTTGCCAGAGAAGGTGGTAAAGGCGGTTAGCTTAGCGGAGTTTAAAAAAAAGGTTTGGACGGCTTCCTAAAGGAAAAGTCCATAGACCGTTATTAAATGGACTTGGGGAAAATCCACTATTTCTGGGATAAGCAGTATAAAATGTTTTGTACATTTCTGGGATCTTGCCGGGTATCTGTGACCTGGATTGGCCACTGTTGGAAACAGGATGCTGGGCTCGATGGACCTTTGGTCTTGCCCAGTATGGCAATACTTATGTATTTATGCAGCAAAGGCTTGCATGAAGAACCCACCACCACCTGCACATTACAGAAATAAAGAATCCTTTCAAGTGAAGCTAATAGAAAAGAACTTGTTTTCCAGTTAATAAATGCAAAATTAAGTCAGATTAGTAAAACTGTATTTTGAGATTACAATAAATCTCCTCTTGCCTCTAGTTGAAAGTCTAGCAGAAACGCTATGATCCCACTGTTGAAGAATGGACGCCGTTGGACCAGTTATTAAGAGTTCTTTAATGGGTGGGAGGGGGGTATACGAATTTGGTGGAGGGTGGTAAGGGGGTGGGGGGGGATATGGGGAGGGTTATAAAAATTGTACGTGTGGAATGGTGCGAGTAGTGGAAAGTTTACCTTGAAATTGGGAGATAGTTATTGTCTTGACAATATGCAGTCATGTGGTGATGTGTCTCCCTCTTGATACGTTTTGTTGTAACTTCAAAAATTATTTTCAATAAAAATGTAAAGTTAAAAAAAATAAAAAGTCTAGCAGAAGTATACACTGCAACTAAGGCAAACACGGCAAGCCAAGTGACACTCTAAAGCCTTAAAATAGACGACAGATCAATTTTTAAATGCACTATTATGAACTTCAGGCTAGGAACCATAAAACATCTACATTTCTGAATGTATACGTAAACAGAGTTAAAGTTTGATACTTAGCTGCAATGTAGACAACTTGACACAAATGTGAGCTTCCAACTGTATATTACATAGAATAGATCAGATTTTAAAACAAGAAAATAAACACAATATTTTTTTTCTCATTCTGTTCAGCTTTGGTCTGCATCTGGATTCAAGCTATTTATTTATTTTTTTTAATATGGGGCCCTGTTTACTAAGCAGCGTTATAGGCACGTTAACATTTTTTAATGCGTGCTATGTAAGCGCGTTAACTATGTACGTGCCTACAATATCCCTACAGGTGCCTACATGGTTAGTGCACTAAAAACACTAACTCACCTTAGTAAACATAGCCCATAGGTTTTAATTATTCTATTCTATTTATTACTGTTTTGGCTATTTATTTTTGCATGTTTTTTTGTTTGACTGTTTTAACTTCTGGCTAATATATTCTGTATAAGCCAGGTTATTAGGATTGTCCAGTTTCACCTTCTGGCACTTTTTTAAAGATCTTCACAGCTTATTCCCTTGGTTTACATTTTTCAGTTATCTTTTATAGTTTTACAATGATTTTTATGGTTACTATTCACTGATGTTTCTGTTTTACGTTTTTTAATTGTACACCTCTTAATTTTGCTGGGGTTTTTATATTTTGATAGGTTTTCTTTACTCCGATTTTACTTTTTTTTTAGGTTTAACAGGGGGTTTTTTCAGGATCAAAATAACCTTACATCAAACAGCCCAATTTTACTTTTTATGTTGTATTTGGCTTTGAAATATTTTAGGCAAGACGGATTAGAAAAAATATTGAATTTAAATTCTCCACTCAGTTTAAAATGCCTTCTCTGCTCACTCCCAGCTACAACTAAGGGTAACTCAAATACATTGGGATGTAGGGAATTGGAATGAAGGTGATGAGAGCAAGGAAGGATTATGGCTACAGCTAGAACAGTAAAGACACTCGTCCTTCCCTACACCCCTTCCCGTGCACTCCGCTCCATGGATAAATCCTTCTTATATGTTCCCTTCTCCACTACTGCCAACTCCAGACTTCGCGCCTTCTGTCTCGCTGCACCCTACGTCTGGAATAAACTTCCTGAGCCCCTACGTCTTGCCCCATCCTTGGCCACCTTTAAATCTAGAGTGAAAGCCCACCTCTTTAACATTGCTTTTGACTTGTAACCACTTGTAACCACTCACCTCCACCTACCCTCCTTTCTTCCTTCCCGTTCACATTAATTGATTTGATTTGCTTACTTTATTTATTTTTTGTCTATTAGATTGTAAGCTCTTTGAACAGGGACTGTCTTTCTTCTATGTTTGTGCAGCGCTGCGTATGCCTTGTAGCGCTATAGAAATGCTAAATAGTAGTAGTAGTAGTAGTAGTAAGTTGAGAGATAACCCCAGCTACAGTAATGTGGCAGGGCCAACCATGCAAACTGGGGAGCTAGATTGTCCTTATTTGATATCTACTATGTACTATATGGAGGGGCATAATTGAACGAAAACGTCTATCTCCATGGGCGTTTATCTCCGAGAACGGGTCCATGAAGGGGCGGACCGAACCGTATTTTCGAAAAAAAAATAGACGTCCATGTTTTATTCGACAATTTGTGAGCTGGGTGTTTTTGTTTTTCAGTGATAATGGAAAATGAAAGCGCCCAGCTCAAAAACGAATAAATCCAAGGCATTTGTTCGTGGGAGGGGCCAGGAGTCGTAGTGCACTGGTCCCCCTCACATGCCAGGACACCAACCGGGCACCCTAGGGGGCACTTTTACAAAAACAAAAAAAAAGGTAAAAGAGCTCCCAGGTGCATAGCACCCTTCCCTTGTGTGTTGAGCCCCCCCAAATCCCCCTCAAAACCCACTGCCCACAAGTCTACACCATTACTATAGCCCTAAGGGGTGAAGGGGGGCACCTACATGTGGGTACAGTGGGTTTGGGGGGGGGGGGGTTGGACGACTAAGCATTAAGCAGCACAATTGTAACAGGTAGGGGGAGGAAGGGCCTGGGTCCACCTGCCTGAAGTCCACTGCATCCCCTAACAACTGCTCCAGGGACCTGCATACTGCTGCCAGGGAGGTGGGTTTGACATTTGAGGGTGAAAATAAAAAGTTGTGAAACATCATTTTTTGTGGTGGGAGGGGGTTAGTGACCACTGGGGGAGTCAGGGGAGGTCATCCCTGATTCCTTCTGGTGGTCATCTGGTCATTTAGGGCACTTTTTGGGGCCTTATTCGTGAAAAAACAGGGTCCAGGAAAAGTGTCCTAAATTCTAGCTAAAAACGCATACTTTTTTTCCATTATTGGTGAAATGCGCCCATCTCTGTTCGGCCGATAACCACGCCCCAGTTCCGCCTTCGCCACACCTCTGACACGCCCCCATCAACTTTGTCCGCATCCACGACGGAGTGCAGTTGAAAATGTCCAAAATCGGCTTTCGATTATACCGATTTATTCGTTTTGGGGAGATAAACGTCTATCTCCCGATTTGGGTCGCAATATAGGCGTTTTTCTTTTTCAATTATAAGCTGGATAGTGAACTAAGACATTATAGCAAAACAAATAGGATGTGACAAAATATAGAAGGGAATTTCTGCTACAAGATCAAAATCTCCTAGAATCAATTATGAAAAAGGAAACAGAACGTTTTGATGAAAATATATACTTTTTTTTTTTTTACTTATTGAAGTACAACTTGTTAACAGGCAGAATTTGAAAGCATTAACCGATTAACAAGCAGCAGGAAACAGCATGTTAACCCTTAAACAAACATCAAGGATTACGGACTATGTAGTATATTCACAAAAACGGGGCATTAACTGGTTAACTTACAAGGAAGACACGAAGAGATGTCGATCGGAATTTAGTTCTGCCGCTGCTCCTGTCATCCTTTGCACACAGCAGGTGTATGTCCCATTTCGAAGCCTGCTACGAAGACTGATCCCAGAAACACAGCACATGTGGATGGCACCGACAGGATCCAAACAAGTTTCCCAAGTCTTTATCCAACAAGATGCTTAACATTACCAGCAGGATGCTCGGCCTGCACGGACTTGTGATAACAGGCCTAATTGGGCGGGATTCCTCAGTATTGGGAAACAGCAAAACTGAAGCACAGCTTCCTTTGCGAATTCTAGTAACTCCTGGCCAGGTACACTGAAGACGGAGCTGGAGAACTTGTTATTTTGTCTCAGTCTACAAAAAAACCTTAATATACACTAAATCTTTTAAATCGAATAACCCAATAAAGAAGGGGAAAAAAAAAAAAAAAAAAAAAAGGAGTGGAGGAGTGGCCTAGTGGTTAGAGTGGTGGACTTCGGTCCTGAGGAACTGAGTTCGATTCCCACTTCAGGCACAGGCAGCTCCTTGTGACTCTGGGCAAGTCACTTAACCCTCCATTGCCCCATGTAAGCCGCATTGAGCCTGCCACGAGTGGGAAAGCGCAGGGTACAAATGTAACAGAAATAAAATAGATACTATTGGAGATTCTACATGGAATGTTGCTGCTATTGGAGATTCTACATGGAATGTTGCTATTCCACTAGCAACATTCCATGTAGAACATGTACATACAGCATCGGAACAGGCAGCAACATCCACATGCTTTTCATCGTAGCTCTCTCAGCAAGCTGTTATGCCACTCGCTGGTTAGCGCATATAACTGTATATTACAGGAAGATTATCCATACAAGTTTATCCTTCTGTACCCCATTCCTTGTTGGTTGACTGACAGAATTGATAAAATCAGGGTACCAGAAATTTCATCTCCAGCTGAGGTTTCCTGATTATGTTACTTTTTGTAAGAGACTACTCCTCCAGTAACTTGTAGCTAAAAAAAAAAACCAACCCAAATCCCACCCTGAGAGGGGAAAATGGGCAAATACAATGTCTACTATAATTACTTAGGCTGTGGAACTGCTGAAATGTCCTCCAATATTTACAGCACCTTATGCAGCATCTGACACAGGTCCTAACAGTACACAGAACATAACAGCCTGAAGGAGCTAGAGCAAATGCAGGATGCTTGATGATATATACAAGTTTAAACATGGGCACGCTGGAGAAGGTTTCAGTATTGCCTACAAGCGTAAAGGGTATAACACAAAAAAAAAAACTGGAATGGGTGTTTCTCTGCATTCTTTAAATATGATTAATATTTCAGTCTTCCGCAAAGTCAGCATGTGAAGACAAAGTGTTCTGTTAAAAACTCTGGAAACTCTAGATAGGAGCACAGATTTGTACTTTTAACTTTTGTGAAGAATAGATATTCGACGGGTTACTACTGTGAGAATGGATAGCTGCATATGTGGGAAGAAATGGATTAAAAGCGCTTTTCATGAGATGGTGGGGGGAGGGGAGGGGGGAATAATAGTAATAAGGGGTTCAATCACGGAATAATGTAAGGTGTTACTATTGGAATTACGGTTTGAGTTTAATGTAACAAGTTGACTATGGTTTCCTTTCAGTGTACAGGGCAAAAGTGAAGGTAGTAAGGGGGAGGGGGATAAAAAGGGTACTGTTATAAAAACAAAAACTGATGATAGCAACTTAAGATTGATGTACATAAGAACGATAGATTGTAAGCTCTTTGAGCAGGGACTGTCTCTCTTTGTTAAATTGTACAGCGCTGCGTAACCCTAGTAGCGCTCTAGAAATGTTAAGTAGTAGTAGTAGTATTACATATAGCAGTGATTTAACCAGAGCTGAGATTGTGATGTCATAATGCCTCATTCCACCAATGCCTAAGAGCCAACCTCATCAGTGATGTCACAATGGCTCGACTGTCCTATACTTGGCCCACTTCCCCCCTTAGTGTGAAGAGTTTCAGTCTCTGGTATCCAGAGCTGAGATTGTGATGTCATAATGCCTCATTCCACCAATGCCTAAGAGCCAACCTCATCAGTGATGTCACAATGGCTTGATTGTCCTATATTTGTCTCACTCTTATCTATTAGATTGTAAGCTCTTCCGAGCAGGGACCGTCCTTAATTGTTAATTTGTACAGCGCTGCGTAACCCTAGTAGCGCTCTAGAAATGTTAAGTAGTAGTAGTAGTAGTATGTGTTACCAGGTAGAATCATCAATAAAAATGTTGACACATAAATCAAAAAAAAAAAAAAAAAAAGCGCTTTTCACGAGCCTCATTTTCAAAGCACTTAGACTTGCAAAGTTAAACAGTAACCTATGGAAGTCTAACTGCTTTGAAAATACACCTCCACGCGTAGTACAGAAAAGTCACCTAGCACCAATACTCCTATTAATGCTGTTCTACTGTTTTTCTCCTTTAACCTAATATCTAGCTTTTTTTGCCTCAAGCTTTTTGTTGGTGGGAATAGGAATGTCCCAGATGTGGCCTTGTATGAATACCAGATGGGAAATCTCCTGCACCTGAAGGCATAGAGACTCTCTCATGAAAAGTTTCTTGCTGCATAGAGAATGTAATGAATTCAAACTGGTAGACCCAAGGACGTAACTAAGCACTGTTCAATTTCCAGGTCACTGGCACCAGAAGCTAGAGGGTGGGATGCAGTAGTGGGTCCCTGATTTTGTGGTATTAGTGTCAGAAGCCCCTTGGCAGCCTCTTAATGATAGGAAACCAGCTATGTTCAGGCTAGATCACTGCCTCCAGTAGGCTTGGGACATTTTTTGGGATTAAGGGTAAGAGAGGAAATACATCCAAAGAAGGGCTCAAATCCACTGTATGGCCTCAGCGTCTTGTCCAAGATTTAGAGACATTCAAATCTAGCAGTAGAGAAAGTATGTTCATTGCAAGTAACCAAGTCTACTTGAGGAGTTTCCCCAGCACTGGAAGATGGAATTTAGTATTTGAGGATCCAGAGACCATTTATGAGATTGAAGGATTCAGCCGAGTTTGTCTGCCAAATGATGTTTCTTCCAAGGAGCTGACTTGGATGGAGATGCAACAGAGTATAACAAGATCTCATATGTGGGCCTGCATCTCTAGACGAAAGAGAACCCATTCCTCCTTGTTTGTTGATATGAAAATAGTTCTACCTGATTGTCTGGATCCTTGTTGAATTATCACAGAGATGTCTCAGAATAAAATATTGTTCTTGGCTCTAGATTGAGCCTTCAAGCCAAGTTCCTAGTGGTATGTCATGGATACCCCCAAGTGATTCCAAAGCCTAAGTGGTTAAGTGCAGTGTGGTAGTGTTGAGGGGCAAGAGAGAGTCCCTAGACTAGTTTTGCCTCTCTGATGCTCAATTGCAGTATATCCCAGTGGACATCCTGATCTTGCAGTCTGAAAAGTTGGGTTCCGTCGGAATTTTTTTCACTCTGTTGCGGGTCTTCTCATTCTACAACAAGCACACGATGTTGCACTGTGGAAGACGTTATGTCTCAGCATTTCCAACTACAATCAAGGAACAGTCACAAACCGAAGAGACTGCGTAACACGTTGTAGCATGTCCGCAGGACGATTAGCTTTGACTTGAGATTATTCAGAATGCCTCCAATGAGAGTAAGCGTCTGTAGGGAGCAGATGATGACTGTCTGAAAGTTTGAGGAAGCTGAGGGACTGGAGTAGGGCCAAGACCTTTTTTTTCTCAGAGAAATTGCTAGTGCCAGTGATGGATATTCCTGTTTTAATGCAGCAGCTCTAGTTTAAGAGAAACCAGGTTTAGACTGCTGATCTGAGGGGGCCTGTTATCTACAGAACATGAGCTTGACTTAGAAAAAAAAAAAAAAAAGTTATCACATTAAGTATTTTATGTTTCAACATTTTTATTGACCAACCAATACAGAAATAAAATTTGCACACATGAATCTACAAAGGCAATTGTCGTCTGTGATCATTATCATAATCCAACATTATTTCCCCCCCCCCCCACCCCTCCTTCCCTCTTCTTTCCAATGATACCATCCGATTGTTTACCCCTTCACCCCTCTCTCCCCGATCTCCCTTCTGGCTTGTATTCTGATAGCCCGGAGAGATCCCTTCCCCCTTCCCTCCCCGCTGTCTTTTAACTACAAAATTTATGTGTGATCAGGATTATCTTTAACCTTCAGGGTGTCGCATTATGCCAATTAAGTAGTAAACTACATCCTCTAGGGCTTAATGCCTCCAGATAAGGGCCCCATATCTGTTTAAAATATGCATATGTCTTCGGGGAGCCCCTAGCCTCCCGTGCTTCCTATGTTGCTAAAAGGTGTACCTGATTTCTCCAGTGCCAGTAAGCCGGCGACTCCGGAGCCGTCCAATACTGCAGAACAGTCTTCCGCGCCACCAAGCTAAGCTTGCGGCATAAGGTGCGTGCCCCCGCTGAGTGTGTCCTGAAGGCCCTTTTCGTGTCCAATACAAAGTGATCCCAAGCACATTAGTATTTTAAACATTTCTTTGTAATTTTATTTGTACCGACCTCTCTCATCTTGAGAGCGAGACAGCATCATTTTCCTTAATTTTTTTTTTACATGGAAGGAATGGAGGAAGTTATACATATCACGTTAAGTGATTCTACTACTGAACTTATTAGACCATCAGAAAAATCTTCTATGAGAGCTGTGAGTTCTAATGCCACCGAGTAATTAATCCTAGGCTCAAATGTTAATACACCACCCAAAGATGCTCGTCAGTCTAAAAACATATCTTCAAGTGGTTCAAAGCACTTAGCATTATCATGCAGCCCATAAACTACAAGGGTTGGTACAATCTTTCTAGATACTTTTTTTTTTCTTATGTTATTACACATTAACGTACCCTCAAGTTTATTCCTGGGGAAATTCTGGGCAACAATGCAATGAAAAAGCTGCACAAGATTCTCCTACGCAGAATTCAGCAACTGCCACTCAACTCTGCACAGGGAGCAGGAGGCAGAAGAAAATCACACTGTTTGGTACTCATCAGCCTTATCCCCATCGTACTGATCAGCACAAAAGGAAGGATGAAGAGAAACTTGAATATTGGGCCACATCCTCCCTCTCTGGCTCTACACCCCCAAGATTCAAATTCAGTAACATATCCTGGGATGCAGAGGAGGAGGAGAATGTGGCTCGATGTACAGTCTCTCTCTTCACCTACTCCTCTCTTATTCTGATCAGTGCTACAAGGTGAGGACAAGGAGGTGGGGGAGGCAGTAGGTGCCACAAAGGGAGGGGTAGATTTGAGAGCGAGCAGGAGGTGAATAATGATAAAGGGATTTCAAAAGGTGCTAGGAGTGTGGCTGGGGATCATGGATTTTGGACATAGGTGTTTCAGCACCATTTCTGCACCCGTGACTTTTGAGAACTGCCGTATTGGTGCCCGACTTTTGGGTAGCTTCTAGAAGAAGTGCCCCCCCCTCCCTTTCCCACACTCACCGGGATCTGAGCTGGGGGCCATCCAGGCTGGCAGAGGCACGGTGCTGCAAGCGGGGCCAGTCCTCAGAGCATAAGGGAGAGCATAGCTGCCCCAGGAGGTGCCTGTGAGAGAACACGCTACCTGTCCCGTCTTCTCTCACAAGCACCTCCTGGGCCAGCTATGCTCCCCCCTTATACTCCGAGGACCACCCAAGCCCGCAGCACCGTGCCTCTGCCAGTCCCAGCTCAAATCCTGGTGAGTGCTTTGGGAAGGGGGAGGGAGGGATACTTTTAGATGCCTCTCATTTGAGTGCCTGGCTCCAGTGTGTGTGGGGGGAGAGCCAGGCCTTTATGACAAAGGAACCCTGTAACACCCCCCCCCCCAAAAAAAAAAAATGTACAAATACAGGATTTTACAATACTGTGCAGATAATTTTTTTATGCAGAATTCCCCCAGAACTATTAGCTGGAATGGGGGGGGGGGGGGGGGGGTAGCTGTTTACCTTTGACGAATGTTTTGCATTTCCTTCAGCTCCAACCTGTCCATTCTAGAATACAAAGAGAAAGCAAAAGCAGTGAGGAAATGCTGACATAAGTACTTCATATTCCTGTTTCAATGCAGCAGGGGTCAAATGTACAATATATTTGGCCAGCAGCTCTAGTTTTAAGAGAAACCAGGTTTAGGCTGCTGATCTGAGGGGGCCAGGATGCATCCTGGAAAGACATATCCCCATCCCCTCTACTACTTACTACTACTTAACATTTCTAGAGCGCTACTAGGGTTACGCAGCGCTGTACAAATTAACGAATAAGGACGGTCCCTGCTCAGAAGAGCTTACAATCTAAAGGACGACCCAACCCAGTTTTCCTCATGTTTATTTTATTTGTTACATTTGTATCCCACCTTTTCCCACTTATTAGTAGGCGCAAAGTGGCTTACACAGTTCCGGAGAGGTGGTTACAGGCTCCGGTGTGAACAAATACAGTATAGGGGAACTATTACAGTGACAAGTACAGTAAAGAAGTATCGGTAAATAGGTTGGGGTGATTCAAACAAAAATGTTAGGGTGTGGTTATGCTTGCAAATGTGATTTTTTTTTTTTTTTTGGGGGGGGGGGGTTAGACAGATTCCTGAGGGAAAAGTCCATCGAACATTATTAATTTTTTTTTTTTTTTGGGGGGGGGGGGGGATTGCCGGGTTCTTGAAGCCTGGATTGGCCGCTGTCAGAGACAGGACGCTAGGCTTGATGGACCCTTGGTCTTTTCCCAGTATGGCGGTGCTTATGTACTTCAGTGACACCATCCCACTGACTGCATTTGCCATCAAAAGATTATATCAACGAACTTACGTTGTCTTGTGTTTCATTTGCTACTACACAAAAGGATTAACACATGCTGCAGTGAATAGTCACATGTGTTTTTAGGATGAAACTGAATTGTCCTTTGTCCTGTTGGTCTTGTCTTGCATAGATTTTAAGCTCTGTCAAGCAGGGACTGAAAGCTATTGATGAAATAACTTAACTTCCGCAAATCTCTGAAGACACATCTATTCAACAAGGCCTACAAAGAGGACCCATAGCCTTACAAAACTACCTCACCAACTCACCCAATTATTACAGTCCACCTTATATCCTGCCTAACACCTTCCTTTTCTCTTCCCTCACCTAATCTTTGTACATCACTAATTGTGTCTGATATCATGGAATGATTATGTCATAACCAAACTCTGTAAGCCACAATGAGCCTGCAAATAGGTGGGAAAATGTGGGATACAAATGCAATAAATAATAATAATAATGTATTTGTGTACGGCGCTGCATATGTCTAGTAGCGTTGCAGAAATGAGAAGCAGAAGTTTATTCCTCAAAAGGTTGGAAAATTGATTCATAATGAACAGTTAACTATTTTCGGCTCATTGGTTCATTTAAAAAAAGATCTGTACTGTATTTTCTTCAGAGGCGTAGCAAGGGCGGTGGGGCGGTCCGCCCCGGGTGCACGCTGCTGGAGGGGTGCAGAGATCAGCCCCGCGCGCCTGTCGGCTCCGCTGGTTCCCTGCTCCCTCTGCCCTGGAACAGGTTACTTCCTGTTCCGGGGCAGAGGGAGCCAGCGGAGCCGACAGCCGCGCGGCTGCTCTCTGCAGCTAAGAATGCACCGGGGGGGGGGGGGGGGGTCATTACACCAGGGGGGGGGTGTCGTGCTGCACCCTGGGGGGACAGGAGTGCGCAGCGGCGATCCGCCCCAGGTGGCAGTTAACTTAGGAATGCCACTGCTGTGGGCATATCATAGACCAAGGGTGGGCAACCTTTCTTCACAGAGGGACGCATGAACGTTAAAAACATTATGGGATCTTTTAACTAAGGTGCACTGAAAAATGGCCTGTGCTGGTGTAGACGTGTGTATTGGACGCGCGCAGGCCCATTTTTCAGCGCACCTGCACAAAAAGCCTTTTTTTTTTTTGCTGAAAATGAGTGAGAGTCAAAATAAAAACCAGCGTGCGTCCATTTTGGGCCCGAGACCTTACTGCCACCCACTGACTTAGCGGTAAGGTCTCACGCGTTAACTGGGCGGTAATCGCCAGCAGGCATACACTGCTGATTACCGCCCGATTAGTGCCACATGGTAGAAAATAGAAATTATTTTCTGCCGCGCATAGAAATTAGAATTACCGCCGGGGGCACATGGTAGCTGGGCAGTTCTAATTTCACGCGCGTTGTACACGCATAGGTGCTTACGCGCCTCAGTAAAAAGGGCCCCCATTATGTAATGTCGGAACCAGAAATGCACAGAGCTCCCACAGTCCTTTGCAATGAGTACAAATTTAACTAAAAACGATGAAAACAACCAGCTGGAATGGCTCTTCAGAAAATATTAGCAAAACACAATATTTAAACTTGCCAAAACTTTGGTTAATGATGTTTTTCTCTGTATACTTCCCATAGTCTTGGGGGCCACGTAAAATTCAATGGCGGGGCACATATGGCCCACCCCTGCTATAGACTAAATGCACCGAGGCCTACAGGAGGAAAGTCAGTTGTTGCTAATATGCTACTTCCTGCCAAATAATGAATAACGCTGAACACACATCTCAAGAGCACCTCCAGATCTGGGGCTGGCAGAGGTCCCCATGAACTGCCCAGGCATGCTGTCTAGTGTACAACTTTATTCTAAAAAAAAAAAAAAGCCCGACACAGACTGTAGTTTCGCCCACTAGGGCTAACTCAGGGGCTTGAAAATGAAAGCAGGTTTACAAAGGAGCAATTGATGCAGTTAAATGATGCCCGTCCACCGGGTGCATGGACTGAGCTAGTTTTGGAGGAACGCATTATGCTGTTTGTTTGGTTTTTTTTGCTCCGTTGTGAACCTGCTTTCATTTTCAAGCCCCTGACGCAGCCCTAGTGGGTGAAACACAGTCTGTGTCGGGCGTTTTTTTTTTTGTACACTAGACCTTGATCGATCCGCTTCTGTTTGCTTCCATGCTGTCTAGGACAGCAGGGATATAAGGAGGCATAAGACTGAGTGGATCTCTTCATAAAAGGCGGTTAGTAAATACCAATCAATCAAAAATCAACAAACAAGAGACGGCAGAATTAAAAGGGAGATTAAAAAGAAACAACGGGCGCCACTACTTTACCTCCCCCCCCCCCGGTTTACTAAGCCGCGTGGCAAAACTGACACAGCCCTGTGTTTGCATTAGCACACCAACAGCCACTAGAGTGGCTTAGTAAATGGGGGGGGGGGGGGTAAGTGAGCCCCCTAAAACATAGGACATGGCCGATTGTAAGCTCTCTTGAGCAGGGACTGTCCTTCCCCATGTTTAAACTTGTACAGCGCTGCGTAACCCTGGCAGCGCTATAGAAATGCTAAGTAGTAGTAGTAGTAGTAGTACATGGCCGCAGATAAGGACCATATAGACTATCCTATATAATAATTTGTACCTCCAACGTTCTACGTCTGGATGCCTTGGTTCGTAACATCCATTCCCACTCATTGCCCTGCCTTCGCATCAAAACATAATGGCGTCAGAGGGCGGAACAGTTAGAGGGAAGGGAACGCTGGAGGTGAGCTGACGTCAAGAGGGATGCTACGAACGGAACGGAAGCCAGCTCCAGCCAGCCAGAGAACGTTCAGGTACAAATCGAGGGGAGGAGAGAATCGCGGGACATCGAGGGGAGGGAGAGAGGAAGGAAGGAAGGGAGGGAGGGAAGGGGAGGGCAGGGCAGGGGACAATTGATGGACATGGATGGGAGTACAGTGGAGGAGAGAATCGCAAGACACGAATGGGAGGGAAAGGAAGAGGAGAATTGCTGGCCATGGAGGGGAGGGGAGAATCACTGGACATGGAGGGGAGGGCGGGGAGAGAGAAAAAAAATAAAAAAAGCTTACAGGACAGCCTATCTACGGTCAGTTTCATTGTTGAGGAAACGGGCATGGTTCCACTAGTCATTTCATACTTTACATAAAATTTTGCATACATCCATATTAAATACAAACATGTATTATTAAGAATATCAGTCTGCTAATCTATACCGGTTGCTCAGTTCTACAATCCCTTCTTCCAAAGGACAGAAAGATTGATGAAAGGCGTGTACAGAAGTGGGCACTAGGCTATTCCCCATCACGTCAAAAAATAAGCATTTGCTCTGCTTCCAGAGAAGGTAAATTTTAGGGAGTATGGATTTTGATGCTGCCATAACGGTAATATTTAGTGATATACATAAAATAGTAGATGACGGCAGATAAAAGACCTGTACGGTCCATCCAGTCTGCCCAACAAGATAAAAAGAGAGTGGAGGAGTGGCCTAGTGGTTAGGGTGGTGGACTTTGGTCCTGGGGAACTGAGGAACTGAGTTCAATTCCCGGCACAGGCAGCTCCTTGTGGCTCTGGGCAAGTCACTTAACCCTCCATTGCCCCATGTAAGCCGTACTGAGCCCGCCATGAGTGGGAAAGCGCAGGGTACAAATGTAACAAAAATAAAATAGATACTATTGGAGATTCTACATGGAATGTTGCTACTATTGGAGATTCTACATGGAATGTTGCTATTCCACTAGCAACATTCCATGTAGAAGGCTGCGCAGGCTTCTGTTTCTGTGAGTCTGACATCCTGCACGTATGTGCAGGACGTCAGACTCATAGAAGCAGAAGCCTGCGCGGCCACATTGGTGATCTGCAAGGGCCGACTTCTACATGGAATGTTGCTAGTGGAATCTCAAATAGTAGCAACAGTGGAGGAGGAGTGGCCTAGTGGTTAGGGTGGTGGACTCTGGTCCTGGGGAACTGAGGAACTGAGTTGGATTCCCACTTCAGGCACAAGCAGCTCCTTGTGACTCTGGGCAAGTCACTTAACCCTCCATTGCCCCATGTAAGCCGCATTGAGCCTGCCATGAGTGGGAAAGCGCGGGGTACAAATGTAACAAAAATAAAATAAATAAATAAATAAATAAATAAACTCACTACATATGGTATGGAATACTTCATATGTATACCTGGTCTTGATTTATCCTTGCCATTTTCAGGGCACAGACCACAGAAGTCTGCCAGCACAGTCCTTGTTCTAAAACTTCTGCAGTTAATGTTGAAGCTCTTGAAAAGCTCTACTCCAACCCATCCAAATCTGTTCATCCATGGCCAGGGGACAGACCGTAGAAGTCTGCCCAGTACCAGCTTTGATTCCCAATTACTGGTGTTGCTTCCCGATGTCCGCTAAGCTTCTCTGGAGCCATTCCTTCCAAACAGGATTCCTTTATGGTTATCCCATGCGTTTTTTAATTCCATTACTGTTTTCATCTCCACCACCTCCCGCAGGAGGGCATTCCAGGTATCTGCCACCTTCTGTGGAAAAATGCTTCCCGACGTTATTCCTGAGTCTGCCTCCTTTCTTTTTTTTAATTTATTTATTGATTTAAACGTATTATACAAGAAACATCTTGTTTGAAAAGCATCCATCAATAATCACAACAACAAATGAAATTAAAGAAATTTCACTAGGAAAAATGATACTCAAGTCCATAAATTGAGATCCAAGACTTCAGAACAAGGGAGTACAGAAAAAACAAGGAAAAAAAAAATAAAGGATTTAACATTCTCTGTTAGGTTGAGTTAACAACTTTTCATTTACGCTGTTCCAATTTCACTGAGGTTACAAGCGCTGAGACATGGTCAGGCTCTGTAAACACATATTTTTTTCCCCTCAAGCCTTACTATGCACTTGCAGGGGTATCTTAAAAAAAAGGTACCCCCCAAGTGCAAAACTTCAGGCCTGAGGAGCAAAAATTGCTTCCTCCGTTGTCTAGTCTCCTTAGAGACAACAGGAAAAAGTAATATATTCAACCCTAAAAAAGGCTTTGCTTTATTTCGAAAAAACAGACGGAAGATCCAATCTCTGTCAGGCAATAGTGCAACTGGCGGCTGTTGCCATTTCAGTGTCGGAAGTTTCAAGCAAAAGAGAAACATCTATAGGCTGATCAGTCACAGGATTAGAGTCGCTCCCTGGGATGTAATAAGCTTAAGAAAATGGTGGTAAATTCTGATCCTGAATATTCAAGTTTTCATGTAGGTACCACAGGGTATCCAATGTCACTTCCTTTGGTTTAACTACCAACTCTTCGGGAAGCTCATACCTTACAGATGACTGTCCAGATATCTCTCCCTGCCCCTCAGTTCCTCTCCTCTCAATCCGTGGCGTTTTTTCGGACACACTGCCCTCTGCTCCTTCCATTGGTGTTAAAAGAGTCTCTAACCGAGGTTCTTCTGAGTCCTTGAATCCCACATAGGGTGACCCTGTCGGTTCTGACAGGAAGGAGCTAGCGCCAATCGGCTGAGGAGGTGGACTGCGCGCAGCGGGGCTCAAGGTGGTTTTCAAGGTGGAGTGGCCTAGTGGTTAGGGTGGTGGACTTTGGTCCTGGGGAACTGAGGAACTGAGTTAGATTCCCGGCACAGGCAGCTCCTTGTGACTCTGGGCAAGTCACCTGACCCTCCATTGCCCCATGTAAGCCGCATTGAGCCTGCCATGAGTGGGAAAGCGCGGGGTACAAATGTAACAAAAAAAAAAAAAAACTGGGGGAAGCTGATTTCTCCCAACCGCCAGCATTCCCTACCAGAGGCGTTCCGCTGTCTTGGTCAACTCGCAGTGGTCGCACAAATTGATCCAATGGACGAGGAAATTTGGGGAGAGGCTCTGGCCGCTATCTTTCCTCAATGCTTAGGCATTATCAGGAGGAGCGCGATTCAAAGCTTCCCAACAGAGAGCAGCCATCTTGGATCTGGGAGCGAAGAATACAATCTCTATTCCTCCGGAATCTGGTCTTCTGAGTCTGCCTCCTTTCAACGTCAATTCATGTCCTCTAGTTCTAGCGTCTGTTTCTCGAAAAGGTTTGCATGTTGTGCACCTCCTTATTAGTTCTTTCTGAACACTGATCTTTTTTTTTTTCTTTTCGCTCTTTTTGGCCCTTGCTTGTACCTTCACCCTGATATCTATTAAATGCTGTTCCAGTGCACTGAGGACAAGTCCACACCTCTTTTCCCCTTACCATGCTATACCCAGATAAGACACTTAATTTCATTACCTTCTTCTATCCCTTCTCCTGCCTCTTCCCACCTCTGTCCATTTCTAACCTGCCTGAGAATTGGATATGTAAATATATATTCTCTACTACTATCTACACAACCTAGCATTTGGAATACCATTTTGCATACGTATTTCCTCTCAGACACTTCACGCATCTCAGCCTTGGTATCACCCTGGCACGCATCTTGTTAGTAAAGAAGTTCAACAAACTGGGGGGGGGGGGGGGGGGGGGGGGGAAACAACTCTGGTGTAAAACCCATTCAATTAAAGAAAATCATTATGAATAAAAATTTACTTGTAAGCAACAACAACAAAAAAAAAAAAAAAAAAAAAGGAGGAAAAGCCTCAGATTACTTAGGTCTGATTTACAAGTTATTCAGAACAAAACAATCACAGGCAGAAAAAAAACTCCTTTAAAAAAACATTTTGTGGTTTACGTTAAATCTAAAGTGTTTCTAATCCTTGAAGCAAAAAAAAAAAAAAAGTGGTTCTCTCAGAACTGTCGCAAAGTATTTCCCCTCATTCCTGGCTTGCAACATATCTTTGTATATAAAATGTTAAGTTATATTTCTTGAATACATAGTACATAGTAGATGATGGCAGAAAAAGACCTGCACGGTCCATCCAGTCTGCCCAAGAAGATAAATTCATATATGCTACTTTTTTTTATATTTCAACGTTTTTTATTGAAAACAGCACAAGAGATATATTTCAATACACTGTTTCTCAGTTCAATAACATCCATTAACATAACTTTGCTGTATTACAAAGCTTTTCCTGTCTCCAAGTTTTTCTTTCCCCCCCCCTCTTATTTATTCCAACAGTTTTTTTATTGATGACATCTCCAATATTACAAATCCACCTTACCATAGCAGTTTCAAAATAGTTGTACAGAGCTCAGTGTAATAGCATTTCAAACATTCAACTTTATATACAGCCATCAAATTTATATAACACTTATCCCTCCCTCCCCCCAACACCCTCTTCTGTATGTTACATTTATGTATTATCTATTGTTATGAATGTCTAAATACTCATTTCTAGCAATTCTTTATTAAACAATAAAAGTCTAATAACAGATAGTTCTATCTTAACCCATAAGCTTCCATCTTAACCTCCATTCATTAAGAATATCTAAGTTTGTATTTGTATGGTATTCAGCATTAAACTTCGAGCCTTATGTCCTAGGGATTGTATATATGGTTCCCATATTGCCCATAATTCTCTCTTTCGCTTTATCGTATTTCTAGCATCTTTAGCTTCCCATGTAGCTAGGGTATGCTACTTTTTTTTATTTGTACTGTCCTCTTCAGGGCACAGACCGTATAAGTCTGCCCAGCACTATCCCCGCCTCCCAACCACCAACCCTGCCGCCCAACCACCAGCCCTGGCACAGACCGTATAAGTCTGCCCAGCACTAGCAAGGGCACTGGTATAGGTTACGAACTTCAATACAAATATGTATTTAAAAAAATGTATAAATGAGATAATAAAAGTTACGGATCCCTCTGTATGTTATTTTATGGTTGTGTGTACATTTTTTGGCTAGTTTATACTACTGTAAGCAAATTCTCTGTACCGTGGAAACCTTGCGCTCCCTCTAAGAAGAAAAACTTACCCATGGTTTGTAAATATAAAAAAGCACCACCAGAGGCTAGACTTTGAGCTTTTTACCACTTTCTAATCCCTTTAATGGCATGTAATCTGTAGCACAGCAGAAGAATGACTTGATTAAATACTAAATACTGCTGCTCCCCAGGCCACCTTAAAAGTCACATCCAGGTGGCGTCCACAAAGATTCAAAAATATATGACCCTCTAAAGTAAAGGCGAGTTTAAAAAAAAAAAAAAAAAAAAGAGCAAAGAAAAAGTTGGAAAGTCATCTATTTCTCCCCAGAGAATTAAAGGTACAGAGGAATTGCAGGCTTCCACTGATGGAGCCGTCTTGGTTCCAGTACATTGAAACCCTCCCAGAGGGCAACCAAAACTGCTTTTTCCAGTTTCAGCCGAAGCTATCTGAATGCTTTCAGCTGAAACCAAAACTTTTATGAATGTGAACCAGTGATTGAATGAATAAGTTTCACGTACGTAGGAAACACTTTTTGCAATAACCAAATTGTACTGATAGTACAAATCTGAACACATTCTTAGATGTTTCTGTTATCATAGTTTACTAGACCCACAGTGTCCAAATTGCAAAGGCCCCACATACTTCAGTGCGGTGAGTTAAATTCAAGCACGTTAAGAATATTGTAAGCCAAAAAAAAAAAAAAAAAACAGTTTCTTAACGTTGTCACCAAGCAAGCTGCTCTGTCAATCTGCAAACAACTGACCAGCTGAACTAAACAGCTGCTTGCTTGCTACACTGGTTGGTGGAATCGACAGCTGATTACAGACTTGGAAACAGCCAAAAATGGGTTGTTAGAACTAGGTATATGTTGCTCCTTTAAATATGCCACAAGCGAATATGGTTATGAAAAGAGGAGGTTACCAACATCACGTTGGTTATTGTTTAGAGATAGTGACATGTCAGGAGGTCCTACTTGGGAGGTGGTGATGAGCCGTTTTGTGATAACTTTAATAAAATGTTAAACCTTGAAACTGTGTGTGTGTGTGGGGGGGGGGGGGGGGGAGCTATGGAATGGGGTAGGGAGTTGGGGGAGAAAACAAAAAGTTAGAACTTTGATGATGAGCTTATTATTTTGTACTTATTTAGATGCTTATGTTTTAATTCATGGTAATATGAGCTCGTTGGATTTTTATTTGTTGACCTTTCAATAAAATTGTTGAATCATAAATATGCCACAAGCAATCGGTCACACGCTGGTTCCTGTTAACTCCCAGCAAAGTTTGGCTACATCAAATGGCATGCTGTCGTGTGCCTTCCACTGATCTGACGTCTTGCGCTCCACAACGTTCGCATCACCTGCAGACGGTTCTTTGACGATGTTGCTCGCTGCAGAAATTCAATAGCTTCTGCTTTAGCAACCGTTGCCTCCTGCCTGGTCATTATTATTTATTGCATTTGTATCCCACATTTTGGGAGGCGGGGTTGGTGGTTGCGAGGCGGGGATAGGGCTGGCCAGACTTATATAGTCTGTGCACTGAAGAGGACAGTACAAATAAAAAAAAGTAGCACATATGAATTTATCTTCTTGGGCAGACTGGATGGACCGTGCAGGTCTTTTTCTGCCGTCATCTACTATGTTATATTTTCCCACCTATTTGCAGGCTCAATGTGGCTTACATAGTTTTGTTATGACACTGTCATTCCAGAATATCAGATACAATTAGTAGTGTGCAGAGACTGAGTAAGGAAAGATAGAGGAAGTGATTAGGCGGGTGATTGTGGAGGTGGATTTTCATAGCTGGGTGGGTTGGTAAAGTGGGCCAGTGAAGCTATTGGTTCTCTTTGTAGGCCTTGTTGAAGAAGTGTGTCTTCAGAGATCTGCAAAAGTTATTTGTTTCGACAATTGATTTCAGGTCTGTGGGTAGTGCATTCCATATCTGCGTGCTCGTGTAAGAGAAGGTGGTGGCATGCATCAGCTTGTATTTTAGTCCTTTACAGCTGGGGAAGTGTAAATTGAGAAATTTGCGGGATGTTCTTGTGGCGTTTCTGTGAGGTAGGTCCACGAGGTTTAGCATGTAGATTGGGGCGTATGCGGCTTTGAATTTTAGACTGTGAGCCCACAACGACAAAGAGAGTCCAAATCTCCCGTAAAAAGCACCAAAAAAACACAACGAAAACGGAAGATGTACAGAAAGACCAAACTAAAATCACACATGTAAAAAAGCCAATATCATTTATTAAGACCCTACACGGTCCGTGTTTCGGCCAGAGAGGCCTTCTTCAGGGGTCTATAAATTGGCATATAGATGGTTCATGCATCGTTCGGACAGCATTAGCAGATCTGTCTTGATTTGAGTGAACTTCTGGAAGAATATCTATATATGCCAATTTATAGACCCCTGAAGAAGGCCTCTCTGGCCGAAACACGGACCGTGTAGGGTCTTAATAAATGATATTGGCTTTTTTACATTTGTGATTTTAGTTTGGTCTTTCTGTACATCTTCCGTTTTCGTTGTGTTTTTTTAGACTGTGAGCCCACCAGGAACAGAGAAAGTACTTGTATATAATATATAAACTGCTTTGGTTGTACCTTAGAAAGACCGCATATCAAAATGTATGTCCCATGAAACAAGGACCCAGAAGTGTGGTGGTGATGGTGTGAGGAGCTGTTTTAATGTAGGCAAATCATCAATTCATTGCGTCATGCAGCACAGCCTTCATCTGCAACAACTGAAGTATTCCGCATCTTGTCCTCCATCGCGATGCACCATCTGATGAGATTTCAAGTGTTGTAGCCTAAAACAGCTGCAAAAAAAACTTTTGAAATGAAACGTGAAACAAAAAAAAAAAAGTGAGGAGCAACCAAGGAGGATACCAAAAACAACTTTATTGGGTATTTAAAAACGACCCGACACGGCCGTGTTTCGGCCCCAAGGCAAAAAACGTTTAACACACATTCTACAAGCTCCCAATATGCAGAAGATAGTGTGTTGATGATAACATGTTCCACACTAAATAAATTGGCAGCCCTGTGCTACTCTATCAGATGTTGCAGTAGGTGCTGTTCCAGTGTGTCTCCATGTTCTGCCTATGTTTATATATCGGTACATTGCAAGACTCCTGACAATCAGCAAACTTTTTGGCAAGCCTTCTCGTTGTGGTTGAATCTGTAATGATCTTGCAGGCTCTCTTGATCAGAGTCTCAACCAATGCCTGAATGAACAGTACATCATGAACGACAAACTGCAGCGAAGGGCGACTAAAATGATAGCTGGGATGGGACGACTTCCCTATGAAGAAAGACTAAGGAGGCTAGGGCTATTCAGCTTGGAGAAGAGACGGCTGAGGGGAGACATGATAGAGGTATATAAAATAATGAGTGGAGTGGAACAGGTGGACGTGAAGCGTCTGTTCACGCTTTCCAAAAATACTAGGACTAGGGGGCATGCAATGAAACTACAGTGTAGTAAATTTAAAACAAATCGGAGAAAATTTTCTTCACCCAACGCATAATTAAACTCTGGAATTCGTTGCCAGAGAATGTGCTGAGGTGGTTAGATTGGCAGAGTTTAAAAAGGGGTTAGACGGTTTCCTAAAGAACAAGTCCATAAACCACTACTAAATGGACTTGGGGAAAAATCCACAATTCCAGGAATAACATGTGTAGAATGTTTGTACGTTTGGGAAGCTTGCCAGGTGCCCTTGGCCTGGATTGGCCGCTGTCGTGGACAGGATGCTGGGCTCGATGGACCCTTGGTCTTTTCCCAGTATGGCATTACTTATGTAAACTGTGTGGGCCACACAGCCAATGTCACAAATTTCAGCAACGTACAGTGTATGCCCGTGCCATTACCACGGAACCTGATGTGTACTTCTCCTTGCAGTTCCCGTGTTATGCCTTCTTTGGCTTTGAAGCAAGGTGCATGCCATCGTGATCCTCCCTCATCACCATCGTGCATAAGATATGGACCGACCAGACCTAGCATCCCATGAAGCTGAGCAGTGAACAGGTCTTTGTTGGATTTGACCAGTAATTTCATGTGAACGACGCCTATACTAGCTCCATTAGCAGTTTCTTCGCCTGCTCAACAACAGTTTATCATAAGTTGCAGGCATGAGTTAAGTACGGTAGTATACTTGAGAACAGTATTTTCTGACTTTAGCTTGTAGCGCCGAGGACCAGCATGGGTCAGTGAAAATTCAGCCGCCTGAATGCTTCACCTTCAACAACAGAGTACAGAAACACGTCAGTGATAATGAGATCCATAATTGCTTTGTCAATGCGTTTTGCTGCTTCACTTGCATCAGCAAACGGCACTCGACAGCCCAATACAGTTGAAGGTTGGCCGAAAAAGCAGCATGCATTGTAGGTTCAGCTGCAACATTGACTTTCGTGCATTCCACTTCTGTGTGGTTATTTCAGATCGACGCTGTTAATTTTCTTGTGACATTTTATCCAGTTGAGTTTTCAATCTGTGTACAAAGTCTGAAATGTAGGCCTATCACTAACCAGAAAGAAAACCTCATCATTTTCCTTATTCCTGGCATTACTAGTATTTGCCAATCAGATTCATTGACATTTAATAATCTGGTTTTACTTCCACAGATGCATACCACACTTGTGTCATCGTGATATTAACGTCTACAAAAAACCCCCCACTAAAGGGGCTAGGGCTCTTCAGCTTGAAGAAAAGGCGGCTGAGGGGAGATATGATAGAGGTCTATAAAATCATGAGTGGAGTTGAACGGGTGGATGTGAAGCGTCTGTTCATGCTTTCCAAAAATACTAGGACTAGGGGGCATGCGATGAAGCTACTATGTAGTAAATTTAAAACGAATCGGAGAAAGTTTTTCTTCACTCAACGTGTAATTAAACTCTGGAATTCGTTGTCAGAGAATGTGGTAAAGGCGGTTAGCTTAGCGGAGTTTAAAAAAGGTTTGGACGGCTTCCTAAAGGAAAAGTCCATAGACCGTTATTGAATGGACCTGGGGAAAATCCACTATTTCTGGGATAAGCAGTATAAAATGCTTTGTACTTTTTTGGGATCTTGCCAGGTATTTGTGATCTGGATTGGCCACTGTTGGAAACAGGATGCTGGGCTCGATGGACCTTTGGTCTTTCCCAGTATGGCAATACTTATGTACTAATGTAAAAATCGCTTAACTTACATAAATTCGCCCAACAGCAGCCCCCCCCCTCCCTCCCAGATCACACCTAGCACCTGTCCCCTTACATGTTAATTCTGTTCACTGAAAGGGAGGTTTGATATATCTACTCGCCCGCCTAGTGTAAGTGGACTATTTTTATTTAGACAGCAACATCAATAAAAAAAAATTAGGGGTAGGTAACACTTTCACATCTTTTGCTCACATTATTTTGTCTTTTTGTAAAATAAAGAACTTGAGGCTGGTTACTTCATTCAGGGGTCCTTTTACTAAGCTGCGCTAACAATTAATTTACGCTAAATGCTAAGATGCCCATTATATTCCTATGGGCGTCTATTTGTTAGTGCGTCTTAGTAAAAGGATCGCTCAATTGCTTTTTTTTTTTGGGATGCAACCAAGACTGCTTCTTTTATGGAAACAAGCTTACCAACAGCGATTTAACTTGTTACATTTTCCAAGTGCAAACTGAGAACTTTGAGTTCCACAGATCTTCTGTATTTATTTATTTGTCACATTTGTATCCCACATTTTCCCACCTACTTGCAGGCTCAATGTGGCTTACATAGTACCGTAAAGGCGTTCGCCAATTCCGGTATGAATACAGTAATGTTGTGGTAGAATAAGGTTCGTGTGTACAGATCTGAAAATATTTGGGAAATACAGTTTTTAAAATGGCCAAAATTCTAGTTAAATGACTTTTTTTGGTTATACTTCCCACAGTCTCACAGGCTGCATCAGGGGCATAGCCAGACTTCGGCGGGAGGGAGGTCCAGAGCCCGAGGTGAGGGGGCACATTTTGGCGCCGACCCCCGCCATTGCCGACCTCCTCCCGCCGCCACCAACCACCAACTTTGACGACCCCCCTCCCGCCGACGACCCTCTCGACCCCCCCTCCCGCTGTCAACCCTCCCCCGCCGTCATCGCCTACCTTTGCTGGCGGGGGACCCCAATCCCCGCCAGCCAAGGTCCTCTTCTTCCCGCAAAGGCTTCGTTCTGCAGGACGTCAAAAACAGAACAAAGCCTTTGCGGGAAGAAGAGGACCTCGGCTGGCGGGGATTGGGATCCCCCGCCAGCAAAGGTAGCCCATGGCAACGGCAGGGGAGGGTTGGCAGCGGGGGGGGGGGGAGGGTCGAGAGGGTCGTCGGCAGGGGGGTCCAGGGCCAAATCTAGGGGGGGGGGCTCAGGCCCCCCTGGCCCCATGTAGCTACGCCACTGGGCTGCATAAATTCAATGGTGAGCCACATTTGACCCATAGGCCACAGGTTGCTCTACAATGTAATAAGGTAATGTGTGTGTGTGTAACCAATTTAGCAACTAATGTTTTGATGACCATACCTCTTGCATGAAATGCAGGAAATTAATCTTTTTTTTTTTAGGCACAAGCTGTTGGGGCTTGAGTTGAAGAAGTTATGAGCACCAATACTCTTAACGTATTATTGGTTCTTAACCCAGTACTTGGGGCAAAGCTAGACAGTTGGGTTTTCAGGATATCCTGAGAATAGCTTACAATTCTTGGTCGTCTAGGGGTGTAGTTGGGGCAGGATCGATCCCCAACTCTCAAAATGGCCACCAGGCCCTCTAGTGGCAGTTTCGTGTTTATTTTTATTTAATTGTTACATTTGTATCCCACATTTTCCCACCTATTTGTAGGCTCAATGTGGCTTACATAGTACCGGAGAGGCGTTTGCAGACTCCGGTGTAAACAAATGCAAAGTGATCTTGTGGTAAGATAAAGTTCATGTGGCACAGCCACACTAGGAAATCGTACAACGGAAGAGTTGTGTTATGTCCATTACGTACTTTAGTTTTGTTGTGTTGCAGAGATCAGGCATTTATGTTGGCTTGGTAGGGTATGCCTTTTTTAAACAGGTTAGTTTTTATTTTTTTCTAGAAGTTTAGGTGGCTGTACGTAGTTTTCAAGGCTTTTGGTAATGCCTGTGAGGTTGCGACAGCCATTTTGTGATTGTAAGGTAGAGGTCACGGCTGCCATTTTGAGAGTAGAGCCTGAGGTGAACTCTCATGAGACTGTCAGAGGTTGCGGCAGCCACTGAGAGAGCATAGTTGGAATTGGCAGGTGCAAGTGGGGATTGCTCCTACCCCAACTACACTCCTAGACCATAGGCCCTGAGGGAGGCCTATGGGTGCATGGGGTTTGTTTCAGCTACTGCTGAAAAAGCAAGCAGCAGGTTTTGTCCAAAAACAAAAGCTGGCAGAAAAGACAAAAAGCGTTTTTCGTCATATAGTAACATAGTAGATGACGGCAGAAAAAGACCTGCACGGTCCATCCAGTCTGCCCAACAAGATAACTCATATGTGCTACTTTTTGTGTATACCCTACTGACCAAAAACAGGCTGAAAATGGTTTTTGGGGCACTTAAAGGCCGACACTTCCAGTTTACTAGAACAGAGGGATCTTAAAAAGATGGCATGTCTCATCCATTGGAAAATTTGTATAACATTACAACGCTGCTGTACCAGAAGAGCATCAGAATCACAACTTGAAAGGTTATGATCGCTTGAGAAATTCCAATCTGAACCGAAGTAAAGCCTGATGTAAGAAAACTGACATCATAGTAATGGAGAAAAACACCAGAATGGCACATTGTAGAGAAGTCCGTTCCAAGTGATCATCCTGTGAATCAGGTGGAGAGGAAAATAATTTCTTGATGTTCAAGGATCAAGTCAGAGGAGGCCAAGGCACGATGCAAGTACTAGCAGTAAATCTGCGAGACTGAGGTCATACTCCCAAATAGCCTGGGCTTAAGAAGTGAGGTTCATTACTGTCATGCTATGCACACAACGAGAAAACGAACCCATTTAGAGATATTGCCCCCAAGTGACATAATCATGCTGTTACTCTAGCAGCAAGCCTAACCAATAAAAACACTGCATATAAATCTGTCAATTGCTCTCATATTCTCCCCCCCCCCCCACTCAACAACTCCACCCTCCATCTAAAAGCTGAGCTACAGATCTCCCCAGTCAAACCCTACACACAGTCCAAGTTCTGTATCAAGCAAAACAGGCCAGTTAAACTATCAATCCCAGTCCACTTTTCATCTACATTAAAAAAAAAAATCCATTGATTTCTTTGCTTTGGAAGAAGGTCAGTCAATAAAATTTTCCCAAATCAATATTAATGTATCAGGGTTCCTATGAAGAGATTATATATCCAAGTGATCCATTTCCAACAGCCTAACTGTGGGAGAGACCCAAAAAATGTATTTGGCAGACCTTTTTGCCATTATCTGATAAGCTCTAACCCTCCTGCCCCTACTGAAACTAGACATAGGAACCAACACCATTTTGCGTTTAGCAAAGCTGCCTCCTCCTCCCCCTCCCCCCATAGCAAAACCTTACCAGAGGGAAATTCAATACTTTAAAAATCTCTCTCAAATTGGAAGTGTCACTTCCAAAACTGGTTAAATGTGTGTCCATATGCAATGAAAGCCAGGGTCTGCTTCATATGCAAGGCAATTTTGTGAGGTGGAGGTCCCCCATTCTGAACTCTTTACTTGCTTAATAAATGCTCCATTAAATCTTATATTGCATTTCTTTATACACCTGTTGTCTGACATACTGTCAACTTACTTAAAAAGTCTAAATAGCTAAACGTGCTTTCAACCTGCAGTTTTACCTTGACTACGCTTTCATGGAGACCAGTTCTAAGCAGACAGTAAGCTGCCTTTTCTCCCCAATTTTATTTATAGCTTTTTCCATATTAAAATCACACAAAATGTAATGCTCTCCACTTGTGAGTACAAACGGTGTCCAGCCTGTAAGCAAAACATTGACTCTGAAATTATCCTTGCAAATGCTCAAAGGATACTGAGAAACATGTTGACTACCAATCAGCATTCCAAATAGTGAGTTCTCTTGTGGACAGCAAGATAAATCAGCCTGACTCTGGTGATGTCATCCGATAAGCCCAAAGTGGATTTGCTTTCCTGGAGCTCAAAGGAAAGACTTTGGAGGGCTTCCTCGGAGCATGCTTTGGTAGCCCTATCTAGCCTTGTAGTAGCCCTCCCCCACCCAGAGGTTCCCGTAGGGGAGGAGGGCAGGTCGGTGTGGCCGACTTATACTGCCCATGGGAGCCCCCCCCCCCCCCCCCCCCCGTTACAGGTAAGCAACCTCACTTTCTCCATGGACAAACAGGATATAGGTTAGCCACACACTGGTGACTATCCAGCTGAGGAGTGCAGAGGGGTGAGAGAATGAATCCTGTCCATTGGAGGGGCTCCTTCTACAACCCGCTTCTGTGCTGAAGTAGGATGAAACTACAGGGCAGGCATTAACTATGACAAGTTGGTTTGCATTGCAACTTTATTGAGAGCCACAGAGTAGAGGAATAAACACTGCAAACACGGCAAGAATAGGAGTAATTAACATGGCAAGAAAAAGAAAATTACCAAACACGGACCCCCTTTTACTAAGGTGCGCGCTAAAATTGAGCACGTGCTAAACGTCAGAGCCGCCAATGCATTCCTATGGGCATCTCAACGTTTAGCGCGTGCTAAAAATGTGAGCCCGCCTTAGTAAAAAAGACACCCATGGTACCCAAACACTACCAACATTACCCACATTGCAGCCAACACGGCAGGGTCAGTGGTACCCATACAGCCGGAGGCAGGTTCAAATTGGCCAGAGTAGAACACTAAGGGCCAGATGAACTAAACAATCGTTAGAGCCCTTCCCTTACCGATTCCCTTAGCAAATCGGTAAGGAACGGGCATACATTAAGGAAAAGGAATGCAAATGAGCTGCTCGTTGTAGCTCACTTGCATTCTCTATTCCATCGTTAAACAGTCGGCCAATCGGCCGGTCGAGCATGCGCAGAGCAGCCAAGCGTTATGCCACGCCGGCTCTAGCAGCACATAGGCAGCTCCGGAGGAGGGATCAGCGCGTCCACCGTGATACAAAAGCAAAGGGGGATGGGGAGTTATTTTGCAACACACACACATATACAAAGAGGATAAGGAGGTGGGGAGACGTTCACAGTGACACTGCTAAAACTGACATGGAGTTTCCGCACCTGTGAAAACTGACAATGCGGAGCGCTATTTTTTTTTTTTTGTTACTTTTGTAGCAATTTTTCAATCCCGCGCAGCCCCAACGAGAGGTACAGACCCTCTCGTTAGATATTTCAGCGTTAAGGCAATCGGAAAAGGTTAGTGCATCTCATTACAATTGGGTTTCTACACAATTTGCTCATCTGCATTCCGTTTTCGTTAGCTGCTACCGTCATCGGGAAAAAAAATATTTAGTGCATGCCAGGGTTTACTACTTGCTCGTTAATGGCTCGTTAAGTTTAGTGCATCTGGACCTAAGTCCTGCAATTCTGAGAATCTGTGTCTAATCCTGCCTAGTGTGTGGAGGTGGACAAAAAAAACAAAACAGGATGTTAGGAATTATTAGAAAAGGGATGCAAAATAAGAACAATAATATTATAATGCCTTTATTGCTCCATGATGCGACTGCACCTTGAGTATTGTGTTCAGTTCTGGCCATCGTATCTCAAAAAAGATGCAGCAGAATTAGAAAAGGTTCAAGGGCAACCAAAACGATAAATGGGATGGAACTCCTCTTGTATGAGAAAAGGCTAGAGAGGTTAAGGCTCTTCAGCTTGGGAGAGAGACGGCTGAGGGGGGGGGGGGGGGGCGGAATATGATTGAGGTCTATAAAATCTTGAGTGGTGCAGAGCGGGTAAAAGTGGATTGATTTTTCACTCTTTCAAAAAGTGCAAAGACTAGGGGACACTCAATGAAAATGTATGGAAATACTTTTAAAACCGATAGGAGGAAATGTTTTTTTCACTCAAAGAATTGCCAGAGGATGTTAGTGGCGGTTAGCATATCTGGGTAAAAAAAAAAAAAAAAAAAGAGGTTTGGACAAGTTCCTGGAGGAAAAATCTATAGTCTGTTATTGAGATGGACATGGGGGAAGCCATTGCTTGCCCTGGGATTGATAGCATGGAATGTTGCTACTCTTTGGGATTCCAGAATCTTGATATTCTCTGGGATTGGTAGAATGGAATGTTGCTACTAATTGGGGTTCCGCATGGAATGTTGCTACTCTTTGGGATTCCAGAATCTTGATATTCTCTGGGATTGGTAGAATGGAATGTTGCTACTAATTGGGGTTCCGCATGGAATGTTGCTACTCTTTGGGATTCCAGAAGCTTGATATTCTCTGGGATTGGTAGAATGGAATGTTGCTACTAATTGGGGTTCCGCATGGAATGTTGCTACTCTTTGGGATTCCAGAAGCTTGATATTCTCTGGGATTGGTAGAATGGAATGTTGCTACTAATTGGGGTTCCGCATGGAATGTTGCTACTCTTTGGGATTCCAGAATCTTGATATTCTCTGGGATTGGTAGAATGGAATGTTGCTACTAATTGGGGTTCTGCATGGAATGTTGCTACTCTTTGGGATTCCAGAATCTTGATATTCTCTGGGATTGGTAGAATGGAATGTTGCTACTAATTGAGGTTCCGCATGGAATGTTGCTACTAACTGGGTTTCTGCCAGGTACTTGTGACCTGGAATGCCCATTGCTGGAAGCAGGATACTGTGCTAGATGGACCATTGGTCTGTCCCAGTATGGCTATTCTTATGACCAGTTTTGTAGCCGCCCTCTGGACTGACGCCATCCTTTTATATCTTTATGAAGGAGCAGTCTCCATAATAGCACACAATATTCTAAATAGGACCTCACCAGAAACTAATACAAGGGCACTATCACCCTTTTTTCTTGCTGGCCATCTCTCTCCCTTTGCACCCAAGCATCCTTCTGGCTTTGACCACCACCTTTTCTACCTGTTTGGCCATTTTAAGATCATCGCGTGAGCATCATCCAATTTAACATGCTTAAGACAAAACTCCTAGGATGAGTTACTTAGAAAAGTTTTTTGTTTTGTTTTTTTATTTGTAAGAAGTCTTTTATTGAAAATTCTCATTAGACAACATACAATATTCATTGCTCTACACTGGTATGTTTACAATGTAGTCCAAACAAGATGAAACCCAGGTAGTGCAATTTACTGCCACAGTACAACAATCAATATATATAAATGGCGAGTGTCGTACTCACTCGCAAATGCGCAGTAGAGACCCTCTCTGCCCCGCCCCCGCGTCAATATGTAATGACGAGGGCGGAACAGAGAGGGTCTCTACTGCGCATTTGTGAGGGACACCGTCGTCGCTAATGCTCCCCCCACCCGGAGTCGCCGCCGCCACCCACCTTCCACCCAGTCGGGCCCTCGCTCCGCTATTGAAACAGCGAGGGCACGCAGCACACAGCTCTGCTGAGCTGCCATCGGCCTTCCTTCTTCTTCTTTGCCTGTGTCCCGCCCTCGATGACGTTACGTCACACGAGGGCGGGACACAGGCAGAGAAGAAGGAAGGCCACGGCAGCTCAGCAGTACGACTGGGTGGAAGGTGGGTGGCGACAGCTCCGGGGGGGGGGGGGGAAGATGAACTCGGAGGGGGAGCGGCAGCGGCGAACTCGGCGGCGGGGTGGGGGGCCTTTCAACCCCCCCCCTCCTATACTAGCCCGTTTTTACGGGCTGAACGGCTAGTTAAATATAAACTGTAGAAACTTCAACTTTTTTATTGAAAACAAAATCCCTCCCCCATCCCCCATCTTATCAACAGCCCCCATCTATTGCTAAATCCTGCCCAAACTCTCCCACCCCCGCCCTACACAACTGTCTCACTATGTGCCACTCACACTTCTCGTATGTGCCTGTTCTAAACATTACCTGCTGCATTAACAAAAAAACTGCCATATGTCATGCCACTTGTGCGTTTGATGTCTCCTGACTGCCAAGAGTCTTTCCATCTCACACACATGTTTCAGTTTATTGTGCCATCTCTTAACCGACGGGACCCCCTGTCGTTTCCAGTGCTGGGCGATTGTAGAAAAGTTTTTTTTGTTTGTTTTTTAATGGAATTAGCTATTTCCAAAGATATGTTGTACGCTGTGTAATAACTCATCATCTTGGGAGCTGAAAATTACAATATAGCAGTACCAGAATGGGCAGTATTGGGTTGTGTTAATTTCAGGGATACTGCATTTTTCTATAACAGATGCTGTGCTGATCTTGCCCTAACTGCTGCAAGTTGATTTTGTCAGCTTTGTTTTCATTGAACGCAGACATTTAACCTGGTTGGTACTTGTGCATACAAACTACAGGAAGAATGTCTGCAGAAGATGCCTAATTTATACAACAAACAGTAACTTTCATTAGGCCTCCCGCAACCCAGTGGCGTAGCCACAGGTGGGCCTGAGTGGGCCAGGGCCCACCCACTTAAGGCTCAGGCCCACCCAACAGTAGCAAACGTTTAGCGGTAGCTGGTGGGGATCCCAAGCTTGGCCAGCTGAAGACTTCCCCCTGATGGTAACGAAAACGCTACTCTCCATGATACTGGCACCTGTGCATGCCTGCTGCAGACTGCCAAGGTGGAAAGAAGCGTTTTCCTGCCAGCTGAGATATTTTTATGGTGATGGTTTTGGGAGGGGGGGGCAGAACATTTGGTGCCCACCCACCACCCAAAATCTGTTGTCTGGCTATGCCCCTGCCGCAACCCTCTCCCAGATATAAGCAATCAGGAAGCCTTGCTTTAAATCAGTTGGTGTCACAGTGTGCAGATGTAAATTTGAAGTCACATGTACTTAACACTATGAAACAAATGACCTCTCTACAGAAAATGTGTGTGTGTGTGTTTGAGGAGAGGGTGGTAACAAAGTGTTAATTCCGTTATCAGTTTTTTCATATTCCTTTTAGGGCAAGTTGCCTGTGAGATCTGAGTAAGGATCATTAAGCTGTAGACATGTTTATCCTCAGTTGAAGCTAAGATAAGGGCAGAGAACAGGAATGACTGGACTTATGAGTCATGAAAACGAGTCCAATCTAAAGAGAACATGACAATGTTTGAGAAAAGCACATACTAGCTGAAAGGAAGGGGAAGGAGATAAACCCCATTAGACCTAGAGATAACAAACAGAACCAAAAGGAATGGGTTTTTATAAGGCCTTGAAGCATTGTGAGATATCTACGCCAAGGTTGATAGGTTTAAAGAACCAGTAACTAGGAAAATCTATTCAGTTAACCTTTAAATGTTGAAGATAAAATTCAAAGAGAGCTTGATATTTGTATAGGTAAGATTTGTTTCTTAATGTCAGCTTCTTCACTGGGTTTTTGTTTTATTTTTTTGGTGCATCTCTGGCTTTATACTGGATCAGGAAGCCAGAAACTCAAATCTTCAGTGTATTAATTTGTATTTTCCTCTCTTCTCCCACTATGCCCAACACAAGAATGCATAGGGACAGGCACACTGTCTTCAAAGGGAAGATGACGACAGCAGGATGAGGAAACATTACAACAGAAAGAGATCATACAGCCTATATTTCTGGTGCAATTTAAACACGGGGAGGGGGGGAATTCAGAAAATGGCACCCAGTTAGGCACATAAGTACATAAGTATTGCCATACTGGGAAAGACCACAGGTCCATCGAGCCCAGCATCCTGTTTCCAACAGTGGCCAATCCAGGTCCCAAATACCTGGCAAGATCCCAAAAATGTACAAAACATTTTATACTGCTTACCCCAGAAATAGTGGATTTTCCCCAAGTCCATTTAATAATGGTCTCTGGACTTTTCCTTTAGGAAGCCGTCCAAACCTTTTTTTAAACTCCGCTAAGCTAACCGCCTTTACCACATTCTCTGGCAACGAATTCCAGAGTTTAATTACACATTGAGTGAAGAAAAGTTTTCTCTGATTCGTTTTAAATTTAGTACTTTGTAGCTTCACCGCATGCCCCCTAGTCCTAGTATTTTTGGAAAGCGTAAACAGACGCTTCATATCTACCCGTTCAACTCCACTCATTATTTTATAGACCTCTATCATATCTCCCCTCAGCCGCATTTTCTCCAAGCTGAAGAGCCCTAGCCGCTTTAGCCTTTCCTCATAGGGAAGTCGTCCCATCCCCTTTATCATTTTCGTCGCCCTTCTCTGCACCTTTTCTAATTCCACAATATCTTTTTTGAGATGCGGTGACCAGAAAGCTCTGCGCAGACTGCCCATTGCAGAATATTAACTTAGCGCAGATCTCATGCCTAACTGAATGTAAGCACTTACTGCCTGCTGAAACCCGATGTAAATTCTGGGGCGCAACTAATGGTGGTTGGATGCGTAAATGCTACTATTCCATAGCATTGTGACTAAATTCTGGGAACACCCCCGACCCACTCATGCCTCCCATGGCCACGTCCCTTGAGCTGCAGGTCATTTAAGCACAAGTTATAGAACAGGGCGCATGGCAGATCTGTATGTAGCTGCAAATTAGTGCCAATTAACAGTTATTGATTAACAGCTCATTAACTAGTTAGTGCACGGATCTGGGATCTGTGCCCAAATTCGCACACCCAACTTTGGGTGACCTATATAGAATCCGGGGTATAGTGATGTGCAACAACTAGTATTTTTTTGACCAGTCTCTGCAAGCTAAGATACAACTCCAAAAAACAACAAAAAAAACAAACAAACAATAACTGAACTGGGTTTAGATGTGAATGTCAGGTAAACAATTACTAAAATGTTAGGTACACCCAAACAACTGCCTCAACAGGGCTATTACTTTCCAAAAATACTAGGACTAGGGGGCATGCGATGAAACTACAGTGTAGCAAATTTAAAACAAATCGGAGAAAATTTTTCTTCACCCAACGCATAATTAAATTCTGGAATTCGTTGCCTGAGAACGTGGTGAAGGCAGTTAGCTTAGCAGAGTTTAAAAAGGGGTTAGATGGTTTCCTAAAGGACAAGTCCATAAACCACTACTAAATGGACTTGGGAAAAATCCACAATTCCGGGAATAACATGTATAGAATGTTTGTACGTTTGGGAAGCTCGCCAGGTGCCCTTTGCCTGGATTGGCCGCTGTCGTGGACAGGATGCTGGGCTCGATGGACCTTTGGTCTTTACCCAGTGTGGCATTACTTATGTATTTATTTCTGTATTTATTTTGCTAAATTAGAGTTATTACTGGCTTATTACCAACCCCTTGGGTAGGAGTATTTCTGTTGTACAACGACTCCTTTTTAATATGGCTATTTTCACCATATAATAGGCAATATATTGCGCCATTATGTATCCTGAATAGTATACACACTGTTCTGTGATTTTATTATTCCTTATGGCATAAAGGATCTTTACAAACCACAAAACAAGAATCTGACACGGTGTAGAAGCTAGGACCGAGGCAGTATTACGAGAGACATTTAAAAATATGCTGCATGTACTCCTAAGCTTTGAGTATCATTGACAGGAATAGACAGGACATGTATAATCATTAGCGGATGTCTAGCGCATGCAGAAAGGTTCAGTATAATGGACATGCATTCCTTTATTTCAGTCTAAAACACTGTTACTTCCTTAGAGCAGCAATGCATACGCCACCAGAAACTCTTTTCAGTAAGAACAGATTCTAGCCACTGATAATAGGATTACTGAGAAATGTTTGCTTCGTTGGCAAGAAAATTAAAATTTGTGAGAGGAAAAAAAAAAAAAAGTTACTGAAATGCATTATACATTTTTACTTTCAGCAGACTTTGAATATAAAGATCAGTTATCAGCTGGTAAATGTTTTTCACCAATGTTTTGTTTTTTTTGTTTTGTTACATTTGTACCCCGCAATTTCCCACTCTTGGCAGGCTCAATGCGGCTTACATGGGGCAATGGAGGGTTAAGTGACTTGCCCAGAGTCCCACTAGAAACATTCCATATAGAAGTCAGCCCTTGCAGATCACCAATGTGGCCGCGCAGGCTTCTGCTTCTGTGAGTCTGACGTCCTGCACAGACTCACAGAAACAGAAGCCTGCGCAGCCTTCTACATGGAATGTTGCTAGTGGAATAGCAACATTCCATGTAGAATCTCCAATAGTAGCAACATTCCATGTAGAATCTCCAATAGTATCTATTTTATTTTTGTTACATTTGTACCCTGCGCTTTCCCACTCATGGCAGGCTCAATGCAGCTTACATGGGGCAACGGAGGGTTAAGTGACTTGCCCAGAGTCCCACTAGAAACATTCCATATAGAAGTCAGCCCTTGCAGATCACCAATGTGGCCGCGCAGGCTTCTGCTTCTGTGAGTCTGACGTCCTGCACAGACTCACAGAAACAGAAGCCTGCGCAGCCTTCTACATGGAATGTTGCTAGTGGAATAGCAACATTCCATGTAGAATCTCCAATAGTAGCAACATTCCATGTAGGATCTCCAATAGTAGCAACATTCCATGTAGAATCTCCAATAGTATCTATTTTATTTTTGTTACATTTGTACCCTGCGCTTTCCCACTCATGGCAGGCTCAATGCGGCTTACATGGGGCAATGGAGGGTTAAGTGACTTGCCCAGAGTCACAAGGAGCTGCCTGTGCCTGAAGTGGGAATTGAACTCAGTTCCTCAGGACCAAAGTCCACCACCATAAATAACCACTAGGTCACTCCTCCACTCCTTATCAGAAGTGCCTGCAATAGTGAAGAAACCCAATTTATGTTTTTTTTTTAATTATTATTTCTACAAGAACTGTACACTGCCTTGAGTGAATTCCTTCAAAAAGGCGGTAAATAAATCCTAATAAATTAAACATAAGCATTGCCATACTGGGACAGTCCATCGAGCCCAGTACCTCGCTTCCCAAGGCATCCGATCCAGGTCACAAGCAACTGGCAAGATCCCAGAACAGCAAAACAGATTTTATGCTGCTTATCCTTAAACATGCAGTGTGGATTTATAACACATTTATATAGCAGGAGCTTTCACAGATTGTTTACAAGGATCAGAGTTGTTACCCTGTTAGTTCACTTGGATACAAAGAAACAGAAGTCAGACAGCGATACTTTGTTACTTCTAGAGTTCTACTAGACATAGGCAGTGCTGCTGACATGACCGATTAAGGGATCAAAGGCTAGTCCCAAATGCCTAAGGTCTCACCTACAACTTGTTTACCTTTGTAACTTCATTTGAAAGCACTACCAAGATTTTTATTCATTTTCTTCAGGAACCCAGCTGTCTCTACTGGGGGGGGGGGGGGGGGGGGGGGGGGGGAGAATAAAGGAGTACTGCCAGAATCCGAAAGCACTTTTGTTGTTTCTTAGATCAGTGCTATAATCCAGTAAGTATGTCATTATGAATCCTTGAGCTCCCTACAGAAACAAGCCCTCCAGCATCAGAGAATTCAAGGAATCCCGACGGTATGTCTGCCAAAAAGACTATGGTAAATGCTAGCACACAGGTCACAAAATACATGAATGAATTTCAAACTAAAACGCATATGACTGCGAATGATTCTTGCAAGATACTGTGCAAAAACGACAGGGCAGCCCCCTCAGCACCTGGAATCAAACCGACACCTCGGTCTGCTAGTTCAGCACTGAGGTAGTCATCCCACCCTCTGCTTGGAGCACTTTCAAAATGTAATTCCTAAATCCCTTACATAAGCTCCGTTTAACAAGCTCCTAGCGCCGAGAAACAGGGTGTTCCTTCGATAAGACCCAACTTCAACCTCACGGGTACGTTGTTTTTTTCCCCATTAACAAACAAGAAGGATTTATTGCCAGCTCACACTTTTTATGAGAATCTGCAGTTTGCATACAAAATCCAGCTACATCGTACTTTTCATTTCTTGCATTTGTATCCCACATTTTCCCACCTTTTTTGCAGGCTCAATGAATAGTGGAACTACATAAGAAAATAGACATTTAAAACCCCGAGGTCCAAAAAGCAAGCGTGGATCTACAATCCCAAAAGCTACTACTATAGATAGAAATCAAGGTCAGGTATACACCAGAAGTAGCACATATGAGTTTATCTTGTTGGGCAGACTGGATGGACCGTGCAGGTCTTTTTCTGCCGTCATCTACTATGTTACTACAAATATAATGCCCCAGGCATCAAACACCTATACGTGTAAGTCTAGCACAGCTCCGTGTCAACACACTCCCCCCTCCCCCCGAAGGTGCAAACAGTGTTTCAGCAAAGGCAAGAGCTCCCCCCACCCTCAAGGAACCCTTCTACGGTGCAGAACGTTTCCATCCGCTGCATTCCACAACTCCTGATCAATGAAAAGAGGTGCAAAACACGTAAAAGTCACCTCCGCAGCCCCGGGGGTGACTTTCAGGTTGGTGCAAAGAGAAACTTGGCCGCACAGAGAGAACAACGTAGGCACGAGCCACTTGCACGGCGGCTTCGGCCGGATCCCGTGCTTTTCCTGCTCACCTCCGGGTCGTGCTGGACCACCGGCATGTTGGGCCACGGATCGGCAAGCTGTGCGAGCGGCATGCTGCTGCTGCTTCTTCCCCGGTACCGGAGAGTGGGCTCCCGCGCGAGGTCGTGCAGCTCGTCTCAGCGGAAACCGAGCGCCTTCGCCCCGCCCCTCGCTCGCTCCCTGCAGGTAGCGCTGGCCGCGACTGACTGGCGCCACCGAGCGACCGCTTTGCACAGCCAGAGCAGAGAGAGAGCGCGCGCTGACTGACACACTCGGCGGCTCGAGCCGCAGCGGCCGCCGCTCCCCATTGGCCGGGCCCCGAGCCGCGGGGGGTGCGCGGTGGCGGGTGGCGCTCGGGACGCTCCATTGGTGGGCGCCTCTCTGAGCCGGAGCTCGAGGCGAGGGGAGGAGCCTGAGCGCTTCACTTGCTTTCCGCCTGCAGCTGGGGGGGATTCGAGCGGGGAAAGTGAGCTCGGCAGGGGGAGAGCGGTGGAGGGAGGCCATTTTTAAATGTCACCTTTGAAGGCACCTGCCAGAGATGTCTTTTCCAGATGTCTTGCAAAAATAAAACAATGTTTTTCTACTTTTACTTGAACAATATTAGCCTCTAATCTTAGAGATCCCAGTAGCAGTGGGAGCAAAATAAAATGGAGATAAGATTTTGGTTAAGGGTGGCATAAATTCAAATTAAGCAATGGGTTTAGGGGCTACTAAGAATATAGGGAAGTAAAGGTTATGGTTTATGACTTATATTCCATTTTTTTTTCCAAGGTGGAGTACAAAAAAACCCATGCATAATAATTTATTTATTTGTTGCATTTGTATCCCACCTTATTATCCCACCTCTTTGCAGGCTCAAAGTGGAAAAATGTTAGTAAATAAACATTTAGTATAAAATACATGAACACAAAGTCAACACTGCGATGGCAACAATACAATTATATTCGAAACTTAAAACACAACATTCATTAAGGAGCACTTTTTCATAACTGGCTGCAAAATACACCGTCTTAAACAAGTTGACTTTTCAAAACTTTCCTAAAAACAGAGGTATCTTTCTGCACTCTAAGTACCTGGTTCCATTCTCCTGATGTCCCAACAGAAAAGACACTTCTGGTGTCCTCAAAACGAAAACTCCACAAAGAGGGAACAGTAAACAAGCAGGTAGTTTCGGACTTCAAATAATGGGAGGCCGAAACAGACAGGAAGGAGAGCTGCACTCAGTTGAAACAAACATCATACTGTCCTGGATTACTTGTTTATTTGCTGCTGCTGCTGTTTATTGCTTACTTAAATTGAATATATTACATTTCAAGGAGGTTTATTCATTTTAGTTCAAAGGAAAAAAAATAAGGAGGAAAAGGCACAGGTTATCCTGACAACTGAAGAGGAGGCATGAAGGAACAGGGTTGAAATAGGAAAGGAGGACCTGGGGATGGAAAAAATCTTTATTATTATTGTTTTTTGCATTTGTATCCCACCTTATTATCCCACCTCTTTGCAGACTCAATGTGGCTTACAATAAATCATGGATAGTGGAAATGAGAGGAGAATTTACATTTAGTGTTACAGAAGTAATTTGGGTAGCATGGTAATGGAAAACTAGATAGTGACATGACATAAGGCATTCTTAACATTGCTAGATATGCATGGGGATTTCACAAGTTTTGGTCTTTGTGGTATATCTGGTAGAGGAGTGTGGTAGCCGTGTTAGTCCACTCTTAAGGTTATCAATAGAAATCAAACAAAATAAAACATGGAAAAGAAAATAAGATGATACCTTTTTTATTGGACATAACTTTATACATTTCTTGATTAGCTTTCGAAGGTTGCCCTTCTTCCTCAGATCGGAAATAAGCAAATGTGCTAGCTGACAGTGTACATAAGTGAAAACATTCAAGCATTACTATGACAGTAAAATAGATACTATTGGAGATTCTACATGGAATGTTGCTATTCCACTAGCAACATTCCTGCGCAGGCTTCTGTTTCTGTGAGTCTGACGTCCTGCACGTACGTGCAGGACGTCAGACTCACAGAAGCAGAAGCCTGCGCGGCCACATTGGTGATCTACAAGGGCCGACTTCTACATGGAATGTTGCTAGTGGAATAGCAACATTCCATGTAGAATCTATAGAAATCAAACAAAATAAAACATGGAAAAGAAAATAAGATGATACCTTTTTTATTGGACATAACTTAAAACATTTCTTGATTAGCTTTCGAAGGTTGCCCTTCTTCCTCAGATGGGAAATAAGCAAATGTGCTAGCTGACAGTGTATATAAGTGAAAACATTCAAGCATTACTATGACAGTAAAATAGATACTATTGGAGATTCTACATGGAATGTTGCTATTCCACTAGCAACATTCCTGCGCAGGCTTCTGTTTCTGTGAGTCTGACGTCCTGCACGTACGTGCAGGACGTCAGACTCACAGAAGCAGAAGCCTGCGCGGCCACATTGGTGATCTACAAGGGCCGACTTCTACATGGAATGTTGCTAGTGGAATAGCAACATTCCATGTAGAATCTATAGAAATCAAACAAAATAAAACATGGAAAAGAAAATAAGATGATACCTTTTTTATTGGACATAACTTAAAACATTTCTTGATTAGCTTTCGAAGGTTGCCCTTCTTCCTCAGATGGGAAATAAGCAAATGTGCTAGCTGACAGTGTATATAAGTGAAAACATTCAAGCATTACTATGACAGTCTGACAGGGTGGGAGGATGGGGGTGGGTAGGAGGTATGTATGGGGACATCAAAGCATATCATTGATATTCTAACAGGATGGGTGTGGATAGGTGAGGGGAGGGTATATCTGGTCAAAGAGATGGGTCTTCAGCTGTTTGCGGAAGTTGGTCAGTTCATAGGTCGCTTTTAGGTTCCGTGGCAGTGCGTTCCAGAATTGCGTGCTCATATAGGAAAAGGTTGATGCGTGCATTAGTTTATATTTTAGGCCTTTGCAGTTGGGGAAATGAAGATTAAGGAATGTGCGAGATGATCTTTTAGCATTCCTGGGTGGTAGGTCGATCAGGTCCGACATGTAGGCTGGGGCCTCGCCATGGATGATTTTGTGTACTAGGGTGCATACTTTGAACGTGATGCGTTCTTTGAGTGGTAACCAGTGTAGCTTGTCTCGTAGGGGCTTTGCGCTTTCTTATTTATATTTCGTATTTCGTATAATAACAGCATAAACAGTGAACATGAGAGGGCTGTTTCTAGAGAGAAAACAGGATTGTCTTAACCATTAGGGTGGTTGCCTAGACTTGCAGTTTCTAAGAGCTCATAAATAACAGCTACAGTTAAAGCAAAATAATAGGTCCTGACAGCAGCAGAAATTCAAAGAATCATCTGTGCATACTTTTCCCTACTACTACTACTAGTACTAAACATTTCTATAGCGCTACTAGATTTACGCAGCGCTGTACAAATGAGCACGAAGAGACAGTCCCTGCTCAACAGAGCTTACAATCTAAATTGGACAGACGAACAGACAGCTAGGGTTGGGGAAATTGCACTGGTGGGGGTGATAAGTGAGGGTACTGAGTAAGAGAGTCATGGTTAGGAGTCGAAAGCAGTAGCAAAGAGGTGGGCTTTAAGCCTAGACTTGAAGACAGCCAGAGACTAAGCCTGACGTACTGGCTCAGGGAGTCTATTCCAGGCATAGGGAGCAGCGAGATAGAAGGAACGGAGCCGGGAGTTAGCAGTGGGGGAGAAGGGGGACGACAGGAGACATTTCCCCAGCGAACGGAGTTCACGGGGAGGAGTGTAGGGAGAGATGAGAGCGGAAAGGTACTGAGGAGCTGCGGTGATTTAACCAGAGCTGACATTGTGATGTCATAATGCCTCAGTCCACCAATGCCTAAGAGCCAACCTCATCAGTGATGTCACAATGGCTTGACTGTCCTATACTTGGCTCATTCTACTACTATTAAACATTTCTATAGCGCTACCAGACTTACGCAGCGCTGTACAAATGAACATGAAAAGACAGTCCCTGCTCAACAGAGCTTACAATCTAAATTGGACAGATGAACAGACAGCTAGAGGTGGGGAAATTGTAGGGGTGATAAGTGAGGGTGTTGAGTAAGAGAGTCATGGTTAGGAGTCGAAAGCAGTAGCAAAGAGGTGGGCTTTAAGCCTAGACTTGAAGACAGCCTGAGACTGAGCCTGACGTACCGGCTGAGGGAGTCTATTCCAGGCATAGGGAGCAGCGAGATAGAAGGAACGGAGCCGGGAGTTAGCAGTGGGGAGAAGGGGGACGACAGGAGACATTTACCCAGCGAACGGAGTTCACGGGGAGGAGTGTAGGGAGAGATGAGAGCGGAAAGGTACTGAGGAGCTGCGGTGATTTAACCAGAGCTGACATTGTGATGTCATAATGCCTCAGTCCACCAATGCCTAAGAGCCAACCTCATCAGTGATGTCACAATGGCTTGACTGTCCTATACTTGGCTCATTCTACTACTATTAAACATTTCTATAGCGCTACCAGACTTACGCAGCGCTGTACAAATGAACATGAAAAGACAGTCCCTGCTCAACAGAGCTTACAATCTAAATTGGACAGACGAACAGACAGCTAGGGTTGGGGAAACTGCAGTGGTGGGGGTGATAAGTGAGGGTGTTGAGTAAGAGAGTCATGGTTAGGAGTCGAAAGCAGTAGCAAAGAGGTGGGCTTTAAGCCTAGATTTGAAGGCAGCCAGAGACTGAGCCTGATGTACCGGCACAGGGAGTCTATTCCAGGCACAGGGAGCAGCGAGATAGAAGGAACGGAGCCGGGAGTTAGCAGTGGGGAGCATGGACAATTATTATTATTATTATTTTTTTTTAATCTTTTGACTTTTTATTAAGATTTTTGCAATGATATACAAAGTGTTAGTACCAAAAATACATTTGACGAACCAAAGTCCAGGTGGTATTAGGCATCATACAAACATTCCCCAATGTACAAGAAAACAGAATTGCTAACTTGCATCAAAACTTTGAGGAAAAACTGTGCCCATCCGCAGACTCAGGTGGGGGGAAGCAGGTGGGGGGAAGAGGGGGTGGTGGTTGGGAGGCAAGGATAGGCGAGGGCAGACTTATACGGTCTGTACCAGAGCCGGTGATGGGAGGCGGGACTGGTGGTTGGGAGGCGGGAAATACTGCTGGGCAGATTTATATGATCTGTGCCCTGAAAAGACAAGGTACAAATTCAAGGTAAGGTATACACATATGAGTTTGTCTTGGGCAGACTGGATGGACCATGCAGGTCTTTTTCTGCCGTCATCTACTATGTTACTCTGTAACTTCTAACTGTCCCTCTCTTTTCTCTCTCTGCCTCCTCCCCCTCAGTGTCCATACAAGAATAGATTCAACCATCTCCTGAAATTTCCCAGGATATGTGTTTGCTGGGTTCGAATACAACATAACCAGTCCGAAGGATGGGTCCTATATTAGTATAAGCAGTGGTCAACCTATTCCTTCACCGATGCCCAGAAGTTCTTGTGTTCTTCTCCCCTCCCCCCCAATGCAGGTCCCTTGTAAGTTTGTCATATGCTCTTATTTCTTTGATTATTCCCCACCTCATCATTTAGGTCGGACTAATTTCCTCTCCATCTTAGCTGCCAGTATCAAAAGCTGAGCTATTCCCCTAGGGGACTATTGGCTGGATTTGGCAGCTTTCAGGCTGTCTCTGCCATGGCTCCCGCTGCTGTGTGGAGGCCCAGTGGGGGGAACAATGTCGGACCCAGGTACAGGGGGGATCAGTTGCAAGCAGCTTCGTGGCCACTACCATTTATTTAATGTATTTATTTGTAGCATTTGTATCCCACATTTTCCCACCGACTTGCAGGCTCAATGTGGCTTACATTTGCCGTAATGGCGGTTGCCATTTCCGGGTAACAGAATTACAAATGGTGTTGCATTAAGGTGCATGCATACATTGGTGACTCTGAGCATTTTGCTGGGCTCGCTCAGTGGTAGCTATGTCCCTGCCTGAAAACTAACCTGTCCTCTTGCTATCAAACTTCCTATGTGAAGTACCTTACATGCTAATTAGCACCATCTATATATTATTGATTTAATTTCGACAGACCCTCAGCCTTACACCTTCTCCTCAATTAACTTTCAGGCCCCTAGCCTGCAGCCTCTCAAGATTTAATTTAATGTATTTATCTATTGGAATGCATTAACCACCTTTACAAAGTGATTCACCCATGGAGGTGTACAGCAGATACAGTTTAACATAAAGCCTCCAATTTTTTTAAACAGCATAACAATAGTAACATTACAAAACATAAATGCAATCAATTAAGTAAACTTGGGAATGGCAAACTGAAACCTAGTGATAGGACTAACATGAAACAGTATCAAAAATAAACACATTTAATAGAAGGGGAATGTTACTATGTAAAACTAAAAATGTTTGAAGTATACTAAGCTTTGGACATGCTATTGTTATATGGTTGACTGAACTGTTTGGTACACAATCTCCACTGGACCGGAGGGGCTAGCAGAACTATACAATTTAGTTGTACTATGCTGAGATGTGTAATGTTTATGTTTGATTAACAATGTTCAATAAAGACTTCTATAAATTAAAAAAAAAAAAAAACACATTTAACAGCACTGTAGAACAATCATATAATAGAAATATGATAGATTTCAGTAGAATAGAAATTACACCATAATAGACAGCATGGGAGAACAGTCAAATAACATAGATCTTCTACTACTACTACTACTACTTAACATTTCTAGAGCGCTACTAGGGTTACGCAGCGCTGTACAGTTTAACAAAGAAGGGCAGTCCCTGCTCAAAGGAGCTTACAATCTAAAGGACGAAATGTCAAGTTGGGGTAGTCTAGATTTCCTCCATGGAGGTATAATGGTTATGTGCCGAAGGCAACATTGAAGAGGTGGGCTTTGAGTAAGGATTTGAAGATGGGCAGGGAGGGGGCTTGGCGTATGGGCTCAGGGAGTTTATTCCAAGCATAGGACGAGGCGAGGCAGAAAGGGCGGAGCCTGGAGTTGGCGGTGGTGGAGAAGGGTACTGAGAGGAGGGATTTGTCCTGTGAGCGGAGGTTTCGGATAGGAACGTAAGGGGAGATGAGGGTAGAGAGGTAATGAGGGACTGCAGATCGAGTGCATTTGTAGGTAAGTAGGAGAAGCTAATCTATCAGCATAATACCGAATAATTTTGATAATTAAACTCAACAATCATGATAATCACGCAAACATCTCTTTTTTTTTTTAAACAAGTTAAATTATGCAGCCCTAGGTGACAGCCTAATCGTGCCTAATAGTTATGTTAGTCATGGACAGAATAAATTGATGAAGACAAAAAAAAAATGGTTTTCATCTAGTCTGGGAGATTGCTGTTTGGGAAGTTTTTTTCGAAACCTGGCCAAGTCAGCGGAGGTTCTCCTGTTGTCAAAAGTTGCTGCCGATTTACAAAGATAAGTGCTTCTGCTTTATTATGCATGTGTTGAACAAATGTTTTACATTGAAAATGCAGATTTAAAAAACCATTTTTTGTCTCAAAAGAAGAAGGAATGCTGAGTTCCTATGGTGTGAGCTGCAGTAGTATCTGATGATCCCCATAAAAAACAAAAAAACAGATAATCTTTATACTAAGTTTGAGAAAAGAGACATAAGATGAGATGGCCGGCCATCTCTCAAGGCCGGTGAAATTGGCATAATCGAAAGCCTATTTTGGCGGGCCTCAACTGCAGTCCGTCGCCGGGACGGCCAAAGTTCCCGTGGGTGTGTCGGAAGGGCAGCGAAAGCGGGACAGGGGCGTGCCGGGGTGTGCTTAAGAGATGGGCGCCCTCGGCCGATAATGGAAAAAAGAAGGGCATCCCTGGCGAGAATTTGGTCCACTTTATTTGGTCCCTTTTCTTTCAGGTCCAAGTCCCAAAAAAGTGCCCGAACTGACCAGATGACCACCGGAGGGAATCGGGGATCATCTCCCTTGACTCCCCCAGTGGTTACTAACCCCCTCCCACCCTCAAAAAAACAACTTTAAAACCTTTTTTTGCCAGCCTCAAATGTCATACTCAGGTCCATCGCAGCAGTATACAGGTCCCTGGAGCAGTTTTAGTGGGTGCAGTGGACTTCAAGCAGGCAGCCCCAGGCCAATTCCCCCCCCCCCCTACCTGTTACACTTGTGGTAGAAAATAGGAGCCCTTCAAAACCCACCAGAAACCCACTGTACCCACATGTAGATGCCCCCTTCACCCCTTAGGGCTATGGTAGTGGTGTATAGTTGTGGGGAGTGGGTTTTGGGAGGGGGGTTTGGGGGCTCAGCACCCAAGGTAAGGGAGCTATGCACCTGGGACCAATTTGCAAAGTCCACTGTAGTGCCCCCTAAGGTGCCCGGTTGGTGCCCTGGCATGTGAGGGGGACCAGTGCACCACGAATCCTGGCCCCTCCCACAACCAAATGCCTTGGATTTTTTCATTTTTGAGATGGGCGCCATCGGTTTCCATTATTGGCGAAAACCGAGGGCGCCCATCTCTAAATCCGGCGATCTCAGCATTTAGGTCAACCAACTCTAATGTTGACCTAAATGTTGAGATTTGGGTGCCCCCAACCGTATTATTGAAATGAAAGATGGACGCCCATCTCGTTTAATAATACAGTTGGCCCCGCCCCTTCACGGTGCCATCCTCTGAGATGGGCGCCCTTAGAGATGGGTGTCCCCGGTCGAAAATGCCCCTCTATACATATATACAAGTCCCCACATACATATAACATACGGTCTATTAACTGGAATACATAAGTTCATAAGCATTGCTGTATGGGACCAACCATCAAGCCCGGTATCCTGTTTCTAACAGTGACCAATACAGGTCACAAGTACCTTGCAGGGTCCCAAAAAAGTAAACAGATGTCATACTGCTTATTCTAAGAATAAGCAGTGAATTTTCCCAAGTTCAATTTAATAATTATCTTTCTGGAAATGCGGTCAAACATTTTTTTATACCCTGCTATGCTAACTGCTTTTACCACATTCTTTGGCAATGAATTCCAGAGATGGCTTTTATTCTCATTCTGTAACTAAGGGGGGGGGGGGAAGCTTAATTTATAAGACTCTTAGAACCAGGAATGTATGTGTCCTTTTAGTCGTAAGTCATTTAATTCATACTTGATTACTTTGTAAACCACCTTGAACTTTGGTTTAAGAAAGGCAAAATATAGGTACATCATAAGATATCATCATATAACGTTCTTCAAAGCATAGCAATTTCCATTTAACAAATGCTTTAAGTGTTAACAAGCAATAATTTTCCTTTGCGGGATAGGGAAGCCCAAATCCAAGATACAGTATAGAAAACAACAGTGAAAAATGCTGAGTAAACTGCTTCCTTTCCTATATGGGGCTAGTTTCTTTCATTTTTGTTCTCACTTGGAAGGCAGGTCCTGTGTGCAGTTGGAATGTGAAAAATGCTGGTATTCAGAGAGACAGATACTGGAACCCAGGAGATCAACCAAAATAAATAAATAAATAACATCAAATTGCACTGCAGTTCTTCTCCTTGGCAGAGTACAAAAGCTTTGGACAACAAAATAAACAAAACAAAAACTATGCCATTAACTTACTACTACTACTATTTAGCATTTCTATAGCGCTACAAGGCATACGCAGCGCTGCACAAACATAGAAGAAAGACAGTCCCTGCTCAAAGAGCTTACAATCTAATAGACAAAAAATAAATAAAGTAAGCAAATCAAATCAATTAATGTGAACGGGAAGGAAGAGAGGAGGGTAGGTGGAGGCGAGTGGTTACAAGTGGTTACGAGTCAAAAGCAATGTTAAAGAGGTGGGCTTTCAGTCTAGATTTAAAGGTGGCCAAGGATGGGGCAAGACGTAGGGGCTCAGGAAGTTTATTCCAGGCGTAGGGTGCAGCGAGACAGAAGGCGCGAAGTCTGGAGTTGGCAGTAGTGGAGAAGGGAACAGATAAGAAGGATTTATCCATGGAGCGGAGTGCACGGGAAGGGGTGTAGGGAAGGACGAGTGTGGAGAGATACTTGGGAGCAGCAGAGTGAGTACATTTATAGGTTAGTAGAAGAAGTTTGAACAGAATGCGAAAACGGATAGGGAGCCAGTGAAGGGTCTTGAGGAGAGGGGTAGTATGAGTAAAGCGACCCTGGCGGAAGATGAGACGGGCAGCAGAGTTTTGAACCGACTGGAGAGGGGAGAGGTGACTAAGTGGGAGGCCAGCAAGAAGCAGATTGCAGTAGTCTAAACGAGAGGTGACAAGGGTGTGGATGAGGGTTTTGGTAGAGTGCTCGGAAAGAAAGGGGTGGATTTTACGGATGTTGTAAAGAAAGAAACGACAGGTCTTGGCTGTCTGCTGGATATGAGCAGAGAAGGAGAGAGAAGAGTCAAAGATGACCCCAAGGTTTCGAGCTGAGGAGACAGGGAGAATGAGAGAGCCATCAACAGAAATAGAAAACGGGGGGAGCGGGGAGGTGGGTTTGGGGGGGAAAATGAGAAGCTCGGTTTTGGTCATATTTAATTTCAGGTGGCGTTGAGACATCCAGGCAGCAATGTCAGACAAGCACGCTGAAACTTTGGTTTGGATGCAAGTTGAGATATCAGGGGTAGAAAGGTAGATTTGGGAGTCATCAGCATAGAGATGGTAGGAAAAGCCATGGGATGAGATTAATGAACCAAGGGAAGAAGTGTAGATAGAAAAGAGGAGGGGACCAAGAACAGAACCCTGAGGTACGCCGACAGGCAGAGGGATAGAAGTAGAAGAGGATCCACCAGAGTGAACACTAAAGGTGCGGAGGGAGAGGTAGGAAGAGAACCAGGAAAGGACAGAGCCCTGGAATCCAAGTGAGGACAGGGTATCGAGAAGTATGCTGTGATCGACAGTGTCAAAAGCAGCGGAAAGATCAAGAAGAATCAGACCCCAGAGCTACTGTAGCAACAAGGCAGTCTTCTGCTCTCTGTCACTGCCGAAGATGAAAGCAGCTTTCCTGCAGTAGGTGTCTGTCGTTCAATATAAGAAATGCTTTTGGGCTGTCTGTCTATTGCTACTCCCTGACTCCCAGTTCATTGTTGTTTAATTTGAAATAGAGTTGCTTACACACTTCAGTTGCTGCACAAGGGCAGACTATAATCTTGAGGCGTGCTCTATTATGTCATCAAACAATGCAATAACCATTCATTAATGAGGTTTGCTAAAAGTCTGATGACATCAACTGTGCACAAAGATAGTATTTTTGTTAATAAGAGTGTCTATACCAAATTTTAGGGGCAAATATTTAGCAAATGTTGGTGAGTGTTTTTTTTTTTTCCACCGCTGGCTTCATGCCCCGATATTTAATGCCAGACCACATCTAAGGACTGAAATTTGTGTGGATGGCCAGTACTTTTCCAGTTAAAAACCAATATTCAGCCCTTAACTGCATAGGTGAAACCAGACAAAGATAGGACTGTGTTTTATGCAGACTGATATCTCTGCTTTTCTTATGTGGTTAAGTGCTGAATATTGGCACTTAACCATATAAGTGCCAGCTTGTGACTTTGCCCTCGGCCTGATCCCTACATAGCCAGTTTAGGCTTAGGCGGTTCGAGGGGGATATTGAGCAGCACCATCCAGTTAAGTGCTGCTGAATATTGGCGGATAGCCCCACAAAGGTGATGTGGAGGGGCATAATCGAACGGGGACGGCCATCTCTAAGGGCGTCCATCTCTAAGGACGTTCTGGCGAAGGGGCGGGGAAACCCATATTATGGAAACAAGATGGACGTTCATCTTCCGTTTCGATAATACGGTCAGGGTCGCCCAAATCTCAACATTTAGGTCGACCTTAGAGATGGTCGTCCCCGGTTTTCGGCCATAATGGAAACCGAGGACGACCATCTCAAAAACGACCAAATCCAAGCCCTTTGGTCGTGGGAGGAGCCAGCATTCGTAATGCACTGGTCCTCCTCACATGCCAGGACACCAACCAGGCACCCTAGGGGGCACTGCAGTGGACTTCACAAATAGCTCCCTTACCTTGGGTGCTAAGCCCCCCAAACCCCCCCTAAAATCCACTCCCCACAACTGTACACCACTACCATAGCCCTTAGGGATGAAGGGGGCCACCTACATGTGGGTACAGTGGGTTTTGGGTGGGTTTTGGAGGGTTCATATTTACCATCACAAGTGTAACAGGTGGGGGGGGGGGGGTGGGCCTGGGTCCGCCTGCCTGAAGTGCACTGCACCTACTAAAACTGCTCCAGGGACCTACATACTGCTGTGATGGACTTGAGTATGACATATGAGTCTGGCAATCAATATTTTGAAAGATATATTTTGAGGGTGGGAGGGGGTTAGTGACCACTGGGGGAGTAAGGGGAGGTCATCCACAATTCTCTCCGATGGTCATCTGGTCATTTCAGACACCTTTTTGTGCCTTGGCCGTAAGAAAAACACGACCAGGTAAACTCGTCCAAGTGTTCGTCAGGGACGCCCTTTTTTTCCCATTATGAGTCGAGGATGCCCATGTGTTAGGCACGCCCAAGTCCCGCCTTCGCTACGCCTCCGACATGCCCCCGGGAAATTTGGTCATCCCCGTGACGGAAAGCAGTTGGGGACGCCAAAAATCGGCTTTCGATTATGCCGATTTGGGCGACCCTGTGAGAACAACGCCCATCTTCCGATTTGTGTCGAAAGATGGGCACCCTTCTCTTTCAAAATTAAGCCTGATAGGCACCTACTTATGTCCAGCGCATGTCAAATTAGAACTACCACCTGGCTACAGCGTGCGGTAATTCTATTTTTGACGCGCATCCAAAACGCGTGGCAGAAATACCATGTGGTGCTGAGTGGTAATCAGCAGTATATGCACACTGACAATTACCGCCTGGTTAATGTGTGAGATCTTACTGCTAAGTCAATGGGTGGCGGTTAGGTCTCAGGCGCAAAATGGACGCGTGCTCGTTTTAATTTTGCCACACATCTATTTTTGGCCATTAAAAAATGACATTTTTGCAGGCACGCTGAAAAATGGACCTGCGCACATCCAAAACATGTGCCTACACCAACGCCAGTCATTTTTCGGCGTCCCTTAGTAAAAGGTTTCCTTAACTGGCCAGGAGCCTTTTATGCCCAGTTAAGTCACTTTTAATATCAACCCCTTAAGTTTAAGTTTATCAATTTGATATACCGCTTCTTTCGAAGCACGAATCGAGGCGGTTTTACATATAACTATTCAGGTACTAGGACTGCCCTGATGGGCTGACAATCTAAGTATTTTACAAAGGCAACATACATGTCCATACATTTTTCTAACACAGGCTCCCACAATAAAGCAGAATGTAGACAGCAGGAAGAGACAGGCACGGGTGGTGACATCATCCCAATAGCTCCAGGATGAATAGGTCTTCAGAGAGCCCAGAAGCAAGTTTGGTTGCTTTCACATTCCCTACAGTCCGAACACGCTCCAGTTGCTTCAGGAAAAGCAGCTTCAATTGAGCATGGAAGGCATGAGGGACTGCGTACCTGCCTCACCTTGCTGTCCATGGAGAACCTCTGTTACAGGCAAGTAACTCCACTTTCTTCATCAACAGTTAGGATGGAATACTAATCTCTGCAACCAGGAAAGTCTGAAATTGGCAGTCTGGAGTTGAAGTGGTTATGCAAAGGGATTTTGCAAGACTATCTGTTTAAAGATCACTTCTTGTCTGGATGACCAATCAAGGCAGTAGTGGTTCACAAAGATGTGAACAGATGACAAGGTTGGTGCCTTGCAAATGACCAATGACGAGGCAGATCTGAGTCTGGCAATAGGAGTGGCAGTTGCTTGAACTTGGTGTGGGCCTATCCTGTGTGGCACAGATATCTGAGCTTGTGAATGGCAGAAATTAATACAGGAGGATATCGAGTTGGAGATGGTCCTCTTGGACCCAGTTTGTTGGAATCAAAGGTACAAACATAAGCAAGCATTTCTAGAGGTCTTTTATTCTGTTCAGATAGAATAAAAGCGTTTGTCTGCAGTCCAGAATTGTGGAGGGCAGCTTCTCTCCTGTTAGAGTGTGGCCATGGGAAAAAGGACAGAACAATATAGAAACATAAAAACAGAGAAAATTTAAAGCAGATAAAGACCATATGGCTTATCCAGTCTGACCATCCATGTCATCTACTATCCCCTCCTCTCCCTTAGAGATCCTATGCACTTGCCTCAAGCTTTCTTGAATTCAGATAGTTTTTGACTCAACCACCTCCACCGACAGGGCCGTGCCAACACGGTAAGCGAGGTAAGCATGGCAGGAGGGCGCCATCCTCTGGGGGGCACCCCGCCGCACCATGCTTACCTCGCCCTCTTCTCCCCAGATCCTTTTCCTTTTTTTTTTTGTTTAAATTTACCTCTGTCCGGCAGCAGCGTAACGTTAGTGAGAAGGAGGCGGCGCTCCCCCGCCCCGACGTGTCAGTCTTCCCTTCGCTCAGTTCCGCCTTCTTCTGACATCAGAAATGACGTCAGAAGAAGGCGGGACACTGAGCGAAGGGAAGACTGACACATCGGGGCGGGGGAGCGCCGCCTCCTTCTCACTAACGCTACGCTGCCGCCGGACAGAGGTACATTTAAACAAAAGGAAAAGGATCTGGGGAGAAGAGGGCGGGTAGTGTAGCGATCGTTTTTTGGGGGGGGGCAACTGCAGGGGGGCACAGGAGACCCTAGGCACGGCCCTGTCCACCGAGAGGCCATTCCACTAATTTACCACCCTTTCCATGAAGAAGTATTTCTTCAGGTTACTTCTGAGTCTATCCCTTCACCTTCATCCTATGTCCTTTCATTCCAGAGCTTCCTTTCAGTTGAAAGAGACTGGTGCTAAGGCTTCTGGGACGGGCTGCAGAGTTAAAGATTGCCTGGTTGGCACCTCCACTGTACAACATGTTGGAAGGAGGGGTTGATAGCAATGGTAATGCACTGGGTGACTGGTTGGCTGTGTTAATTCCACTGGAACTTTAACTGGAACTGGAGTTCCCTCATGTGGAGCTGGGCAAAAGGAATGATGTGCAGCGAAAGAAGGTGCTAGTGGAGATTGTGCACACTGAGGCATATTTTCAAAGCACTTAGCCTTCCAAAGTTCCATAGGTTTCTATGGAACTTTGGAAGGCTAAGTGCTTTGAAAATATGCCTCAAAGTAATCATCTTCTTGCACATGACAATGATGGTTTGCTGGCGGCTACATGGTAGCAAGGCTCTTGACTGAGGAGATAACGACCAATGAACTCCATGGACTGCATGGGTATTAGTGTGGATGTTTTGGGCATTGACGATCCAGAGAAGTTAACCAATCACTGTGAAGCAGGAGCAGAAGAATGGTACCTAAAGGGTCAATTTTTGTACTTTTCTTTTTGAATTTGTTCAGATCTCTGAGGTCCAAGATTGGATGGCGCCTCTCTGACTTTTTGGGGATGAGAGAGAAAAGGTCTTGTCACCTCTTGGAGGGTGGAATTTCATCTATTGCTCTGGCATGCAGGAGGGCTTGGGCTCCTGCTGCTAACATGGATTGATGGGGCAAATGTAGGGTAGGCTGCATCTGGATGGCTGTGGTGAGAGAGGGAGCAGAAATTTTATTCTGTTTTCTCTGGAGATGGTTCTCAGGACCCACTTCTTGGGCGTAACACTATGAGTCCTGGAAGAAGATGAGGTGACCACCAACTAGCAGGTAGTCAGATGCTCTTGGGTATTCTTTTTGGTTGGCTGAGAAGAGGAGCTCTCTTGTTTCTGCTTCCCAGGTCCAAACCTTGCATTTGAGGTAGCCACATAATGCTTCGGTGAGGAATGGCTGTTCAGCTGGAATCTCCTGCAGTTGTAATACTGCTAAAAATATTGCTGCTTTGGAAAATCATGGGAGTTCCCTCAGTTGCCAGAAGTGTGCTCTACTGAGTATTGCGATAGCTTCCGCATCATCAAGCAGTTGTTCTTTTTCTGGGTCACTGTGTCTTTGACCTTGTCTCTGAATAAATTGTCCTCTAGACAGGGGACATCTGTAAGCCATTCACTGAGGTCCTCAAGTAGTCTGGATGCTCCTAACCATACCATTCTATATGTGCAGATGGCAACTGCTGCCATTTTGATTGTTTTCCCCTATTCGTGCTTCACTGGAGACAATGCTGAGGAGAAGAAATGAAAGAGGTCTCAGATGCGGGCTCCTTGATTTAATGAAAATTTGTTGAGGGCAAGCATAGTAGTTAATAGACTAGGAACAAGGAGACTGGGGCTGCAATTCCTGTTTAGGCCGCTTGCTGGGGAAGTCACTTTATCACACATTACTTCAAGAAAATGGAAGCGGTGCAAAGAAAAGCTACGAGGATGGTATGGGATTTACGTTCCAAGACGTATGAAGAGAGGCTTGCTGACCTGAACATGTACACCCTGGAGGAAAGGAGGAACAGGGGTGATATGATACAGACGTTCAAATATTTGAATGGTATTAATCCGCAAACGAATCTTTTCCGGAGATGGGAAGGCGGTAGAACGAGAGGACATGAAATGAGATTGAAGGGGGGCAGACTCAGGAAAGATGTCAGGAAGTATTTTTTCACGGAGAGGGTGGTGAACGCTTGGAATGCCCTCCCGCGGGAGGTGGTGGAGATGAAAACGGTAACAGAGTTCAAACATGCATGGGATATGCATAGAGGAATCTTGTGCAGAAGGAATGGATCCTCAGAAGCTTAGCTGAAATTGGGTGGCGGAGCAGGTGGGGGGAAGAGGGGGTGCTGGTTGGGAAGCAAGGATAGGGGAGGGCAGACTTATACGGTCTGTACCAGAGCCGGTGATGGGAGGCGGGACTGGTGGTTGGGAGGCGGGAAATACTGCTGGGCAGACTTATATGGTCTGTGCCCTGAAAAGGACAGGTACAAATTCAATTCAAGGTAAGGTATACACATATGAGTTTGTCTTGGGCAGACTGGATGGACCATGCAGGTCTTTTTCTGCCGTCATCTACTATGTTACTTTGAACCCGCATAGAGCCAGATTTATTAAAGTACACCACCACATTAGTATGCATTATTAGTAAATAGCTTGGTCATTAGCACACATTTATTCTTGTAAACATACAGTAACTCACTAGCACCTTTATAGTAAATCCTAAAAATTAATCCTACATCTAGACCTTAGATTGTAAACATTCTTGAACAAGGACTCGCTGTACATATGTCTTTTGTTGTAAAGCATCAAGTACTAAGGTACTATATAAATGCTGAAATGATAATAATGCATTTCATGTCACCCTCAGATTCCATTCTCTGACCCTGCTAATGTTTCTTCGACCCTGGGAACTTCTACAGAACCATTGCAATCTATCAAAACATATTCATTGCTGAATGCTTGCAGTTTGTTTTGTTGGAACGATGTGCACGCCAAGGAGAGGCAGCCTTGTTTTGTGCAAACGCTAAAAACAGGTTTTTTTTCTAGAATCAGGTAATTATAGCAGGAAGGTCAGTCACTATCTGTGGGGGGATAATCATTTTAAAGCACAAAGAGCAATAGCCTAAGAAATCAAATAAAAAAATAAGGATTACAAAACTGATGCTGTTATCCATCTGGGAACAAATGGCCTGGCTAGAAATACCAAATCCGCAGTGCAAAGAGACTTCCAGATTTCAGGAGAGAGACTTAAACCCATAGCCAATTCTACAGCATTTGCAGAAGTTCTGCCTACTCAAGGTAAGGGAACACCACCAGCTTTAACATTTGGCTCTCTGCCTGGTGTAAGCAAGAAGGTTTTAGATATATAGGCATCTGGGGCAATAGAAGAAATGAGGCTGTACTGCAATGATGGAATATATCTTGCTGTGTCTGAAAAAAGGGTTTCTAAGTGGAAAAATTCAATCACTATGTAGACAGGTATTTAAACTAGAGGAAGCAGATGGCAGGTGAGAGAAATGGTGGAGGGAAAAGTGAGTCGGGGCGGGAAGCATGGCAGCATCTAGCGAGCTGGAAGGGTGCTTGTGGTCTGTGGAGGAAACCAGAGCCCTTTTACCATTCTTATTTTGTTTCTGTGGAAGTCCTTTAAGGCATGGAGTCTGTGCTGGTGAGCCGTTGGCGACATCTGGAAGAGCCAGGCAGCCATGAGGTGGGCTGTGTGTCTGTTGTGCTCATTTTTCTCTTGCAGCCTGGGCATTCTTTAAAAACTGGTTTGGAGGTGCTGGGTGTCTTCTGTGCAGGGTCTGCCATATTGTCTGTTATAGAGAGAGCAATAAAATTCCGACCGTTTGCAGGGTGGGATGAGGTAAACTGAGGCAAGAGGGCTCACACAGCAAGAATGCAGCAGTAAGACTCATAGAAGGTTGCAAGCCTCGTGACCATATCACACTATTTTTGCAAAAACTTCATTGGCTACCAGTACAATACAGGGCTAAATTTAAAACTCTATGTCTGATCTTCAAGGCCCTGAAAGTAAATGGCCCTGAGTACAAGAAAAATAGGATGATCCTCCACACACTGCCAAGGACACTAAGGTCCTCCCAAGGACATTCACTAACCACACCCTCTCCAAAAGGCATTACATGATGTGATACCTGCAAGGGAGCCTTCTCTGGAGTAGCTCCCACACTCTGGAATGCCCTGCCTGAAAGGCTGCATTTAACACAAGACTACTTCAGGAAGCAGGTGAAAGCTTGGCTCTTCAACCAGGCCTTTAATGGAAGAAGTAACTAACTAAGAGGCAGATGCACTAAAGCTTAATGAGCCTTTAAAGACCCTCCAACGAGGAAATTTTGATCCGTTGCATGCATCAAAGGGCTTTTACCGAGGAAGCTAGCAGCTAACGAAAACGGAATGCAGATGAGCAATTAGTGTACAAACCCCATTGAAACGAGATGCACTAACCTTTTCCGATTGCCTTTACGCAGGAAAAAAGCAGGAAATCTAATGAGAGGTCTGGACCTCTCGTTAGGACAGCTCTGTGCCAGGAAAAATCATAGGTTACCGACGTCAGTCAGGGGCGGGCCCAGGAGGAGAGAGACGCGCGACCGAAGCTGGGCGAAGGCAGGCATCAGCTTTCTTCTTGCCCGTGCAGCGCCTTCGGACAGAGGAGAGAGGCGCTGCACGGGCCCGGTAAGAGGGAGGGGTGGCCGATGGAGGAGCGGAATGGTGGCGACGACCCCAAGAGGGGGCGGGGCACAGGGCAGAGGATGTCGGGAGGCGGAGCTGAGGGGAGACAGAGTAGTGAGGAAGGGAGGGGGCCGGGGCTGCTAAAGGTATGTTTGCTTTGTAATTTAGAATGCAGGGGGAAGTGGGGGAGGGGGGAACGGCGACCTCGGGCGGGGGGGCAAGTACGGCCATACAGGACGCTCCTGACGAGCGCCTTTGCCCCCTCCCGACCCTGTTTTTATTTTGTTTTGATTTGGGAGCCATGTGCCTGTGTTTTGACTGTTTGTGGCATGCGCAGAGCAGCTAACATAACGCTTGGCTGCTCTGCGCATGATTTGGGGGCCGATTACCGATGTGTATTGTGATTCTTTGATACATTGTACGTTTCAATACTGATCTGAGCATGTGTGACTTTTTTTTTGGGTGCATTCTTCGTTTTTTTAAAATCGTTAGGGACTTTAACGATTTAGATTTTTTTACGTTTGGTTGCTGCATCTGCCTCTAACTCATTAGTCTCACTCACACACACAAGTAGTGACTCAGGCTGCATATACTGCAGCAGGACATGTTTATCCACTCCTACCCTAGTTGAGATAATATTTAACCATTTCTCTGACCTCATGTGCAACTTTCTTTAAATCACTCACCTTACTTTCTAACTCTTCCTACTTTCTTACCCTTCTATATGTTACATCTTTGCTTTAAAGCAAACACCCACAGAAGGTGAACTCTCCACAGGAAAACCAATGAAAGGCAAAACACACAGTGGATCCAAAAAAGTCCTCTCACAATGAGTGTCTTCCTGAACAAGGTCTTTATTGACAGTAGCAGAAATGACCCATCTTTGCTTTACCCTTCGCTATCAATTATAATGTTCTATTATGTATTGTGTTGACATTGTAAATAGTATACCATGCCATACTTTCTATTGTTTTTGAATATTTTTACTGCCGTAATTGTCTATTGCTCATGTTTGATCTATTCTTACTGTACACTGCCTTGAGTGAATTCCTTAAAAAAGGCGATAGATAGATAGATAGATAGATAGATAGATAGATAAATAAATAACACACTTTAACAGTAGCCCACATTGAAAACACCCCCTCCCCTTAATTGAAGAAAAAATGGCTCTAGACATCAAAATCACTACTATATGTAATAAAAGTGAGCCATGTATAGGACAATGAAGCTACTGTGACATCACTGATGAGGTTGGCTCTTATTGGTGCAATGAGGCATTATGACATCACAAGATCAGCTCTGGTTACCAGAGACTGAAACTCTTCATACTAAGGAGGGAAGTTCATTGCTATATGTAAAAACTGGTGGAAGGATAAGAGTACAAATGCTCACACTCTGGGCAATAAAATACCTGGTTTCGAAGCCCTAATGATGGAAATGGATTTGGACGCTGTGGCTGTTACAGAGATATTGGTTCATGGGATATCACCATACCCAGCAATAATCTACTCCTCCCTCTCCTTCTCTGCCCATATCCAGCAGACAGCTAAGACCTGTCGCTTCTTCCTCTATAATATTAGCAAAATTCGCCCATTCCTCTCTGAACAGACCACCCGAACCCTCGTCCACTCACTCGTTACCTCTCGTCTTGACTATTGCAACCTTCTCCTCGCTGGTCTCCCGCTTAGCCACCTATCCCCCCTCCAATCTGTCCAAAATTCCGCCGCACGTCTTATCTACCGCGTGAACCGATACTCTCATATCACCCCTCTCCTCAAGTCGCTTCACTGGCTCCCGATCCGCTACCGTATACAGTTCAAGCTTCTCCTATTGACCTTCAAGTGCACTCAATCTGCTGCCCCCCATTACCTCTCCACCCTCCTTTCCCCGTATGTCCCCACCCGTAACCTCCGCTCTCAGGACAAATCACTCCTATCTGTACCCTTCTCCACCACCGCTAACTCCAGACTCCGCCCCTTCTGCCTTGCATCACCTTATGCCTGGAACAGACTTCCCGAACCCATACGCCATGCGCCCTCCCTACCCATTTTCAAGTCCTTACTCAAAGCCCATCTCTTCTCCCTTGCTTTTGGCGCCTAATCACCTTCCCCATTCATGATACCTACACTGACTACATAGTTTTACTACCTTTAGATTGTGAGCTCTCTTGAGTAGGGACTGTCCTTCCCCTTGTTTAAAATTGTACAGCGCTGCGTAACCCTAGCAGCGCTATAGAAATGCTAAGTAGTAGTAGTAGTAGTAGTATAGAGATGGCAAAAAAATTTGTGTGCGTGTGTGGAGGGGGGTGGGAGCTAGCTCTCTATGGCCCTCATTTTACAAGCTCTATTCACATTTGATATATACATAAACTGGTACTTAAACATTTATCTTGCATAAATGTCTAATTCCCCATTTTACAAAACCAAAATATGCACATATCAAACCCAGGCGTGTGTAAATGGAAAGGGGGTGTGGCAAGTTCACAGACATTTATTCCCCATTTCAGAAGGGACCAAGGGGCTAATGTTCAAAGCACTTAGATCAGGGTCGCCGAGAGACTGGGCCGGGCCCGGGGCAAGGCCGCCCCCGCTACCCCCCTCCGTCTGCCACCAGGCTGGGCCCCCTGCATTGAAATCACAGCGCCTCTCACCTCTGTGTGAGAGGCACTGCAGGCAGCAGCAGATCGCCTCCCTTCGGGCCTCCTTCCCTTCCTGTATCCCGCGCTCGCGGAAGTTACGTCAGACGAGGGCGGGACACAGGGAGGGAAGGAGGCCTGGTGATCTGCTGCTGCCTGCAGCGCTTTCACATGGAGGTGAGAGGCACCGTGATTTCAACGCAGGGGGCCCGGCCCGGTGGCAGACGGTCGACGACGGAGGGCGGGTGGGACTGCGGCACCGGGCCCCCCCTCTCAGCGGCTCTGACTTAGACTTACAAAGTTCCATAGGTTACTATGGGGTTAATTTTCAAAAGAGAAAAATGTCCAAAAAGTGTCATAAAGCAGCATTTGGATGAATTTCATCAAAGCTTTTGACACGGTTCCCCACAGGAGGCTCTTGAATAAACTAGACAGGCTGAAGATAGGACCAGATGTGGAGAACTGGATTAGGAACTGGTTGACGGACAGACGCCAGAGGGTGGTGGTAAATGGAATTCGTTCGGATGAGGGAAAGGTGAGTAGTGGAGTGCCTCAGGGATCGGTGCTGGGGCCGATTCTGTTCAATATATTTGTGAGTGACACTGCCGAAGGGTTAGAAGATAAAGTTTGCCTTTTTGCGGACGATACTAAGATTGGTAACAAGAGGACACCCGGGAGGGAGTGGAAAACATGAAAAAGGATCTGCGGAAGCTAGAAGAATGGTCTAAGGTTTGGCAATCAAAATTCAATGTGAAGAAATGTAAAGTGATGCATTAGGGAATAGAAATCCATGGGAGACGTATGTGTTAGGCGGTGAGAGTCTGATATGTACAGACGGGGAGAGAGATCTTGGGGTGATAGTATCTGAGGATCTGAAGGCGATGAAACAGTGCGACAAGGTGGTGGCCATAGCTAGAAGGTTGCTAGGCTGTATAGAGAGAGGTGTGACCAGCAGAAGAAAGGAGGTGTTGATGCCCCTGTATAAGTCGTTGGTGAGGCCCCACCTGGAGTATTGTGTTCAGTTTTGGAGGCCTTATCTTGCTAAGGATGTAAAAAGAATTGAAGCAGTGCAAAGAAAAGCTACAAGAATGGTATAGGATTTGCGTTACAAGACGTATGAGGAGAGATTTGCTGACCTGACCATGTATACCCTGGAAGAAAGGAGAAACAGGGGTGATATGATACAGACGTTTAAATATTTAAAAGGTATTAATCCGCAAACGAACCTTTTCCATAGATGGGAAGGCGATAGAACTAGAGGACATGAAATGAGATTGAAGGGGGGCAGACTCAAGAAAAATGTCAGGAAGCATTTTTTCACGGAGAGAGTGATGGATACTTGGAATGCCCTCCCGCAGGAGGTGGTGGAGATGAAAACGGTAACGGAATTTAAAAAATGCATGGGATAAACATAAAGGAATCCTGTTCAGAAGGAATGGATCCTCAGAAGCTTAGCGGAGATTGGGTGGCAGAGCCGGTGGGGGAGGCGGGGCTGGTGGTTGGGAGGCGGGGCTAGTGCTGGGCAGACTTCTACGGTCTGTGCCCTGAAAATGGCAGAAACAAATCAAGGTCAGGTAACACAAAAAAGTAAGACATATGAGTTTATCTTGTTGGGTAGACTAGATGGACCGTACAGGTCTTTATCAGCCGTCATCTACTATGTTACTCACATTACTATGTTAAGTAACTATGATTCGGATTATTCTTTCCAGTGTATATCACTTTGCATTTGTCCACATTAAATTTCATCTGCCATTTGGATACCCAGTCTTCCAATTTCCTAAGATCTTCCTGCAATATTTCACAGTCCACACGTGTTTTAACAACCTTGAATAGTTTTGTATCATCTGCAAAAGAAGACTGTTTGGTAATAATCTTTTTTTTTTTTTACTGACACAAGAGGAAGATGGTTCAGAATCAGGTGCTGAAATACTGAACCTCCAAAGGAAACAAAGCAGTACCATCCAACAGTACCATTGCCTTTTATCACTGCTAACTTATTTTCTTTCAAGTTCAGGAAGGAACATTTTTAAAAAGGACAACAGAAATTTGCATATGGCTATGGGGAAATTATAATGCAGACAAAATACTTTTAATTGAAATATATTTTGAGATGTTAATTTTCTCTATATTTAAGATTACATTTCCCTATGTGCATCACTTTGCACATTTAACTTTCATCTGCGTATAGATGCCCATTCCCTGGTGCCAGTCCTACCATTGAGCAAAGGTGCTTTTCACACATGATGACCTCACTTTTCTACCCTGCTTTTCATGCCCTACAGACTTATGCAAATGAGGCTCCACAACGAGTCTCCCTCTCTATATGGTCTCTCATTTTCCGCATCTTCCGCAGGCTATACCTGCCAGACCCCCCCCCCCCAATCTTGCAAGTACTTGTAAGATCTTGAAGTTCTTCATTATCTACAGCTCTGAACAATTTTGCGTGATCATCTCACTTGTTTAATTTTCCAGATCACAAATACGTTAAAAAGCATTGGTCCCAGTACAGATCCCTGGGACACTCCTCTATTTATCTTTCTTCATGGAGAAAATTGATAATTTAGCCCTACTCTCTGTTTTCCGTATTTCATTTTGTATGTTGTGTGACTGTGCTGGGGATAGTTAGGTATGCAGGCACTTATGAATACGACCGTGAGTGCGTTTGGCAAAGGGTTAAGCAATTATGGATGTCACTGCTTGGTGTTAGATGTAAGGGACTGATGTAGGTGCAGCGGTTCGTAGATTTAGCATGTGTAAATTTCTTCTGCTTATGCGTGGTATAGAAATGATTATTATTATGTTGTTTGCTTGAATGCATGTTTGGAATGTGCATGGTGCGTTTTCCTGTATGTGGAGCTTGGGGCATGCAGAAGTTTGTTGCGGGTGGAGGCTTGGGATGTGTGCTCACGTGTGGCTGAGTGTGTTTTGTTTATTAATAGACAAATGATTGATATAGGCACATTGGATATGTGTGTATTTGCAGCATGCTTGAATATGATATGGCGACAGCGGGAGAAATAAGGGTTTGATTGGGTCGGGAACCATCACTCAAAAGCATTCCAACTTGATTACATCTCATCTCAGCCTGCCGCTTACACTACTGCGTTAAGCAGGCACCACGTTTAGTTTTACAATATTTGCTACAGAAACTAGAGTATCCGTTTTTAAGTCTTTCTACCTCCTTTCCAATATGCCTCTCCTCCCGTCTGTGGGAGAGCCTGAAAACAGAGGAAGATACATTATATTATTGTTAGGTATCTATGTATTTTATGTTTGCAGCTTATGCACAACTCATGAAACGGAGTTCTTTAATTTTGTTGCCTTGGAGATTCCTTTCTTTTGTTGTTTTGCTAAATGTGCAGTTCATCTTCTCCGCCGGCGCGTGCGTACTGCAGTCAGTGAGGCTCGCGCTTGATAGTATCAATGTCCTACGAGGGCGATCAGCCAATCAGGGTTAGTCAGGCGGCCGTCTGCAGGTTGTCATAGCTACCATCTCCATTTGCCCAAGGAGGTTTGATTGAGGACAGGAGGCGGCATGACGTCAAAACGTTGAACCCACTTAGGTTAGTCTATGTTTCCCCTTCCCCGCGCAGCCGTCGTTCTGCGTACACTCAAAACAAACCTATGAGCTGCTGCATCCACGTTGTCGTTCTTTATGGTTGGTAGCATTTTTATTTAATCTGATCTCACTTATATTCTCAAACATGCCAGCTTGTTCAGCATACAGATGTACACAGGAGTATAATAACGGAATAACATTTTATAGGTAGAGTAGTAATTTCATAGGTAGAGTAATCAATAGAAATAAAACAAAATAAAACATGAAAAAGAAAATAAGATGATACCTTTTTTATTGAACATAACTTAGTACATTTCTTGATTAGCTTTCGAAGGTTGCCCTTCTTCTTCAGAGTAGTAATTTGCTATAAATCATAATCAGTGTGTCATTTGAAGTAGCTGGTTATAGGGACACCCTAGCATGTGTTATACTCGTGCAGAGATTTTTTTTTTCTCCTGGTAAAGGACTACTAAAACAGACATCATATTATGAGAATCAGGTGCTCAACATTCAGAGTTTCTATCAGTCTATTTATTTATTTAATTATTTATGGCAGTTATATCCCACATTAAACATGAATTAGGTTGAAACCTGGGAGCATTTAAATTCTTGGTAATTTTGGAACAGTCCCGGATTTCTGATCACCCCCATTTGGTGCATTATGGGACTTGCAAAACTGATTTAACTGGGTAGAATCAGGAACTCAATATCTCTAGCCTTAAGATAGCGTGTGTTTCAACCATATAAGCCTAAAGACTAACTGTACCAAGACCCCTGAGGCAGGCACTTAGCTGAAACATGGTGCTGTGTCAGGTGCTTTAAGGAATAAAGTATTTTGCATCTTTTTTTCATTCTCCTGTTGTTTTTGGAAGAGCCACCTAGCTACACTACTCATTCTATGAGTACTTTCATAGTAGTGGGCTACATACAGTCTTCCTCTTCTGTGGCTTCTTCTATAGTCATTATTTTGACATACAGCTCACACTCTGCTAAATGAAATCCACAAGAAAACTCTTGTGTTGTTGTTTTTTTTTTTTTTTTTTTGCAGCATACAAAAGCAGAGACTGAGATGGATGCTGTTAGTTAATTAAATTATCACAGTGTCCACTGTTTGATGAGATGCTAAACGTTGTACTTTTTGAGCCCGGTTTGAAACAGTGGAATTTTGATTCTTGATGGTCTGTTTTCTGGCAAGATTCAACAGGTTTTGTGTGATTACACTATCCAGACCTAGGCTCTGAATAAAAATAAAAATGGGACTGACAGCTGGCTGTAGAGTGCCATCTAGTGGTTGTTGCTGGCAGTGAAATATCTGAACAAAAACACCACTTAACCATCAGCTCACACAATTCAGGTGAACTATTGGCTGCTTATGGAGAAAAGGTCCTAGGTGAACCTGCCAAAAAAAAAAAAAAAAATGCCGTCCTTATTGAGCTGCTTCCTTGGTTTTCTTGTACCTTGTTCTGTTTTTAATGGACTAACAGTTACACACCCATGTAAAGGAAATTTATTTATTTATTTATTGCATTTGTATCCCACATTTCCCCACCTATTTGCAGGCTCAATGTGGCTTACAGAATTTTGTTATGACATAGTCATTCCAGGATATCAGATACAATTAGTAATATACAGAGATTAAGAAAGGGAAGATCAACCTAAGCCTCCAAATCATGCACTCCTGGGCGGACGCATTCCAGTTAAAACTTAATGCAGAAAAAACACAATGTTTAGTACTCACCTCACAACATAACACAAACAACTTCTCCACCATAACCACACCAAACCTTTCTCTCCCCGTCTCAAATAATCTGAAAATTCTTAGAGTCACCATTGACCGAAACCTCACACTCGAAACCCACGTAAAGACCACAACGAAAAAGATGTTCCACTCCATGTGGAAACTCAAAAGAGTAAAACCTTTCTTCCCAAGATCCATCTTCTGTAACCTAGTACAGTCAATGGTACTAAGTCACCTGGATTATTGCAACGCACTGTACGCTGGCTGTAAAGAACAGACTATCAAGAAACTCCAAACAGCACAAAATACAGCCGCCAGACTCATATTTGGTAAAACAAAATATGAAAGTGTGAAACCCCTAAGAGAGAAACTCCACTGGCTCCCAATGAAGGAACGCATCATGTTCAAGATTTGCACAATTGTACACAAAATCATTCATGGAGACGCCCCGGCCTACATGCTAGACCTTGTAGACCTGCCCCCCAGAAATGCCAAAAGATCATTTTGCTAGTTTCTGAACCTACACTTCCCCAGCTGTAAAGGTCTAAAATACAAGCTAACTCATGCGACTACCTTCTCTTACATGAGCAACAAATGTGGAACGCACTACCAATGGACCTGAAAATGAATAACAGAATATTGAACTTCCGTAAATCTCTGAAGACGAATCTCTTCAACAAAGCTTACAAAGAGATCCCATAGCCTAACAATACCACTTCATCAAACTACCCTGTTCTGAAAGTCATCCTTCGATAACTATCTGCTTAGATCTCTTTTCCTATCTATATTCTTTTTGCACTACAAATTGTATTTCATATCCTGGAATGGCGTCGCCATAACAGGTCTCTGTAAGCCATATTGAGCCTACAAATAGGTGGGATAATGTGGGATACAAATGTAATAAATAAGTAAATAAATAAAATTATTTACCAGAGAGGTCTGTGATCCACAACCAGTTTGGGAACACATCTTAGTGCACCAGGATGAGAAGACAAAATACAGAAGGGCTGTTTCTGTATAGGCTGCTTCTACAGCTAGGCATTGTTTTTTTTGAATACTTTGGGGGCTAGTGAGATGCTACTCAGTATTGGTAGTGATGAAGCCCCAGAATGAATTGTGGAAACTTTCACTGCTTCAAATGGATGGGAATCTGCGTTTATGAAACCTTGAGACCTAGAAATGTAAACCATTCACTCTGGTGTAGGAGCTGAAAAATTTTTCTGCACCTTCCCCTACCACATCCACTGGAATGCAGTTTTTCCAACTCTAGTCCCAATCAATCTGTGCTAGATGCAGAAGTCAAAACCCCTCTATATGCGAGAGCAATAGAGAAAGTTCCAGCCTGCAAGAGGGGGGGAAAGGGAAATGGGACTTGATATACTACTACTTAACATTTCTAGAGCGCTACTAGGGTTACGCAGCGCTGTACAGTTTAACAAAGAAGGACAGTACCTGCTCAAAGGAGCTTACAATCTAAAGGACGAAATGTCAAGTTGGGGCAGTCAAGATTTCCTGAATAGAGGTGTAGTGGTTTGGTGCCGAAGGCGACATTGAAGAGGTGGGCTTTGAGCAAGGATTTGAAGATGGGCAGGGAGGGGGCCTGGTGTATGGGCTCAGGGAGTTTATTCCAAGCATGGGGTGAGGCAAGGCAGAAAGGGCGGAGCCTGGAGTTGGCGGTGGTGGAGAAGGGTACTGAGAGGAGGGATTTGTCTTGAGAGCGGAGGTTACGGGTAGGAACGTAAGGGGAGATGAGGGTAGAGAGGTAAGGCGGGGCTGCAGATCGAGTGCATTTGTAGGTAAGTAGGAGAAGCTTGAACTGTATGCGGTACCTGATCGGAAGCCAGTGATGTGACTTGAGGAGAGGGGTGATATGAGTATATCTGTCCAGGCGGAAGATAAGACGCGCAGCCGAGTTCTGAACGGACTGAAGGGGGGATAGATGGCTAAGTGGGAGGCCAGTGAGGAGTAGGTTGCAGTAGTCAAGGCGAGAGGTAATGAGAGTCTCCAGAATTCTCCACAACATTCTAAATAAGGTCTCACCAGTCTTATACTTTTTCTTACTGGCCATTCCACTCAAGCATCCTTCTAGCTTTCGCCATCACCTTTTCTACCTGTTTGACCACTTTAAATTTTTTTTTAAATACTTTTATGTATGCATTTTCAATATTACATTCATATTCATACAAATGCAAGAAATTAAGAATATTACAATAAATGCTATTTCAATTACTAAAATTAAAGAAAGATTTACCTTCTACATTGACCACACTTTTGGAGGCAAAATATAGGAAATTTTGTAATGAAAAAGAAAAAATATAATGTCAGAGAGGGGAGCACAGTATGCTCGCTAGAGGTATTAGCAAACAAGTATCCTGAGTGAAGATTTAAGTAGGAACACCATCCTTCTCTTTAGATATTATGTATTCCTGCATTTTCTTTGGGTCAAGAAATATATAATTTACATTATTGATGGATACAAGGCACCTGCAAGGATATTTTAACAAATATGTAACACGTAAGGCGAGTATTCTAGGTTTTAAAGCCATGAACTCTCATCTTCTTTTTTGTGTCTTTGTTTAAATCAGGAAATATTTGAATCCTTTCACCAAAGAACGTAGCATTCATATGTCTGAAATATAATCAAAAAATATTGTTCCTGTCTGGTTCAAATGCAAATGATACTAGGAGAGTTGTTCTCTATGTTACCACTTCTAATGAGCTTTCCAAGAATTCAGTAATATTAAGTTAGGTTGAGGTTCCAAGGCCTGAGTTTTAATCCCAGTTATATACTGAGCTCTCACGATAGGTGGAAAACCTTCCGTCGGAACCAATAGTACTTCTCCAAAATACTTCTTTAACATATCAATTGCAGGAATTAAAGGTGCTTTTGGGAAGTTTAGAAACCTTAAATTATTTCTCTTCCCTTGGTTATCAAGATATTCTAGTTGCCCTTGGGAGGCGGGGATAGTGCTAGGCAGACTTATACGGTCTGTGCCAGAGCCGGTGGTGGGAGGTGGGGCTGGTGGTTGGGAGGTGGGGATAGTGCTGGGTAGACTTATATGGTCTGTGCCCTGAAGAGCATAGGTACAAATCAAAGTAGGGTATACACAAAAAGTAGCACACATGAGTTGTCTTGTTGGGCGGACTGGATGGACCGTGCAGGTCTTTTTCTGCCATCATCTACTATGTTACTATGTTAATCACTGATTCTGTTAAGCCTTGCACAATCTTAATATCTCCACTTAATTGATCTATTTTATTTTCATTTACTTGAACTGTCAGACAAGAGCTCCTGAGATTGTTTTAATTCAGAGAAATCATCTTTAATAGATTTTTTTTACTTGAATAAGGGTTGTGTTCATACCTTGAATAGCATCCCACAGGCTTTCCATTGTTATCACTGCTGGCTTTTTAAATACCCCGGTTTCCAAAGGTGCAGTTCCCAGCTTAGAAAGAGATGTGAGGTTATTTACCTTCACATTTCCCTTTGATGGCATTTCTGGGGTTGATGTGGCAGCAGAACCTCCTCTTGCTGCTCGAAGGCTCAACTATTCTGTCGGCGTCTCTTACTGCAACACTGCTGCCAACAAGCTGCATCCGGGTCTCGGAGGAGCTGAGAGCGTGGGCGGACTCAGCGAAGCCGCTTCTATGCTTTGATCCAGCTGACTACCGTCGGACCCAACCAACGCGGGTATCTGTGACCCCTGCTTCTGGACTCCAAATTCTTTCAGTGTCAGTTGTTGGGGAGCGGGATTTTCAGGCTTAGAGGAGGTCTGTATCCCGATCTTCCCTTTCCTCTTCCCCATGATATATCTGGGGTTTGAGGATTGCTTCCTCGAAAAAGTTTGCTGGAGGTCTGGAGCTCACAAACACTCAACCTCTCTGGACGCCATCTTGCCTCGACCACTTTAAAATCATAACATACAATCCCACCCAAGTCCTGTTCCTCTTTTGTGCACAAAAGATCTTCACCCCAATGCATGACCCTGCATTTTTCAGCATTAAATCTTAGCTGATAAATTCCAGGCCATTCCTCCAGCGTTGCTAAATCCTTCATGTTATCCACACTGTCATGGGTGTCTATTAGAGAGCTGCATGGAAACAGGGTTAGCGGGGATTCCCAAGGAAGTGTAGTGCCAGACCAGCCTACCTATCCTTGTTATAATAGCACTAAAAAAAAGGGATATGGTGGATAGCATTGAAATCCCCATAAGCATTGAGAGGGGAAGTTATAAACATGGGATACTGTTAAGTTGGGTCATTTTACCACAAGCAGGGTTATTTTAGCACAGGGGACAGGCAGGAATTGAGGAGACTCCAGTGGCGATGGGTGGAATTTCTATCTCCTTGCAGCTCTCTAGTGTCTACCCTATTGCAGATTTTGGTATCATCCGTAAAGAGGCAAACCTTACCAGCCAGCCCTTCAGCAATATTGCTTACAAAAATGTTAAAAAGAACTGTCCCAAGAACTAAACCTTGTGGCATACCACTGGTAACATCCTTTTCCTCACCTTCCACTCAACGAGTTCCTAACCCAGTCAGTCACTTTAGGTCCCTTACCTAGGGCACTCAGAGGCATATTTTCAAAGCACTTAGGCTAAGTGCTTTGAAAATATGCCTCTCAGTCATCTATGCAGAACCTTGTCAAAAGCGTTGCTAAAATCCAAATACACCACATCTAGTGCTGTCCCTTGATCTAACTCTTTGGTCACCCAAAGAAATTAATCAGAAACCATGGTGCCTCTGGTCCTGTAATCCATTGGATTCCAGAAACTTTACTATTCTGCTTTAAAAGTGGTTCCATTAATTTACTTACCACAGACACTTACCGGCCCGTAGTTCCCAACCTCTTCCACTTTTGTGGAGGGGGACTAAATCTGCTCTTCTGCAGTCCTCTGGGCTACTCCTGACTCTAGAGAAGCATTGAAAAGATCAGCCAGCAGAGCTGCTACAATTTCCCTAAGTTCCTTCGGTACCCTCGGATGTATGCCATCCAGCCCTATCACTTTGTCCACCTTTAGTTTAGCCAGCAACTCACAAACATACTCCTCTGAAAATCATTCAGGGACTACCATCCCTCCATTTCTATTTGCCTTCTGTAGTCCTGCTCCTGGCCCTTCAGCTGTGAACATAGAACAGAAATATTTAAGGAATTCTGCCGTATCTTTATCAGCTTCTACATATTCCTCCTCTCTACCTTTGAGTCTCAGTGCCACTTTTGTGCTTCCTCCTATCACTAAAATATATTTAAAAATGTCCTCCCCCCTTTTTACTATATTACCTTACTTTTTTTTCCATTTCAACTTTGCTTTCCCGACTACTCTACCAACTTCTCTTAGCTTTTCCAGATATTGTCATCTGTCTTTCTGCAATCTTTTGTAGTTTATAAAGGCTAACCTCCTTTTCCTTACCTTTTTGGATATTACTTTTGAGAACCAAAGTAGCCTCTGTTTCCTCTTACTTTTATTTACTTTACAAAAACATTTGTTGCCCTTAACAATAACTCCTTTCAGTTTTGCCCACTTTTTCTAATTTCTTCCAGATGTTCCCATCCAGACAATTCCTTGAGGTAATTCCCCATCTGCATGGTTAGTTTTGTGTTTTTTTTTTTTTTAAGTAACACAACATAGTAGGTGACCTGTACAGTCCATCCAGTATGCCCTACAAGATAAACTCATATGTGCTACTTTATATGTATACCTGACCGTAGAAGTCTGCCCAGCACTAGCCCCACCTCCCAACCACTAGTGTGCACACTTCCATTTACACATTTTAAAAATTTTGAAGAACGCATTGGTATCCGATTCAAGGTTTGGAATCATTTACAGATAATATAATAATAGTTTACAAACATGAAAGAAATTTGAGAGATTTACTTGTACCATCAGCTTAATCACAAGATAGAGCTGAGATGAGAAGATAACCAATTGGTCATTTTCACCTTCTCCCACTACTCCAACCAGAGTTACACCTAATCACACTGACCACCCTTCAACATCTTCTGTCCTTCTGTGACTGTTCTCTTGTGCTTGACTGCTTAAATATTTTAAATTTAAATGCTTTACTTTTTGTCTATTAGATTGTAAGCTCTTTGAGCAGGGACTGTCTTTCTTTTGTGTTTGTACAGCGCTGCGTACACTTTGTAGCGCTCTAGAAATGTTAAATAGTAGTAGTAGTAGTAGTAGTGTGGAAATTGTTCAGAAAAACTAAAGTATTCATGACACCATCTTCTGGGAAACAAGTGTTTTTGAAAAACGTTTCCAACTGTAAGATTTATTTATTAAATTTGTATCCCACATTTTCCCACCTATTTGCAGGCTCAATGTGGCTTACATAGTACTGTAATGGCGTTCGCCATCTCCGGTAAAGAAACAAATACAAAGTGATGTTGTGGTCGAATAGGGTTCATGTGTTATAGACACATTGGGGGAATCATAGGAAGAGTTATGCAATGTTCACTACAAGCTTTGGTTTCGTTGTGTTGCAGGGTTTAGGTACTTAGGTAGGATCGGTGGGGTATGCCTTTTTGACCAAGTTGGTTTTTAGCGATTTCCAGAAGTTTAAGTGGTCGTATGTTGTTTTCACGGCTTTTGGTAATGCATTCTACAATTGTGTGCTTATGTAGGAGAAGCTGGATGCATAAGTTGATTTGTATTTGAGTCCTTTGCAGCTTGGGTAGTGAAGATTTAAATATGTTCATGTTGATCCGATTGTGTTTCTGGATGGTAGGTCTATGAAGTCTGTCATGTATCCCAGGGTTTCGCCGTAGATGCCAGATGATCGCCTACTCTGACATCATAAACGCTCTCCCCATTAGTAAGCACTAAGTCCAGTATGGCCCCATCCTCGGTTCCATTAACTACTGGAATAGTTCCCCCTGTAGAGAATCTCCATTCTTCTAAAACAAACTTCCCCTTGCACAGCTATATTTTGGATGTCTTCAATTAAATCTGTCCATTTCTTCTCTCTGAGAGGCCTGTACATCGCACTAGTGTAAATACATTTGCCATTCCCGCTTTCCAGATTGACCCATGGTGCCTCTTCCTTACGCTATAGGTTCAGCACTTGTGTGGCTTTAATATTATATTTAAGATATAATGCCGCTTCCTCTCCTTTTCTTCTTACCCTCTTTCCTGAATAGTAGAGAGGTGTGGTAGCCGTGTTAGTCTACTCTTAAAGGTTATCAATAGAAATCAAACAAAATAAAACAAGGAAAAGAAAATAAGATATCTTTTTTTTATTGGACATAACTTAATACATTTCTTGATTAGCTTTCGAAGGTTGCTCTTCTTCGTCTTTTCCATGTTTTATTTTGTTTGATTTCTATTGATAACCTCTTTCCTGAACAAATTGTAGCCCGGTGTAGCTATATCCTAGTCATGGTTCTGTGATTGCCATTGAATCCAAATCAACCTCTTCCCCTCACAGCCTCAAGATCTAAAACTTTTATTTCCCATACTTTGGGCATTAGTATATTCTGCTTTCCAGATGTTGCCCTGTTTTCACCATTTGTATACAGGTATTTAATGCTACACCTTTCAGTATGGTGAGATGCTGAAGAGGGAATGGATTCGACTGGAACTGGGCATGGAGGACTGCTGATGAAGTTTAGCTTGTAGCCTTGAGAAATTATTTATAGAACCCAGTTAGTTATCTGTCATAATGGCTTGGGAAAAAAGTGCAAGAGCCTTTTACCCATACAGAGATAATCAAAAGGAAGATGCGGCTGCTGGTAGTTCTTGTAATTTACATTCTTGGGTATTTTTTCTGTGGATAGACCTGCTGGAGCTGTGCTTGTAATTTGCATTATTGGGTAAAACTGCTGGAAATATTGACATCTTCTATGTTATTGGTGATTTTACTTTGAGCGAGTACCTGATGCCTGAAGCTGCCAAGGAATGATCCTTAACTCACAATACCACAACCCCTACTGTGTCTGAGACCTGCTGGTCTTAGGCAAGTTGTTCTTTGAGCTGTAATGGCCACTGCTGCTGTTCTCATGTTAAATAGATGAGATGGGAAGTAAAATAGAAAGCATTAAATTCTTCAGTTGCCATAGCTTGGTGTGTTGGAAGTGTAGTAGTTGTAGGTGATGTGCTACACTTTCTAGGTTATTATAGGGCTTTGATATACTTCCCCCTCCCCCAACCTGTGGAATCTAAAAAATCTGTTGTCCTTCCCTGGAGGAATTCGTACATTGGATCTTGTGACTGTACTTAAGGGCTGCCTCAGATTCCACAGGCTATATGACCTGACACAGGGAAGACTTTATAGTGCAACTCTCAGAACTTGAGTGCCAGTGGATTGTTGGAAGATATTTTCCTTAGTTTAAGCCATAGGTCCTGTAAAATGTTAAGAAAAAGAGTGATATCCTTGAAGTGCTGAGCAAGGCTGTAATCTGGATTTAAGTATCTTCTATTACCTTGAGTTTTAGATACACCCCAAGGCAAAGTTCTTATAAAGTATTTTTTTTAAATCAACTTCATATAGTTGTTTTACTTTGGAGATTTAAAGGTAATCAGCCTTAATGAGCATGAGGTTAGGAACATTGGGAAATGTACAGCGAGGTAGTAGTAGTAGAGGTGACTCAGATGATTGGGAGGGACTTGGTGAGGCCAGTGTCCTGTAATTGGATTGTCTTCAGGGGCAGGGTGGTGGGGTAAGACTGGAGGGAGGTTAGCACAAGACTGGGGGGGGGGAGAAAGACAGGGTTCCTCAAAAGAGCCCTGAATTGTGGCTTAGTAGAAATAAGTATTACCGGACTCAACTGGTCAAGACACAGGCAACTGTTACAGGAGGCAATGCCAAGTTAAGGGCATAAAATAAAGGATGTGAAAAGTACTGATTTGATATAAAACCATTAGTTTGAACTTGCAATTTCAAGCTGAGATGCAGAGACAATGCTCTTCCCAGATATACAGCCAAGTAGTGTATTCCATGTGTAGACATTTTGGTAAGTCAATGCTGGGTTCCAAATTGGAGTTCTGTAGTATAGTACATGCACATTTCTCTCACACAGTCATCGTGAAGATCCTGAAAACTGGACTGGCTTGAGAACCCTTGCCATAGAGCAAAGTTTCCTCAAGTCTGGTCCTGAAGCACCCCTTGCCAGTCAGGGCCCCAGGACATCCACAACAAATGAACCTGATCTGCACATGCTGCCTCCATTGTATGCAACCCTGTAGAGCCCGCTTGAGGACCCATTTGATCAAGACAAAAACTGACCACAAATATGGCATGGTTGGGGTTGTAGAACAGAGATGGTTACCAGTTTATTTGAGCACATTTGATGACCCAGAGTTATGAACATTGTTGCACTCTGCTGTAGATTTGGGAAGTGTATTATCAACCATTTCAGTTTGACACTCTAGGCTGATGACCTATTTATTACATCATACGCCTGGCAGTTTTTGTTTTTTTAAATAAAAGGAACACATTAGAAGAGTATTTTTGCACCTCATATTCTACTTAAGTGTTTTCTATATTGTTTAGTTTCACTGCCTGCACAAGTCTAATATACATGCTGATGCTTTTCTCCCCAAAATGGCTTTCTTCCAGTAGCCTCAGCTGTTACTCATTACAGACTGCATGCATGCCTTTCTTTTATCAAGGGAGTTACAATTTATGGAAGTCTTCAACCCTTTCAGACTTGTGCACTTTTTTTTTCTTACAGGAAGGACGTTTGATCACACTACTGCATTTTATTACACTTGCTTCCCGTTCAGTTAAATCCCTTTTTGAGATTTTGAATTTTAGGCAAAGTATTTAGAGAGCCCTTGTACCTTTCAGCATTACTTACTCCATATACCATCTCCCCCCACCCCCCATTGTCAGGAAGGCAGCAAGCTTTGAATGATTGCCCTTGATTAGCATAGTATGTTTTTAAGAACCATACTGTCACTCAGCTCTAGAATACAGGACCAACTTGAGCCAGTGTGTTTTGGGTGGGGTGGGGAACAGCACCCCCCCCCCCCCCCCAGCTGAATTTTAGTCCCACTTACCACCATTTTACAATAGCTGTAGTACATTCCAACCAGATCCAGGCCGCACTTTCCTACTTCTCCTGCCCTTTAGTGGAAAACTGAGAAGTAGCAATTGGATGTATTGCCTGCATGTCAATATGCTTGTGGTTCTCAGTCTCCATAAATTAGACTGGTCCATCCAACGATCACACAGTTGCTAGTTCCAAAAGTTGCAACCATCAGCCTTTATGTAAAACAGGTTGGAGTGATGTACTGGTAGTTACTTCAGAATCGGAATTCTGGTAACTTCGTATCAGCAACTAAAGACCTATGATTCTTGCTTACTAAGCCAAACTTGTTATACTACCATCAGAGCAATCCATGTCTCTCCTTCCAGGGACTCCCTTATGCACATGTCATGCATATTGAAAGGCTTTAAGTAAACTTTAGATACAATTACAAAGTAAAATAAAAAAAACAAAGCCAACAGCATCCAGCTTTATTTAAAGACACTCTCCATAAACAATCATGGCAATTCAGGCAGGACATGGGTTACAATTTGCAACATTTTAAAAGAACTTTCAACTCCCTCTCCCCATGGACTACCAAAAACATAATTACTATAAAACCCAATAAAAATAAATTTCATTTTATACTTTTCAACAGGGAAGTTTAGAGTAAGGGTGGACACTTTCACATTTAGTATGTTGTTTAACAACTGTTCACAAGCCTACCCTGACTGAGGAAAACATTTAAAACTGCAGGACTTAAAATCCCAAAATGCCAATATAAAAAATGAAAACTTCATGCCCCCCCCAAGCCATGCCATCTAACAGCTGCTGGGAACTAGAACTCAGATGCAAGTTACATTAGCACCAATGTGGGATCTTTAGACCCACCTGACACCAAGGGTGTTAATGTTGTAATGTATCCATAAAATAGCTGCCCATTTCAAATGCTTAGAAATATTGTTTGATGGGAGTCTAGGAATGAAAGATACAAGGTGTAAAACTGCAGTTTTAAAAATTAATCCCCATGGCGCTGGGTGGGTCAGGATCAGCGAGTGCTGTAGTAGGTCTGGAAAACCAGCATCCCCTATTCTTCCTGGTCACAAATAACTGGTCTGGAAAAAAACCACACTTTACTCAAAGCTGAGAAAGAATGGATGACAATTAGCCCCTCCCACACCCTCCCCAAAAACAAAGCATTCTGTGTGCTAACATAGCTTAAAAAAAAGTAAAACAAATTTTGCATTTTTATAAAACTTGATAAAAAATAGTATTTCAAACTGTACAGTCACCAGAAGTACACAGTTATCAAAAATTCACACAATTTACTTTGCATCTCCAGCATCTTCAGCTTTCTGTGCCTGCAAAAGAAAAGCAGTCAAACTTGTAATATAGAAAATTGTGGAACATATACTTGGACTTGCAAAACAAATATATATAAATTAAAAGGCCTTATAGACTGCAGACCTCTATGTCCATAGTATCTAGGTCATAGTGGGAAAGCACGGGCTACAAATGTAACAAAAATAAAAAAACTGGTATTCATCGTATAGACCATAAATAAAAGGTATTTAGGGAATGTGATATCCCAGTCTGCTTCTGTAAGATTAACTGTATTCTGTTGCAGATATTTACATAAAAAGCATTTAAATATTTGGAAAATACTTTAAGCAATGCAATGCCACTTAATATAGGCGTAATTTAAAATGCCTTTAAGATCATCTGCCCAGCCCCATGGTACTTTCTGGATACTTACCTGATCTGATTTAGCCTCCCCATTTTCTGAAGGATTGTTTCCTTCTTTGCCAGAATCAGCCTTCCCTTTTTTGCCTTTGGGTAACTTATCAGCTTTCTATAGAGTTGAAAAAAAAAATGAAAACGCTGTGATCAAGTTACCTGAATTATGGTTCTTAACCACCTATAAACATCCTGCTTCTTCCACTGTTATGGAGTGGTCTAATAGTACAGCAGGCTTTGATCCTGGCAACCTGGGTTCAATTCCCACTGTAGCTCCTTGTGACCTTGGGCAAGTCACCCCAGGTACAAAACAGATTGTGATCCTCTAGAGACAGAGAAAAGTACCATGCTGCTCCTCAGGTGTGCCGCAGGAGTTGGGCCAGAATGGAGCAAGTTTTCTTGGCTCTAGCAGTCTGACAGGGAGCAGCTCTTCATACAGCCTGCTCACTGCAACCCTGGAGCCTTCTCTCCAATGCAACTTCCTCTTTCCACAAAGGTGGGAAGCATCAGAAGGCTCTGGGATTGGCATGAGCAAGCTGTATGAAATAGCTGCTTGCTACCACGGAAAAGAAAACTTGAGATGCCTGGTCAGAGAGGGAACAGGAGGGAAAGATGCTAGACTATTTTTGTGGCCATGGGGGAAGAAAAGGTAAGCACTAGACTAATTTGAGGGTGGGAGGGGAAGGTGGTCAAATGCTGGACCATACGTGGGAGGGGAAAATAAAATGCTGGACCACGTGTGGGGGTGTGCCTTGAGATGAAAAAGTGTTGAAAATCTGTTTTAAGTGAATAGTTAAAATGAGCACCACTTAACTACACACTTAAGGAAAGCCAGTTAGTTACTTACTTTTGGAGCTGCCTTTTTAGGTTTAGGCTCAGGCTTGGGTGGAGCAGGTTTCTAAATGAAAAAGGAAAATTTTAGCCAAGTTTCACTATAATAAAGACATTACATCTTGAAGGATGTATCTAAATTTAAACACTTACAGCTGATAACCTTGCAGATCTCCTCTGTGGCTGTAAAAAACAAACAAAAAAACCCCTTAAGTAAAAAGGTAAACTTCCACCATTATAGTTTTGAGAAATTGTGTTTCACACTGGTGATTTGGCATGCAGTACAAAATGTCAAAATCTACATGTCCACAATTTCTCATTCAAGCCTTGAAAGCCTATCAGCACCAATCAAGCTCAAATGTGTTGGTACCATAACTGAGTTTGAAACAAAAGGGGTTATTTGCTCACCTCGTCTTTAGTTTTTGCTTTGTCAGCCTTGGCATCTCCTTCAGCCTGTAGTAGGAAAAGTGAGAATTATCCAACCAGTTTGTATTCATTACATCCAGTAAGGTTTAAAACTAGATCTCAGGTTGTACACAAAATATCAATACATCTTCCTATGTAGAAATGGTGTTGGTGGAAAAGGATAGTTGGCTGGTATCGAAGCCCTATTTTAAATTATGCTCGTTTGATAATCACATCAGAAAGGGTAGTATTGTACAACATACATCATCCTACTTTAGGATTATATACAAACGTTTAGTGCTGCACTTGTGTTCCTTGGGACTAATAGGTCTTAATTTTCCACTTTAAAAAAGTGATTACTCAATAAAGCTATCAATAGAAATCAAACAAAATAAAACATGGAAAAGAAAATAAGATGCTACCTTTTTTTATTGGACATAACTTAATACATTTCTTGATTAGCTTTCGAAACCTAATCAAGAAATGTATTAAGTTATGTCCAATAAAAAAGGTAGCATCTTATTTTCTTTTCCAGGTTTTATTTTGATTTCTATTGATAACCTTAAGAGTGGACTAACACGGCTACCACACTCCTCAATAAAGCTAGATAAGGGAGCATGCTGATTGATGCTCAAATTAGAACACCAATAGTTTAACAAGTGGGCTGCAAGGAAACGTCAAATATTTAGATGCCTGGTTTTTTTGTGTGCAAAAAGTCTTAACTTAGCAAAGCCCTTTTCAGTTAATTCCAACTCGGTTTTAACCTATATTACCGCTGTGGCTCACTCATTGGAACTGACTTTTGAAACACAAAAGCACGTTAGAAGCGTTTCAGCTCTGCAAGAAACGCCTAGGCCTTTAAACTACATTAAAATCAGGCTGTTTTTCTCAACTCACATTCCAGGGGCGTCCAACACAGTCAAGTCCTGACGCGCTCAAAGCAGTATCTGTTTATCACTACCCAGATTTTACCCAAAAGACGCGGCAGTGACGGCTCCCCTCCCCCTCCTACAATTATACAACTAAGCCATACCACCTTTCGTTACAAGGCGTTCATCTTTGCCCGCCCAGCCGAGATAGGGTTACCGCACCTCCCCCTAGAGGAAACCCCAGCATGCAATCGACTAACCACACGCCAAATCAGGCCCAACAGTTCGTACAGCTGTTGAAAACCCCACCCCCTCCCCCCACCATCGCTCTAAAGCCTCCTCCCCCTCCTTCTCTAGCTTACAAAGAAGCCCTCGCGCGTGCCTTTACTTCCCCCCCCCCCCCCCCCCAGGACGGCGGGTGACGCCGCGGTGCACAAGCGCGCAGCAACGCCGCGCGACGGAAGCGCGCGCGCGCACTGACTGAATCCGGCACGTGAACAGCAAGGCAACGTAGAGAGGCCGACGCGCGAAAGAAGGGGGGGGGGGGGGAGACAGACAAGACCCGCAAAAAAAAAAAAAAAAAAAAAAAAAAAAACCCTCCAGACGACCGTTGACGGTTAGCCCCGCCCCTTAAAAAGCCAAATCGCGCTGGGCGGGAAAGCTCTCTCCCGCGCTTTTCCTTTTCAAAATTTTTTTTTTTTATTTCGAAATACGCACACAAAGAGAAGAGGCTACTAGAGAACCCATTAAATGTTAAATGTTTTTTTTTTTTTTTTTTAACTTCGGATAGTCGGGAATAGAAAAAACACCCCACCATCTCTTCTTCATCATATACATATATATATATATATATATATCTCGTTTCTTCTCCCACCCACCCCCTCGCGCTCAAGGGCTGATGCCGGGCGCGCGCGCACGGGTACTACAAGAAGCCCCAAATCCGCCCGCCAAAATAAAATGGCGCAAGCTCGACATAGTGCGCTAACGCCGCTCATTTGTGGCGCACCTTTAACCCGCTCTCACTTTTTTTTTTTCCACCTCAAACCCCCCCTCTCTCCCCACTTAACTACAGACCCTGTCCCGCGCGCCCGGGAAAAAAAAAATCGGCCCAACACGTTGCGAGGCGGAAATACGGCAAAAGACGCCAGTCACTCGCCGCCATCATGGCTTCTAGCAGACACCAATATGGCCCCTCGGACGAGACTGAACACCCCGCAGATATATTTCACGCGTTCACCAAACCACACGGGACATGAAAAAAAATAAAAGTACATATGCTAAAATTAGCGCCCAAACAAGCAGCTTAATACGTAGGCATCACTGTAAAAAATAAAGGAAAACCCCCCCCCCCCCCCGAAGGAGCCCCATATTTCGTTCTCTTCAGCTCCTTCTACCCCCCCCAAAATCCTTATTTGCCTTTTTATTTTCTAATCAAACCATAAACATTAAACTACCCGTTTCTTGTTTTTTTTTTTAAGTCGTTCTATTAAAACTATAAACAATGGCGGCGAAACGCTTGGAGGCAAAAAAAAACAAAACCGGATCGGATCCAAAAGGAGAAGCGTTTGGCAACGAACGCTAATAAAAACGAAATCGTTCTCAACATTGCAATCAATAACACCACCACCAATAAAAGGTGAAATAAAAAACATTGCGCGCCACTGGTACCTTTCTCTTGGGCATGGCGGCGCTGCTGGTCGTAGGTCTGGTGCGCGCGGGGGGGGGGTGTGAGCGAGATCGGCGGCGCTGCTGCTGCTCCTCCTGCTGCACCTACTGCCTGCTTTCGGCGGACTTTTGTGACTAAAAAAAAAAATAATTTGAATTCGGGTGTTTATAAAGTTTTTATAGAAATGAAGATTCAAACCGGTTAGGACCAGATTTTAACATCCTGCGCCCGGGGATTGGCCGACGCGCGTCACGTGGGCGGTGTTTTTTTTTTTTTTTTTTTTTTAAAGGGGCCGAGGGCGCTTGGAGGAAGGCAGGGAAAAAAAATATTGAAGGGGGCGGGGAGAAGAATGAGGTTTGCGTGCACAGTGCACACTTGGGTTGTGGTGTGGGGGGGTCTCGTCTCCCCTCCCCTCCCCTCTTTCCCCCCTTGTATAATGAAAGCCCGTATATAAAAACGGATACACAGTGTGATGCACCAAAAATCCGTGCAAGAAAAACGAGAGGTCCCGTGGGTGGAAGCCCGCCTTGGCTTTTTCTCGGTACATGTGGCCGCTGTCCCGGTGGATGGCGCGCATTTGCACGGCCGGAGCAGGAGGTGTTTGCTCAGACTCTCCGGGGACATGTTAGAAATGAAGAGGTGGGGGTGGGGGGAGGGTGATGAAGCGTGGTGCATGCATGCACCTTTATTCTGAAATTTGGGGGGGGGGGGCACTCCAGCGGGGTTTTTTTTTTTAATCCGTTCTCGCGCTTGGCTGCCCCCGGGTGGATGGAGCTGTCCCTTCAGCACCTGCGCTTCTGCCCCGGACCTATTGGGGAGGGGAGGAGGGGGGGGGGGGGCGCGTTTTTCTGCTTTCCCGGTCCTCTACTTCGCCTCCCCCTTCTCCTCCTCTCACTGTCTTTTCCCCGCATACCCTTAACTACCTTGGCCGCCCGGCGACCATCATCCGATTGGAAAGAAGAACGGGGGGAAACAAATGATCGGATAGCAATTCCGTTTTACTTCTTCCTTTTAAAGAAGGCACCTGAAATCACAGTGCTCTGCTTTGAGTGTGATTATTAGGGGGTGGAATACAAATTAAAAAAAAAATACTAGCTCTTTCTTTTATACAAAATTTTTAATGATCAGAAAACCAAACATTTCTTCTTCTCCCCCAGCAATCGTGTTTTTTTTGTTGTTGTTTGTTTCTTTACCTAAATGTGTGGATCATCCAATCATTAAAAAAAAAAAGGCTTAACCATACATTAAAAATTAAAATGAAGAGCTAGTTAGGAAAGGATGGCATGGATTGACAGACAGCTGCATAAAAACATTAATACCTGGGATAGAAATGTGTATTTTAGAGAAGCCTCTGCTCTTACACCTGATCTATCATAACTGTAATCATCAATACAGACCAAAAAAAAAAAAAGGACAATATGGATTGTGGACTACATACTCTTCCCCTTATTGTAGAAAAGAAATCGTTCGATTACAGCTGCTCAGGCTCATTGCAAAGCACAGGAAAGCAAGGCTACCCCCTAGGGCACTAATTTAACAGGAGAGCATGCTGCCCTTTAAAGTCACTCTGAAAGGAAAAGAAGTGTTGACAGAAGAAAGGGCAATTGGAGCAGCACCATACTGTGTAGGGTACTTCAATGTTGACACACCAGCTACATGGTCCACTGTACCAAAATACCTAAGTCTTACAGCTGAGTGCAGTTTTGTCCAGCAACTTAATCATTTTTCACATTCTATACACCATGCCTTAGTAGGGAGTTTCACTTGCCCCTCACTCTCATCCCTTGTGTCTTTATTGGAGCTGACAGCGTTAATTTTACTTTCAGCTAGCCTTGCTTGGTAGTTTACTAGAATGGACAAAACCCTCAACCCCAGGCCAGTAGGCTGTTTCCCTAGGGCACGCAGCAGGTAAAGTCATTAGTACCCTCTTGAGCCCAAGTCCCTGCCTCAGCCAGTCTGAGTCAGACTACACCAGATTGTAGAGTACACACAGAGTGAGAAACCCCTCTTTGAGTCCTGTTGAATAAACAGTGATATTTGTTTTCAGTAAAGCACATACAAACGACTGCAAATACAACATCCATGGATAACAGAGGCTAATGAGGAACAGGAATCAGTTGAGAAAGTACACGATGTAGTACAAAAATATGTTTCCCCTCTTGCAAATCTGAGAATGGCAGTGTTCTCCTGATAGGAGACTTTGGAACCTTCAGGGAAAAAGTCCTACCCCATTTCAGCCAAATTCCACACATTGAGAAAGACCTCATTTATGCATACAGAACACAGACTGACACAGGGACAAAGTCTCTCTCTGTCCCCACAGGCTCTCTATGCCTGTCCCCACCCCATGGGCTCTCCTCATCTGCATAAGCCTCAAACACTTATGATTTTATATTTAAAAATTTTTTTTAATTAAAATATAAAATGGAACAATATTATGTACAACTGTTTATAAATCACAAATAGAAAAAAAATAACGAGCAACTGAAATAACTCCCACCCTCTATCTACCCTTTTCAACCCCAACAATAGCTGACTTCTACTACCCCAAAGAACCCTAATCCACCCTATTAAAATGTCCAGGGGTACAAAATACAACCAGTCTGTATGCCCTATGAAGCACTGTTATTTATCCACAGATTAGAAAAAAAATCATGCAATCTCAGGATTCAGTCTAGCTCTCATCTGCCACAGTTCTTCCTACAATAGAAAATGTCCTCCCAGAAAATGTGCTGGTAGCAGGAATGCACAGGAGCCCCTGTGCCAGTTTTGGCCAGCACTTTTGCTTATTTACCCAAAAAATCAAAATAGCATTGCCTGCATTACAGAATGACACAGAGATGAAGACAAAGTTTGTCCCTGTCCCCACCCCTTCCCTGCGGGCTCTGTTCCCATCCCATCCCCGTGAGATCTGTTCCCGTCACCGTGTCATTCTCTAATACAGAACATCAGACACTGTACACAGCATTAGCAATGTTCCAATTCCAATACAGCTTTATCCCACTTCAGTTTTGATGAACAAAGATAGAAAATTCCAAAAAGGAGACACAGAAAAAGGAAACAAAGATTTAAAAATTCTCAAAAAATGAACTCATTTGGATGTGGGTGGGCAAAGTAACAACTGATCCTGTAAACGAGAAGAATGCCTCAACAAAGGAACCATCAGTAGGTTGAGTATTAGTTTAGAAGTTAGACCATAAAAAATCTGAAACACGAAGCTGATTTAAAAAAATATCCAAGCCCGTACAGGGCGCCAGTGTAGTTTTGCTAAAAAAAAAAAAAAGGTGAACCATTATCAAATCAAATCCTGTAAATTAACCGGGCTGAAGTATTCTGGATAAGTTGATTTAATAACCTACTAGATAGGCCTAAATAAAGAACAGAACAGTAATCAAGTTGAGCTAATATCAGCATCTCAACAAGCAAGACAATAGATGTTTCATCAAAATAAGATCAAATTAAACATAATTGTCTCAGTTTGAAAAACTTTTGCCAGAGATGATTTATCTGAGGCTCTATGAGAGCGACAAATCTAGGATAATTCCAAGGACTCTTGATTTGTCTTCTACTGGTAAAGATTTACTAGAAAATAATAGAATAGTTTTGGGTACATCTACCTTAGAATTCTTGAACCAAAGGGCTTTGGTCTTATTGGCATTCAATTTCAACATGTTAGTCAAAGCTCAGTGCTGGATCCTATTAAAGCTGTTATCCAGATTATAAAGAAGAGGAACCAGCATCAGTATATCGTTCACATAAGAAAATAAATGCACATCTTCGTTCAGTTTAATAGGTCCTAAGGTGGACATAAAAAAATTGAAAAGCAATGGGACAACGGAGAAGACCACAACCTGGAGACCAAAACTAAGAAGGGAACCTTTTTTCTGGACACTAACTACGACTGATTAAATCAATCTTTAAACCAATGAAAAACCGGCCCTGTAAGACCCACATTCAATCTTTTTGTAAAGTATGGTCCACTGCGTCAAAAGCTGCAGAAATGTCAAAGTAAAGAAGTATAGTCTGCTTACCTAAATTCAGCTGTTTAGAATTGCTTGTTTACTCTTTCCAAAAATACTAGGGCTAGGAGGCACACAATGATGCTACAAAGTAGCAAATTTAAAACAAATTGTAGAAAATATTTCTTCACTCAACATGTAATTAAAATCTGGAATTCACTGCCAGAGAATGTGGTAGAAGCAGTTACGGGGTTTAAAAAAAAGGTTTGGATAACTTCCTAAAAAGTCCATAAGCCATTATTAAGATGGACTTGGGGAAAATCCACTGCTTATTTATAGGATAAGCAGCATAAAATGTATTGTACTGTTTTGGGATCTTGCCAGGTACTTGTAACCTGGATTGGCTACTGTTGGAAACAGGATGCTGGGCTTGATGGACCTTTGGTCGGTCCCAATATGGCAACACATGTTAATACCAGTAGTTCAGTACTATGTTCTGATCTAAATCCAAACAGAGGGATGCAGACAAGAAAACACGTCCAAATATTTAGCAAACTCTTGGCTCACATAAGACTCTATTTTGGAATACTCACAACTAGACAAACGTTAGCTGGTAATGATAAATACAACCCAGTTCCTTTGGATATAGGTGTCAAAACAATTTGACCCATAGTAGAAGGCAATGAACCTCACTTCAACAAATTATTAACAAATGAAATGAAACAATCCAATTCACAACTATAGAATGTGCAGATGAAAACAAATAGGCAGGACAGCTATCAAGTGTACACCGAAAATGTGATAATTTCTCCAACCGTGAGTAGACCTCATCAGTAGTTATAGGAAGAAAGTAACATTTTAGTTGATTAAAGTTGGACCTATTAGTAGTGGACTTAAAAGTGTCTACCAATATAAGACTATTCACAGACATCTCTCCTTTCCCAGATCAGCACAAATTTGCATTACTTTATCAGAAAATTAGTCAGCCAATTGCTGGACTGTGGCTGAGCTGCTAAAATTGTGCTATTTGAGGAAGGGGGGAAAATAAGACCTCTTACTAATTGAAACAATTTTTTGGCATTTAAAATGACCAGTTCCTATTTCCTTGGCATACTAAATTGCAGTTTTCAATTTATAAGATCTGAACTTAAGCTTCCAAAGTGACTTTTAAGTCTTTACTTTTACGCCAACATCTTTCTAGGTGACAGCAAGATTAGTTTTTTTAAGATATGCAATTTCTTTGTATACCATGGAGAGTATTTTTTTTTTACCGATTTTTTTTTCATCGTCAAAGGAGCAATATTATCTAACACAGCTACAGAGACAGTATCCCAGTGAGATTTCAGGGTGACCGGATCGGAAGGCTTACAAGTCAACATATCAACCATCTGAGACCAGAAAATATCACCATTAATCTTACCCCTAGAAGAAATCAATTTAGATTGTTGTTTATACAACGGTCTAGCAAACAAATATGCAGCATAAAATCTAATTGAACTAAACAGTTAAATGATCTAGCTAAATAAGAAAGGTTAAGAGACTAAAAAATCAGGTGTATGACCCTTCTCAGGAGTAGGTCCCACACTTGAAAAAGCCAGGTCACAAGAAATGAAAATGATTTCAAATTACTAACATTGGGGTCCAAACCATCCTCTAAATCCCCAGGGATCTGTCCTTGGACCCCTTCTCTTCTCAATCTACACCTCTTCCCTGGGCTCCCTGATCTCATCTCATGGTTTCCAGTATCATCTCTATGCTGATGACACCCAACTGTATCTCTCCACACCAGACATCACCGCGGAGACCCAAGCAAAGGTATCGGCCTGCTTATCCGACATTGCTGCCTGGATGTCCAACCGCCACCTGAAACTGAACATGTCCAAGACCGAGCTTATCATCTTTCCACCAAAACCCACTTCTCCTCTTCCTCCACTTTCTATCTCAGTTGATAACACCCTCATCCTCCCCGTCTAATCTGCCCGCAACCTCGGAGTCATCTTTGACTCCTCTCTCTCCTTCTCTGCGCATATCCAGCAGATAGCCAAGACCTGTCGCTTCTTCCTCTTTAACATCAGCAAAATTTGCCCTTTCCTCTCTGAACACACCACCCGAACTCTCGTCCACGCTCTCATTACCTCTCGCCTGGACTACTGCAACTTACTCCTCACCGGCCTCCCACTTAGCCATCTATCCCCCCTTCAATCTGTTCAGAACTCTGCTGCACGTCTTATATTCCGCCAGAACCGATATACTCATATCACCCCTCTCCTCAGGTCACTTCACTGGCTTCCGATCAGATACCGCATTCAATTCAAGCTTCTCCTTCTTACCTACAAATGCACTCAGTCTGCTGCCCCATACTATCTTTCTACCCTCATCTCCCCTTACGTTCCCGCCCGTAACCTCCGTTCACAGGATAAATCCCTCCTCTCAGTACCCTTCTCCACCACATGCGGGACGTCAACGTGCTGCGACGTCAGACTCAGTCCGAAACTGGAAGGGATGCAGGCAGGCAGTTTTCAATAGCACGAGGATGGAAAAACTTCTTAAAAACAAGACCTCGGCTGGGCTGGCGGGGGTTGGAGGTCCCCCGCCAGCTGAAGTAATATTTTTAAAGGCACCGGACCGGAGGAAGCGGACCTAGGTGGGGGTAGGTGACGGTGGTAGGCGGGGGAGGGTTGACAGCGGTAGGGGGGTCCAGGGCGAAATCTGCGGGGGCCCAGGCCCCTGTGGCCCCACACAGATACGCCCCTGATCTACTATTACTACCAATAAAACAGATTTAAACATACAACACAATCTCGTTTAAACAAAGTGAAAAGAACAATCTATTAACCAACTGTGTGTCAGAGTGATGATCTCTTACATTTTGATTTACATTGTTAACATAGGTAATACCGATATTCTCTTGCTGGTGAAGTTTATATTGTCTGAATAGCCATTAAAAATGGCCAGAGTTAAGAACCAGCGCATGATGGAATCTAAGCAAAGGCCTAAGAACTTCAATACACAAGCCTTGCTAAAACCATTACAAAATAAAAACCACAATGATTACCAAAGTGGATCCCGAAGTTGCGGACCAAGGGGCATGACCTGCCCCTTTGGCACAATGCCTCAGAAACTAGGATCTGTTTGATTGGGGGGGGGGGGGGGCAAGTGATGTCATATGCCAGCACCCGGCTCCTCTTACAAATGCCCAATACAGCTTCACTGCTGAAATGCTCCTCAAAAGAGGCTCCATTTCAAATACATAAAAGTACTATGGTTCCAGCAGCCTATGCAAGCATAGCAGCATTAGAGTAAATGAGGTATTTCATTTTTCCATTCACAGTTAGGTTAGCTATTATAACACGGTTATTAGATCTAATGTAATCTGAGGTTTATACACCTGTTCACCTGAACTGGAAAAATACATCATAATCTCCCCAATACGTACATCCTAAGCCAATCAGAAATTTCAGCGCACAAACCCAGATAAGGATCTAAATATGATTCTAACAAATGTCCCCCCCTCCCCATGGATAAACTAAATATAGGTATTGCAAACTTTTTTTCAATGAAAAGGGTGACTTTGTAATAGGATTTCATGAGGCTCAAAAGGGACTGATTCAGAAATAACATTACAGAATGTGTGGAAGGTTCCTGGTTTGATCCCTGATTTGGGTCTTCTTCCCTGCAGTAGTTAGAAACATGGAATCATGATGGCAGATAAGGGCCAAATGGCCCATCCAGTCTGCCCTTCCTCAATAACCACTAGCTCCTCCTTTTTCTAAGGGATTCCACGTGCCTGTCCCATGCTGCTGGTTGGGGGTTCAGTGGAAGAGGCCTTCACAGCTTCCTTGGGTATGGGAGGGGAGTTGTGATTACTTTTGAATAGAGACCCCCTAGTGGTAAATTCAAGAGCCACAACTGCAGGGTTCCAGCTGGAGTCTTGGTTCATGGCCTCTGACCAAGGGCCAGTGGCGTACCAAGGGGGGGGGGGGGGGGCGGTGGGTGCGGTCCGCCCCGGGTGCACGCCGCGCTTATGTCGGCAACGCTCGTTTCCTGCTCCCTCTGCCCCGGAACGGGTTACTTCCTGTTCTGGGGCAAAAGGAGCAAGGGAACGAGCGAAGCCGATAGGCGCGCGGCACCCCCCCCCCAGCAGGTAAAAATGCACCCGGGGGGTGTCACTTTGACGGGGGGAGGTGTCCGTCATTTCGCCGGGGGTGGGGGGGGTCACGCTGCACCCGGGGGGTGGGCGCATCGGCGATCCACCCTGGGTGTCAGCCACCCTAGGAACGCCACTACCAAGGGTCACCGCTGTAATGACCAGACTGGTTATGTTAAAGGTGGGAGGGAACATAAGACAAGAAAATTCCCAGGTAGTTGAAAATGAAGGTTACTGGCATCAGATCCGAGCCCTAGTTACAAAACAGCAGGAGCAAAATAGTGGATCAACTCCTCCTCTCCCCCCCCCCCCCCCCCAAAACTGGAACAGCCTCCCAGCAGAGTTGATGGAGGCAAAAACAGCGACAGAATTTAAGAAAGCCTGGAATAAGCAAAGATGAACTTTGGATGTGAAAAAGCAATGTAAACGCAAAAGATCAAGTGGAGTCTATGACACTACAGTAGAAACGCCATCAGGCAGATTAGGCGAACCAGTTTCTCTATACTGAGTTCAAGTGCAATTAAACAATTCAGACATGGTGAGAGAGTCTTAGGAAGCCTTTTTCATCACACACACCTGTGATACAAGCAGCACCCAAACTCATGAGCTAAACAGGAATTGGCGACTTTGTGGTAAGCTGACCGTGCCAGAAACTGATACACAGAGAACTTAGGGATGGAACTACAGCTTCTATTCTTGCTGGAAACGTCAAGCATAACGATTTTGTCTTTTTTCAAATCAGGTGAATTTTAGTTCTCAAAGGAAATGAAAGGCTAACAACACCTTGTATTTTACAGTTAAGAAGATCTGAGACTGCCCTCGGTCATATTTCCTCTGACAGCCAAATTACAGAGATTAGCCCTTTCTGGTGATGTGCATTAGTTCTGTTGTTATACAATAGAGTAAATGGTTCTGCAAGGATGAAGTTTTTTCCTATCTAAGGGGGAGAGAGAGTATCTTCAATGTTGACCTCGTTGCACAGCACATATATCAAAATCTCAGTACGGCAACCACTACAATTGAAGACACTTACACTGGCTGCACATCGCACAGAGAAAAAGGCGAACACTGTTAGATGACATGACTAAGGCTAATGATGGTGGTAATAATAGTACAGAACTTTCATAAGAGATCACCCTTTCTGTAGCTATAGGCCATAGGGACAAACCATAGAAATAAATGAAAATGTTAAGTGGATCAATTACAGTCGGATGAACTGAAGATAAAAGGGAGATAGTGTACTGCTACCTTTAACTTGCAATAAACCTGGGAAACTGAAATCATTATCAGCCCGTTTTTTGCCTCAGGAGCGAGGTTCACTACTGTCATATATATATGCAAAACCAAACTTTTTTTATATTTTTTTATTTTGCTCACATCATTTTCAGTAGTAGCTGAAGATGATTTACATTCAGGTACACTGGGTATTTGGCAGCTGGGATTGCTGCGTCCTGCCCCACTTGAAGACTGCTTTGGTATGTCCCACAAGTCTCTGGATTGATCTGTGGGACGCTATGGAAGGAGAATTAGTTTTTACCTGTTAATTTTCTTTCCATTAGTCACAGATCAATCCAGAGGCCCACCCTTTTGCGAGTTTTTGCTTATTCTGTGACTTCCCTCAAACCGAGGTTGTTCAGTGGCTGTGTCTTTTGTTCTTCAGGTTTTCAAAGTGCACAGTCAGGCTTCTGTCCATTTTTCTGTAGGTCAGGGTTTTTTTTAAGAGGTAGGGGATTGCTTAGGTGTACTGCTTTGGTGGCGACAATACTGAGGTAAGAGCTGCAGCACAGGACCATGTATAGAGACATTAGATGTTCTCTCTGTCTCCACCTGCTGGTAGGGGGACAAAACTGCCCCTCTTAGAATGGTTTCAAAACACGCACGTGTTCTCTACATTCTAATACATCTTAACTGCTGCTATCTTAGCCTTCAAACTGTTTTGCAGATGGAACTTAATAAACACCAGAGGTGATGATCGCCAAGTTATAAGCTCAAGTTGCAGGGTTTAAAGGCCCATTTTAATCTAACATACCGACTTTATTTGGAAAATCTTGCTTTTATATTTAATTTGTAGGGCCATAAAAGATGTAAAATGTCTTTGGTAGATTTCTAAACCCTGCTGAAACTATCACAATGCCTCGCCATGTACTCAAATAAGCATGCAAGGCCGTGGAAAAAGTACCATGTTACTGAAAAAGAAATTAGCTTCTGGATCTACATTATAATAACGGGGAGCATTTGAAAGAATCATTCCCTCCACAACAACCCTGATTCAAAGTCAGTTGAAAAAAATTACAACTAAATTCAGTAAAAAAACCAAAAAGATTTATTTCTGTTTTTAAATTATAATGTATTTTCTGAATCATTTATATACAAAACTCCTAGAACACAAGGGGGAAAGCCTAATATTCCTCTTTGGTGCCATAGTTTACACGTGATTAACTGCATACTGGGTGAGGTTAAAAGGGAAATGAGAATTGGGGGTGAGCAGCACACCTGGTGCGATCGACAGGGATATGCAAATTGGACCATAATGATAAATGTAGACAGCTTCATATAAGGTAAAGATCACATACAGCACCTTGGGATATGCAGATTCCTCATGGTCTGCATTCTGTGTCAGATTAAATAGAAGTGTGCTTTGTACTCAAATTACACAAGACCAGATGAAAAACAAGATACAGACTTGTAGGCATATACTACGAGGGGGAAAAACCCAGATTGGTAAAAACAAAGCAAAAGCGTGCCTGAGAATACATGACAGGTAAGTAACCAAGAGCTGCCAAACACCTAGCTCTATCATGGGCCATCACTGCCTCCCATTTCAGGTTTGGAGATGCAATTTTACATGGCAGAGGATTCCCCACAATGCAATGTTGTACACATGGGAGACCACCACCACTGACATTCCCAGAGGCGTCATACAAAAAAAAAAATTATATAGCTCAGATCCTGCTTAATTTTTCCACCGAGACAGAAACAAAAACAAAACATGGCAAGTTGGCAGGGGAGGAAGAGAGGGCTGCCTGTAATCATTTTGATTCCTCTGGGGCACTGTAGTTTTGGACTGTCCCTGAGAGACTATCAGGTTCCTGTATTCCCATGATGTCTGTTCTCAAAATGTACTCATCTCTCTTTTCTGTTTTGGGGAACTCTCTGTAGGAACGGCTCATGAAGACTTAAGGCATGATCCAAATATGCAGTCTTTTCGCACCTTCAAGTGCTTTGACCCTAACTGCAGCCAGCTAATGGATCCTCCCCTCCCCTCCAAACTCTGCCACTAAACCCCAGCAATGGCAAGTCCAAGGAAGATAGATTTCAGAAGAGTCCTGGGTATAAATCTCTCTTGTCCCTGTGTATCCTCCCTCCTCCCATGACAGGGTTTCAAGGCTTTCATGTGTGTGAATTCCACCTTCCCCCCCTCCCACAGTACTTCAGATTCCCCTCATGGCTCAGGCTACCTCTGCAAGTTAATTCTAGCACCTGGAAGATTTTCTTTGTTGTTGTTCTGAACTGCTGCCACGTTCCCTGGGAAGTACAGTACCATAACATCCTTCTGGCCAGCTTACTTTTGCCCAATGTTTCTACCCTTACACTTGGCTCCATCCCGGTTTCCTTGCCACAGATTTCTCCCATGTCCCTGGTCACAGAGAGCCAAACCTCTTGTTTATAAAGGGAGTGCCAGTCGCTATGGGCATGATCTGGATTTTGATGGTAAATCACTCTGCACCTTTTGCAGATTCTTTGCACCGTTCCTGGAAGAAGTCTTTTCTCTTTTTGTCTAGAGCTTGCAAAAAGTTCTGGGTCCTCTCCTCCCGCAGGGCAACGCACTCCAGTAGAAGCTTCCGGCGAAGCACAGGGTCTACCTTGACCTTCATTCCCCCTTCCTGCTTCTGCAGTTTCTCAAGAGCACATGCTTGGTCCTTCTCCAGCTGCTGCCGCCTCCTTTCATCTAGGTGCAAGTTCCTTGCTTTCTGAAGTGACAAGACAGGAAAATTAGATTATTATTTCATCTCTTTTTTTCATACGTTTGGGGATATGACGACTTAGGTGGATCTACAGCTGTGCTTGCCACTATCCACAGTCGAGCATCGCCCCCTTCTCTATTCCCTCCATAGTCCAGTTTCAACCCTTCTCTTTTATAACCCCCACCCCCATGCCCCAGAGGTTTCTAGTATCTCCCTTTGCCTTTACTACCCACATTTCTGCCACATCTAACATCTTTCCCACTTCTTCCCTTAATTCACTCTTGCCAGGCCTGGGCCTGCGTCCCTTCTCCTCCTGCCACCACCACTCTCTGCAGCTCTTAAAAACAGAGCGGGGCATTGAGCACAGGCCGATGCTCAAAGGTCTGCTGCATCCTGCCCCCTCCTATACAAATTTCCTGTTAGAAGAGGTGGGACATGTAAACCTTTCAGTGCTAGCGTGTGCTCAAGGCCTTGTGTCACATGCTCAAGGTTTAAACGCCCAGGCTGTCCCCCAAGGCAGACACTTAGTGGTTTGGCTGGCTTTGCTCCCAACTTTACCTCTCCTGCTCTGTTTTTTACAAAATACCAGCTGTCTTGGCCATCAACTATTACTTATCATTTCTTTATACGCAACACTGAAAAGAGATATAAAAGAACAAATCTTTTTCCAGTGGCTAAGTGGCGCTTACAGTCTAGTATGGGGGTTCTAGGTCACACAGCACCTGCCATGCCCTCCTTCTCTTTCCCGGGCTACGTTACATAGCACAGGTTTTGGCACAGTATAAGAAATCACAAGGACAAAATATAAGGAAACAAATGGACTGCATTAGGGGTTTATAGCCCATTTAGTTATTTTATTTAGCTACTAGTAAAAAAAGGCCCGTTTCTGACCCAAATGAAACGGGCGCTAGCAAGGTTTTCCTCATTGAGCAGTTGCCTGTGAGGTGCGATGCCCCCCCTCCCGGCACCATCCCACCCACGGCGATGCATCCGGCCGCAGCCATCCGACCCACCGTGCCCATCGCACCCACCTTCGCATTGGTTTGGTGGCGGGGGACCCGGAACCCCGCCACCACAAGTCCTGTGTGCTGACTACGGCGTCATCGTCGGCGTTGGTAGCTGTGCAGGGCGGAGTTCTGTGCATCTGAGGTCATGCACGTGCAGGACGTCAGACGCACAGAAGCCCTGCCTCCACAGGCTAGGAACGCCGAAGATGACGCCGTAGTGAGCAGACAGGGCTTGTGCTGGCGGGGTTTCGGGTCCCCCGCCGGCAAAGCAACGCAAAGGTGGGTGTCTCAGGAGGGGGTTGTTGCGGGGGGGGGGGGGGGCGGTGCTGGGGGTCCTTGTGTTGAGCTGCAGGTTTAGGGGGGGGGGTCAACCGTTTGTTTAGGTGATTTTTTTTTCCTGCCCTCGACGTCATGACGTTTGACGCGAGAGCGGGGCACGGGTCTGTGGGGTGGCTTCACCACCATGAATCCACGAACCGTTCTGGGAGACTGACTGACTTCAGTGACGTCAGTGTCCTCAGAACATTGAGGCTGCTTTTTATTATAGTAGATGTTAACATAGCTTTTGGCTCGTAACCACTTGCCTCCACCTACCCTCCTCTCCTCCTTCCTGTACACATTAATTGATTTGCTTTATTTATTTTTTGTCTATTAGATTGTAAGCTCTTTGAGCAGGGACTGTCTTTCTTCTATGTGCAGCACTGCATACGCCTTGTAGCGCTATAGAAATGCTAAATAGTAGTAGTAGTAACTTTACCTCTCCTGCTCTGTTTTTACAAAATACCAGCTGTCTTGGCCATCAACTATTACTTATAATTTCTTTATACGCAACACTGAAAAGAGATATAAAACAACAAGTCTTTTTCCAGTGGCTAAGTGGCGCTTACAGTCTAGACCAGTATGGGGGTTCTAGGTCACACAGCACCTGCCGTGCCCTCCTTCTCTTTCCCGGGCTACGTTACATAGCACTGCTAGCTCCTTCCTTCTGGGCTCTGGTCCCCAGTTCATGCCATCTCTTCTTTTCCCTGAGGTCTTACCTGCAGTGCATTGTGATTCATCTGGAACTGAAGGATCGCCTCACACAGATTCCAGAACGTGTACTCTGGCCACAGTACAGACTGGAACACCAGGCAGGAGTGCGACGTCTTTACAGAGAAGAGAATGAAAAGATCACACATGTGACGTTGGAGGTTCGTAAAATAAAAATATATCTTTTATAACAGGAGTGGGTAACAAGCAGAAAAGAAATATGTTGTTATATTGCATACACAACTGGGTCCTAGATTGAATTGAGTGGAGGAGTGGCCTAGTGGTTAGGGTGGTGGACTTTGGTCCTGGGGAACTGAGGAACTGAGTTCGATTCCCACTTCAGGCACAGGCAGCTCCTTGTGACTCTGGGTAAGTCACTTAACCCTCCATTGCCCCATGTAAGCCGCTTTGAGCCTGCCATGAGTGGGAAAGCGCAGGGTACAAATGTAACAAAAATAAAATAGATACTATTGGAGATTCTACATGGAATGTTGCTATTCCACTAGCTACATTCCATGTAGAAGGCTGCGCAGGCTTCTGTTTCTGTGAGTCTGACGTCCTGCACGTACGTGCAGGACGTCAGACTCACAGAAGCAGAAGCCTGCGCGGCCACATTGGTGATCTGCAAGGGCCAACTTCAGAAGAAATGGATCCTCAGGAGCTTAGCCGAGATTGGATAACAGAGCCGCAGAGCTGGTGGTTGGGAGGCGGGGATAGTGCCGGGCAGACTTGTACGGTCTGTGCCCTGAAAAAGACAAGTACAAATCAAGGTAAGGTATACACAAAAAAGTGGCACATTTCTTGGGCAGACTGGATGGACCGTGCAGGTCTTTTTCTGCCGTCATCTACTATGTTACTATGTTACATGGAATGTTGCTAGTGGAATCTCAAATAGTAGCAACAGTGGAGGAGTGGCCTAGTGGTTAGGGTGGTGGACTTTGGTCCTCGGGAACTGAGTTCGATTCCCACTTCAGGCACAGGCAGCTCCTTGTGACTCTGGGCAAGTCACTTAACCCTCCATTGCCCCAGGTACAAATAAGTACCTAAGCCGCATTGAGCCTGCCATGAGTGGGAAAGCGCAGGGTACAAATTAAAAAAAAAAAAAATGTATGTACTGCTTCCGTCGTATGCAAATAGATCTCACGCAGAATCACTGTGATGACCCTAAAAACCCGACTGGCTACGCGTGCCCACTAAGAAAGAGGGCCGAGAAACCCTGCAGTAAACAGGTGTTCATTCAAAAAAGCAAGATATTTCAGCCCAGTTTTAAAAAAATTGCAGCTTGAAATATTTGGGGAAAATCTATCTTTTAATCATTTACATTGCAAACAATGCTTTTCCCTTCTTTCATTGCCACTCTGAACACTATGGAGAGGATTTTGGACTATGCTATTTTACCTGGGCTGCAATAATTGTTTTTGCTAGAGGTTTAAAAAAAAATGTATTTGATTTAAAAATGTGTTACTAAGCGGTGTATACTGAACAACTGTGTCTTTGTATAGTCACACAGTTTGGAGCTGTGTATTGTGTACTATCATCAATAAAAAAGCTGAAATATAAAAATGTGTCACTGATCAAATGGAAAACTGCTGGAAAAAGCCTAAAGGGCTGGATTGCAAAGACAGAAAACATTGCAGCCAGTGCAGAAGCAGTTTTGACTTGCTGGAAGAAGGGTGAACAAATGCAGAGTGAAACACTGCCGCGGCAGAATGGCTTAAAGGTGCCTTAGAGAACTGAAGGAGTTACATCTCTAAGCCTGCACAGAGGTTAAAACCAGGACTACATCAAACTGAAGAAGTGGCACCAGATGCACATTGTTATTGTCATGACGGCTCTGGCTGTATCACGGTACCGCAGGTTGCTGAATCCTATGGTAAAAAGCATAATGCTGCTTGTGAGCCACCTTGCAAATAGCGATAATCTATGTGCCTGGGAGCACTAAGCCGCAAAGCTGCATCCTGATGCTCCTGGGAGGCCAGAGCAGGGTCCCCCCAAATTCTGCCCCCTCCCTGACTCAATCCCCACCCACATCCCACATGTTCAAGCCCCCTACCCCTCCAGCTCATAGGTAGCCCTTGACCCTTCAAAGGGCTACCTTGATGTTATTAGTGGTCTGGGAGGGAGTGTCTTTGGGTAGGAGCGATGCCATGCCCCACTCCAGCGTCCCATCCAAAATGGCACCCTTAATGGTAGTCTTACAATACAATGCTAGAGACATCATTTTGGATGTCGCGTCAGACTGGGCATCGCTCCTGCTGAACCCCCCCCCCCATCCCAACCCCAAAGAAATCAAGATAGCCCTTTGAAGGGGCAAGGGTTACCTTTGAGGTGGGGGGGGGGGGGGGGGGGGTGGCTGGAGGCCAGGGAGGATCCTGCTCCCGGGTGGTGAAGTAATCTCATAAAAAAAACCTGGGATTATTTTACCGTGATTTTTGGGGCCTAGTGTGACTTGCGGTGTATCACGAAGTCCCGTTAGGGTATTCGCATCTCATTACCATTTAACCCACGGCGACGGTATTTTTTTTGTCAGGCAGCATTAGGACTCTTTAACGTGACTTAAAGTCCTAACGCTGCCTGATGAATTCCCCCCATACCGCTATCTTCTATGGCTTGTTACAAAAAAGGACCACAAAACGGCAGGAGGGGAGAACATATTATTCTTTCTAGGGGACGCCAGAACCAGTGAGAAAAGCCAACCTATAATAATGGGTTTTCAGATTTGACGTATCTAAGGAGTTTCTAGTCTTAAAGTCTAAAGGAAATGCATTTTGAAGGGAAAGGCAGTACATCTGGTAGTGCATCCTGGTGTAAGGTGGGATTCCCAAGTGTTCCATTGGGAGGATAATAAAGCACAGGAGGGAATATGGGAGATAAGTAAAATAGCTAGAAAGCATTATCAAAGAGTTGAAAAGCAGGACCTGGTACAATATAGTTTTCTTTCCTATTATATATATTTCCAATAAACCTACTTATTAATCTCCGACAAACACACATACCTGCCAGAGCAGGAAGTCACTCAATCGAATCTCTCCTGAGGTGCGGATCAAAAGTTCTGGATCAGGCGAGTTGTTTGTGTAAAGGCATTTATCCAGCAGGGCCTCTGACACATCACTGAAAGAGGGCGATACACACAGACTGTTAGAGATTCACCGCGGTGCAAAAGGAAAAAGGATAACCAGGAAGGAACACCGTGAAATAAGCGGCAACAGAAGAAAACAGTGTATTCGGGAACGTGCAAGAAGGGTTACCTGGGCTCCAGCAACCCCTGTTCCACCCCCCAAGCCATTTCTTTCACTGCATTGGTGATCTCATGACGAGAAGTGTAGGCAAAGCAGACATTCAGAAAACACCTTAACAAGACAGGAAAACACAATTAAAAATATCCTTTAAAAAATAGTTAAGTAAAATACAGACTGTAAAATTTAATGTCCAATAAAAGAAAGCTCAGCCCTCAAAGGCATCATGCCTCTCTGGGATCAATATAATGGCGAGCATTTTGATCTATATTGGCTTTTAAACATAGGTTGTTTGTGCCACACTGGCTTACTTCAGACATTTTGGTACCTACTTGTTATAGGTTTTGGTTGCCAGTACAGCCTGTGCGATCAGATCCTGGACATCCAGCGGTAGAAGGGTCAAGTCACCGAGGACGCGGATACAGACGCCATGCTTCTGCAAGTTCTCTCTGTGCCGAATGCAAAGCAAGACTTAAGAAAAGGAGAATTCAAGAGCCCTAGCACTGGTCTATAATAGCTCTTCCAATTCATCTCAACCCCAACCTGCATGTCCCAAGCTATTCCAGATACGAGATTCACACATTTTCTGTAGAGATCCAGCAAACAACTCTGCTAATATACCTTACTCCTCCCTTGCAGAACTCTGCTATTCCATACACAAGACCCGCACATACTGTTCTGCTACTGCAACTCAGTCCTGCCTGGCAGCACTCCCTGCTATTCCAATGTAGAGACCCCACATCGAACTCGGCCAATGCACTACTCCTACCATAGGAACCAACTTTTCAAAATGATTGGGGTGCTGAAATTTTTTTTTTTTTTACAGGTGGTGCATTCCCCACCCCCCGCCCTCGTCCCCCCCTCTCCCTCCGATTTCCAGTCCCGCCCTCCCTCCCAGTTCCAGGCTCCCACCTCCCTCCCCTCTCTCCTTTCCCTCCCTCCCTCCAAGTTCCAAGGTAGGCCCTCCCTCCGAGTTCCAAGGCAGGCCCCCCTCCCAACTAAAAGCCCTCTTCTTACCTCGTCAGTGAAAAGCGTGCACTGCAGGCTCGGCGCTTCAGCCTTCCCTTCTGTCTCTCGGCTCTGGTCCCGCCCTTGCAGAAACAGAAAATGAGGGTGGGACCAAAGCCGAGAGACAGAAGGGAAGGCTGAAGCGCCGAGCCTGCAGTGCACGCTTTTCACTGATGAGGTAAGAAGAGGGCTTTTAAAGTTTGGACGGACGGAGGGCGGGCCCTGGAACTCGGAGGGAGAGAGGGACTTTTAAAATTCTGGCTGGGCTGGAAGGGAACTTCCGGTGTGTAAAATATTGGGGGTGCTTGAGCAACCCACAGCACCCACGGAGTCGGCGCCTATGACTCCTACCCTGCAGCTCACTCTGCTCTTCCAGATACAAATGCTGCACGTACTGTTCTGCCACTGCATCTCGGTCCTGCCTTGCAGCACCCTCTGCTATTCCAATGTAGAGATCTCACATAGAACTCTGTCAATGCACTTTCCTCCCCAGATTCTATATAGCGCGCCTAGATTTGCACGCGTAAATCCAGGTGTATTTTACGACTACCTGCGTAGATAGTTTTAACAACCTGTTAAGCGTTGCTAACAGCTCTTAATAAGCAATAACTAGCATTAACTGGCAAAACTTAGAATTTACACGCGTACATTGCTAAGCGTATTCTATAATGTACTGTGCACAAATTCTAACGCGCACAGGCAAAAGGGGGCGTGGAAATGGGTGTTTCGTGGGCGTTCCAAAATCTACACGCAATTGTTATAAAATATCGGCTAGTGCGCGTAAATCTACGTGCAGGGATTTGCACCAGCTTTTTCGTTGGTTTAAACGGACACGCGTAGATTCAGTTGCATAAACTACGCCTAAGCGCATTCTAAGTACCGTACGGTATTTAGAATACGCTTAGGCATAATTGCCTACTGCGTGTTAATTTTAGGCGCCATATATAGAATCGGGCTCTTTACGCCTCCCCTGCAGCGCTCTCTGCTATTCCAATGTAGAGATCTCACATAGAACTCTGCCAATGCACTTTTCCCCCCAGATTCTATATAGCGCGCCTAGATTTGCACGCGTAAATCCAGGTGTATTTTACGACTACCTGCGTAGATAGTTTTAACAACCTGTTAAGCGTTGCTAACAGCTCTTAATAAGCAATAACTAGCATTAACTGGCAAAACTTAGAATTTACACGCGTACATTGCTAAGCGTATTCTATAATGTACTGTGCACAAATTCTAACGCGCACAGGCAAAAGGGGGCGTGGAAATGGGTGTTTCGTGGGCGTTCCAAAATCTACACGCAATGTTATAAAATATCGGCTAGTGCGCGTAAATCTACGTGCAGGGATTTGCACCAGCTTTTTCGTTGGTTTAAACGGACACGCGTAGATTCAGTTGCATAAACTACACCTAAGCGCATTCTAAGTACCGTACGGTATTTAGAATACGCTTAGGCATAATTGCCTACTGCGTGTTAATTTTAGGCGCCATATATAGAATCGGGCTCTTTACGCCTCCCCTGCAGCGCTCTCTGCTATTCCAGTTTTGAGATTGCTCTTAGCACTGCGCATAGTCCTGGCCTACCGCAGCCCATTGCTTTAGCATTAAAAGCAAGAATTTTGTTTCAGCAGCAGGTTGGAAACAATCATTAGAAGTTCAGGGGGGGTATGCAACAAAACATCACCAGGCCTACCATGTAGAACACTAACGTTTAAATAAAGCATCATCTTAAGGTTCAAATACATTTTCATCAAGAACCGACATAAGCCAAAACAATTTCTTCCATGTCATTCAACGAGAAATGGTTTAGGTTCTTGAAAAGCGGGTGTACTGTTGTCTTTGGCCCTCGCTGTCCTGCTTCTTTTTTGCGCCTTAAAAGCACAGTCTCCATGATCTACTCTTTGCTCCACAAAGGGACATGAAATCGCTTAGGAAACAGGTACAGTGAGGACCAAATGGACCTGTTTCTACTTCCATCTGTTGAAGGGTGAAAATAGATTTCATACTGTTCCTCCAGAATCCGGGCAAACTTCTGTCTTGCAAGCTCCATCAAACCTTGCACCTCCTCCTCCGAGCGTTTGAAGTTCTCAATGCTGAAAGCATAGACAGTTACCTCATGGATCCCCAAGTTCAAGCACCACCGAAGGGTCTGAAGGAAGAGCAAAAACACACAAGAGGCCATCAGGTTATGTTGGCTTTGCATTGCCAAGGTAAAGCAAGAACAGTCTACAACTGCGTTTCAATAAACCATGAGAGAAACAGAGGGGGGGGGGGGGGGGGGGGCACATTTACAGAATAACTTAGTCCCACTGGTATCACAGAGCCAAATGACAGTAAACAAACAAGGGATAGAAGTAGACTCTGTCATACAAATCTGGATTGACGTTTCAATGGTGCCCCTCACCTCTGCTAGTTTTTCAAAGCCCTTGGAGTGTCCTTGCTGCCGTTCCACATGGCACTTCTGAGCGTAGCGCCGGTTCCCATCCATGATGAAAGCGACATGCTTGGGCATTGGACCAGCCTAGCACATAACAGGACAAAATTGAAAGAAGTCACCTGAATTCCCCCAAAAAAAGATGTTCAAATAAAAGATCATTAAAATTCAGCGGAGTCAGTGAAATTGTTTGTGCTAAGTAAGAGGCCTAAGTCCAGCTATTGGAATGGTTTCCCTTCAGGTGACCACTGGTGCCAGGCATTCGGGTCAGGATGTTATACTGCCCCACTTTTTCAACCAAAGGATGTCGCTGCAAGCCCTACAGGAGAGGAAGCGCAAATGGGAAACCCCCCCCCCCCCCCCCCCCCCCCCAGAATGTTACCTATATAGACTCAGTGCTGAGTCAATAACTAGACAATACAAACTCATGGCTGTAAAGAAATCCCAATGTTTTTCATTTCTGGAGGGGGAGGGGTGTTAATAAGGCAGTTTCTTCCTGCTCCTTTATCGTATGAATTATATTTCCCCTTTCCCTGATTTTGGTATGAAGTACATTGGCTTGTATGAATGGTCCTTGCTTTTCTGTTCAAATTTTGTACTTCCTTTCCGACCTTTTGATTTTGGTATGTTAACCGCTTTGATCTGCTGAGTTAGCAAAGGCGGTATTAGCAAATGCAAAATAATAATGCAAATATACAATAATAATCTTCGTCGATGAAAACCAGAGCTGGGATCTGGTACCGTGCACCTTCATTCTCAACAGTTGTTTTACTGCACTGACAGTCCTGGGTCAGGTGTCGTGTTCCAGAGCTCCTTCCAGAACTTTGCAATCAGTACTGCCAGATGGCGAAAAATTTTCCAGCCCAATATTAATAAGGTCAATATGAAATTTAATATTGTAATCAGCAGTAGCAGCATAATCATAATCAGCAGCATAATACTATTATTTTCAAACTATTTTCATTTTTCTTTTTCATAAAAAGCAGACTTTAATATTAATTTGTGTAAGCACTTAGCAGCCCACGACAAGTACAGTCAGAAACACAGTTTAGATCTAATTGTGCAGCCACCCTTAGGATTCACCTTTGGGTTTAAACCATGTGCATGTAAGGACTGGATAAACGAATTAAAACAAAGTTCAAAGCAAATGCCCTTAATATGTAATACTTGGCAGCAATTATGAAAACAGTGATGGAATATTCACATATCAAGCAGCCTGAGCCAACAGAAAATATAAGCAAGATCAAATAAAAATGCTACCAACAAAAAAGAATGAGAATAGAGCAGCTCAGATTTATCAGCTTCCTCTCCCTCCAGCAAGCATTTTTTTTTTTAAAGCCCAGAGCATGGCCCCCTCCCTCCAGTCCCCACCTTTGCCTGCCCTGCCTGGACCCTGGCTGCTCCCCTAGAGCTCAGCTGTAGTGCGCTCACACAGTGCTCTGATGGTCCTCCTCCTCTTCAGTCTCTGCCCACCACAGCCCACTGTGCCTGCCCAGTGCTCTGGCACTGGCAACCTGGCGAGCCAGTCTTCCACTCTCTGTCGGCTACAGGAAGAGTTCTCTCTCCTCCAGCTGAATCACAGGGGAGATTCTGGCCCGAGTGGCTCTTGCCCCACTTCCCTCTCTCTCTCTGATCCGGCACTCCGAACTCACTTCCTGGTTCACCACAACGCCATCTTGCAGCTTTACTTACTACTACTACTATTTAGCATTTCTATAGCGCTACAAGGCATATGCAGCGCTGCACAAACATAGAAGAAAGACAGTCCCTGCTCAAAGAGCTTACAATCTAATAGACAAAAAATAAAGTAAGCAAATCAATTAATGTGTACAGGAAGGAGGAGAGGAGGGTAGGTGGAGGCGAGTGGTTACAAGTGGTTACGAGTCAAAAGCAATGTTAAAGAGGTGGGCTTTCACTCTAGATTTAAAGGTGGCCAAGGATGGGGCAAGACGTAGGGGCTCAGGAAGTTTATTCCAGGCATAGGGTGCAGCGAGACAGAAGGCGCGAAGTCTGGAGTTGGCAGTAGTGGAGAAGGGAACAGATAAGAAGGATTTATCCATGGAGCGGAGTGCACGGGAAGGGGTGTAGGGAAGGACGAGTGTGGAGAGATACTGGGGAGCAGCAGAGTGAGTACATTTATAGGTTAGTAGAAGAAGTTTGAACAGGATGTGAAAACGGATAGGGAGCCAGTGAAGGGTCTTGAGGAGAGGGGTAGTATGAGCAAAGCGACCCTGGCGGAAGACGAGACGGGCAGCAGAGTTTTGAACCGACTGGAGAGGGGAGAGGTGACTAAGTGGGAGGCCAGCAAGAAGCAGATTGCAGTAGTCTAAACGAGAGGTGACAAGGGTGTGGATGAGGGTTTTGGTAGAGTGCTCGGAAAGAAAGGGGCGGATTTTACGGATGTTGTAAAGAAAGAAACGACAGGTCTTGGCAATCTGCTGGATATGAGCAGAGAAGGAGAGAGAAGAGTCAAAGATGACCCCAAGGTTTCGAGCTGAGGAGACAGGGAGAATGAGAGAGCCATCAACAGAAATAGAAAATGGGGGGAGTGGGGAGGTGGGTTTGGGGGGGGGAAAAAAAAGCTTAGCTACAAGAAGGCGTTGTCGTCGTGATCAAGCGAGTCCAGAACGCCGGATTGGAGAGAAGTGGGCCAGGGCAAGAGCCGCTCGGGTCAGATGGAGGAACTGCAGGGCAGGGTTCTTCGGCTCCAGAGTGCCCTGAGTAGGACAGGACCGGGTCAGGACTCGGGAGACAGTGAGGAGAGAGAATGAGGTGAAGGGAGAGAAACCAAGGGGAAAGAGTAAGGGTACAGAGAAGAGAATAAGGAAAGAGAGAGAAAAAAGGAAAGAGTGAGACCAGAGGAAAGAGAATGAAGTAAAAAGGCCCCTGAACAGACGAGTGTGTCAGTCCGACAGTCTGCGATAGAGTCCAAGAGAGGGTGTGGGCAGGTGGCGCCAAGTCTTTAAAGCGGGCTAGATCCCGCCTCCCTCACCATCCTATTGGTTAAATTTGGCCAATATGATTAGCTAGCAGAAAAATCCACTAACCCGCAGGCTCCCACAGGTAAATAGCCCAAAAAAACGCTACCTGCGGCTTTTGCATTTTTCCCCGTGGGGGCTCATGGGAAACCACCCAATTCCAGTTTTACCATGGAATTGGCAATTTTGTCTGACTGGCCACCAGGGCTGTGAACACTGTCTCTGCACAACCCCAGCTCTAGCCACCCACGGAGTGAAAGACCTAACTCAAAGATAGAGCTGGGAATCTTCTGCAGGGTAGTGTACAGCACTTGCCTCTTGAGCTGGCCCAGTTCATTTATTATTGCAAGATTTGACCAAATATGTATTTATTATAAAAAGTTCCCAATAATTGATTGCCCCAAAAGCTATACAATCAATAAAAATTAAAAAAATTACAGAGACTCATTAAAATTATTTTCATATCTTTTTTTGGTGGGGGGGGGGGGGGGGGGGGGGAGAGTTATCAATGTGGGCCAACTTTAAGACGTGTTATTTTATTGTTAACTATTAATACACTCAAGCTTGCAAGTAATTAAGTTGAAACTCCAAAACCACAGCTTCACACTTCCTGTGTAGAACAATGGATACAGGAGCAAGTTATCACCCTGAATTGAATAAGAATCAATCAACATCTAAAGTGGAGAAAAAAAGGGTTCAGTAACGCCATCCAGCCAGCCCAAGATAATCGGACTATAAGGCGTGGGCCCGGTGCAACATCATATGGCCCAAAAAAACTCCACACTCAGTTGAATGTCCAAAAAATCAAAGGTGGACAAATCCCTGTATCCAGAGTAGTGAGATCACAGAGTGGATCTATATCACGGAATGTATCTCTGTTTTCTGCTTTACAATTTATTGAATAAATTGAAGGCACATGGCAATTTTAATGTTAACCCCCGTTATTAGTAACTAGGGGCCCTTTTGCTGCATCTTCGTAAAAGGGGCCCTAGGTCTCATTGCATAACATGAGACCTGTCTTAAACAGCACAAGGCAGAGAGGGAAGTTAATCAACCCATCTTAAAGGTAGCTTACGTTATTTTACCATTAACCTGTGTTGTTTTAGAACAGGTCCCATGTTACGCAGTGAGACCTAGTTACTAATAACCCGGGTTAAAAGTAAAATAACTAGGGGTCAGCAATTAATGTGATATTATTGCATTAAAATATTTAACGCAAAACATTTTTTTTTAACGCTGGCTGGCATTTTTAACACTGATCATCACACTGTCAAACCAAAGATATGCCATTAGGCATAAACATTGTTCTGCTGTATTAAAAAGACTACAGAGGAGTTTAACAATGTTCTATGCAGACCTTTCTACAAAAATACAAACTGGGTGAGAGGGTTTTATTGCCAAAATGTATGTAACAATGTTAACAAACATCACAGTAACGGAGACAAATAACTTGTGAACCTGATTGTAAATTTGCCTTGGGCTTGGAAAAGGCTAGTAATTAAACCTAAAAGCCAAATCCAAGCACATTCAAGTGCCATTGAGAAAAGGTTCCAGTGAACCATTATGCTGTACACAGCATTGCAGGTCTCAAGAGAATGCAGCTACCAACTTTTTTGTTTCACTGAAGACATGATTTTTAATTTCTTTTTCAACTGCTGGGACAGAGCTAACCAGAGATGACAGTAAAACTCAAGCTTATTTTTAGGGTAAAAAAAGAAAGGAGTTGCTTTATTTTTTGCTCCAAGTTGTCCTTGAAATCAACTTGAGTGGAGGAGTGGCCTAGTGGTTAGGGTGGCGGACTTTGGTCCTGGGGAACTGAGGAACTGAGTTTGATTCCCACTTCAGGCACAGGCAGCTCCTTGTGACTCTGGGCAAGTCACTTAACCCTCCATTGCCCCATGTAAGCCGCATTGAGGCTGCCATGAGTGGGAAAGCGCGGGGTACAAATGTAACAAAACAAACAAACAAACTTAAGGCCCAGGACTGCAGAGTTCTCCAGGGAACTCTTGAAGGTAGCTCCTGACCAAAGACGGTCACTACAATGACTCAGCTGTGAGCTGGTAGTAGTTACAGATTAATAGTGCCATAGACCAACGGACGCCAATTTTAACTGAACTAGAAGCCCAAAGGAGAAAGAAGAAACTGCCAAGCCACAAAAAATAAAAAAAAAGGTGCCACAATGATATTATAAAATAGAAAGGGTAGCTGGGATGCACATCATGAGATGCTTGTAAACTGAGTCACATTTAGTCACAGTCTCTGGTCAGAATCATGTTTCTATGAAGCATATACTTACTCCAATATTCCATTTCAGTACAGAAGTATTTTTTTTTTATAACATTCATTCTTTGATTATAAGCTTGCCTAATTGTTTGAGCTTATAAGAAGTGATACATGTGCCTAAGTCCTTATTTATTTGGATTAGATAGCCCACACAAAAAAATAAAAAAAAATAAAATCAAGCCTAAAATGGATACAGCAGCATAATCAAACACCTTTGAGGCTTCGGTCTGTGTCCTCCTTTGTTGCCACGGCAGGCACTGTGGGCTCCTGTCTCACCTTTATAATGTTAGCACAAAGCCGTTCGATGAAAGTTAGCTCTCCTTCACAAATCCACGACATTGTCTGGTTCTTTTTAAAATTTCTTTCTTATTTGTCGGGAAGAAGTGGTGCAAAGTGCAATGCTGAGGATTTCCCAAGTGATCCAAAGGCAACCTAAAACCAGTCACAAAAAATTAAAATTATTAGAGACTCCAATATCACTTTTACTTCTTCTCTTTTAAGAAAACGTTCCTTTCAGCAGGTTTCTCTTGTTAAAAACTGTCCTAACCTCTCTTTCCTTGCCCCACTTACAGGTCCCTTTTACTAAGTTGTGGCAAAAAGTGGCCTTAAGCGTGCCCTTACATGGGTCTTTTCCGTGTGCTAAGATCACTTTTTGCCGCAGCTGTAAAATGCCCATGCACTAATGTTTGTTAATGTTTACTAAAAGCATTTGATATACCAGTTTCCAAAAGAGGCTCATAGCGGCGTACGAACAGTGATAAAAATATTTTTTAAACTCGCAAAACAAGAAAGGAAAGATAAGCAAAAGGACAGCAACACAATAAATCGCAAACAACAAATTACAGGAGGCTGGCTAGTTCACGCACTAATGGCATGAGCCCTTACTGCCACTTATTCTGTAGGCGGTAAGGACTCATGTGCTAATCCTGCACTAATCAGTTAGCATGCGGTAATTTAATTGCGCTGACATGCCCCTTTTATCAAAAGTACCCTGGGCTGCCTCAGCGCAACCCATGGTATGCCATTTTAAGCTGTAGTAAGCATGTGTTATTGCTTACTGTAGCTTAGTAAACGAATCCCTTCATCTTTTTATGTTATTTCTCACTCTTATCAACTACTACTACTTATCATTTCTATAGCGCTACTAGACATACGCAGCGCTGTACACTTGAACATGAAGAGACAGTCCCTGCTCAACAGAGCTTACAATCTAATTAGGACAAACAAGAGATAAAGGAATATTAAAGTGAGGATGATAAAATAAGGGTTCTGAACAAGCGAATAAGGGTTAGGAGTTAAAAGCAGCATCTTATCCCAATTCTGAGTTCCATATTCTCTACTGCCTCTGCTCCAGCTCCTGTCCCTATTCATTTTTCTTTTCTTTTTTTAAAATAAACTCCTGCCCTTTTCTGTCTGTCACTACCCTATTTGCACAACAGCAGTTTCTCCCCTTGATCTCTGAATCTCTATCTCATCCTGGTCCCCAACCCTTCCCCACATTTCCTAGACCCCTTTTACCTCTCTCCCCAGCTACTGGTCCTCTTTCCCAGTCAGTGACTCCCTTTTACCTCTCTCTCCCCAGCTACTGATCCTCTTTCCCAGTCTGTAACTCCCTTTTACCTCTCTCTCCCCAGCTACTGGTCCTCTTTCCCAGTCAGTGACTCCCTTTTACCTCTCTCTCCCCAGCTACTGATCCTCTTTCCCAGTCTGTGACTCCCTTTTACCTCTCTCTCCCCAGCTACTGATCCTCTTTCCCACTCTGTGACTCCCTTTTACCTCTCTCTCCCCAGCTACTGATCCTCTTTCCCAGTCTGTGACTCCCTTTCACTTCTCTTCCCCCAGCTACTAACCCTGTCCCGGCTCTTCCTCCTAATTCCCTGTCATCAGTCTTTGACACCTTTCACTTTTCTTCCCTCAGCTACTGACCCTTCCTCTGGCTCTTCCCCCTGGTTCCTTGTCCTGCTCTGTGACCCCCTTTCACCTCTTCAGCTGACCCTCCCCCCCTTCCTTGTCCTGCTCTGTGACCCCCTTTCACCTCTTTAGCTGATCCTTCTTCCCCCCTCTTCCTGGTCCTGCTCTGTGGCCCCCTTTCACCTCTTTAGCTGACCCTTCTTCCCCCCTCTTCCTGGTCCTGCTCTGTGACCCCATTTCATCCTTTCCCCCACTCTTCCTTCTGGTTCGTGTCCTCCCTCTGTGCCCTCCTTTCAGCTCTCTCTCCCCAGCTACTGATCCTCTTTCCCACTCTGTGACTCCCTTTCACCTCTCTTCCCCCAGCTACTAACCCTTTCCTGGCTCTTCCTCCTAATACCCTGTCATCAGTGTTTGACACCTTTCACTTCTCTTCCCTCAGCTACTGACCCTTCCTCTGGCTCTTCCCCCTGGTTCCTTGTCCTGCTCTGTGACCCCCTTTCACCTCTTCAGCTGACCCTCCCCCCTTCCTTGTCCTGCTCTGTGACCCCCTTTCACCTCTTTAGCTGACCCTTCTTCCCCCCTTCCTGGTCCTGCTCTGTGACCCCATTTCATCCTTTTCCCCACTCTTCCTTCTGGTTCGTGTCCTCCCTCTGTGCCCTCCTTTCAGCTCTCTTTCCCTCAGCTACTGTCCCTTTGGTTCTTCCTCCTGGCTCCAGTTCTGCTCTGTGACCCCCCTTATTAGCTCTCTTCTCCCCGGTTCCTGCCCTACTCGTCCCTCAGCTACTAACCCTTTCCCCCGCTCTTCCTCTTAATTCCTGTCCTGCTCTGTGACCCCCTTTCACCTCTTTAGCTGACCCTTCTTCCTGGTCCTGCTCTGTGACCCCATTTCACCTCTTCAGCTGACCCTCCCCCCTTCCTTGACCTGCTCTGTGACCCCCTTTCACCTCTTTAGCTGACCCTTCTTCCCCCCTCTTCCTGGTCCTGCTCTGTGATCCCATTTCACCCTTTTCCCCACTCTTCCTTCTGGTTCGTGTCCTCCCTCTGTGCCCTCTTTCCCTCAGCTACTGACCCTTTGGCTCTTCCTCCTGGCTCCAGTTCTGCTCTGTGACCCCCCCTTATTAGCTCTCTTTTCCCCGGTTCCTGCCCTACTCGTCCCCCAGCTACTAACCCTTTCCCCCGCTCTTCCTCTTAATTCCTGTCCTGCTCTGTGACCCCCTTTCACCTCTTTAGCTGACCCTTCTTCTCCCCTCTTCCTGGTCCTGCTCTGTGACCCCATTTCATCCTTTTCCCCACTCTTCCTTCTGGTTCGTGTCCTCCCTCTGTGCCCTCCTTTCAGCTCTCTTTCCCTCAGCTACTGTCCCTTTGGTTCTTCCTCCTGGCTCCAGTTCTGCTCTGTGACCCCCCTTATTAGCTCTCTTCTCCCCGGTTCCTGCCCTACTCGTCCCCCAGCTACTAACCCTTTCCCCCGCTCTTCCTCTTAATTCCTGTCCTGCTCTGTGACCCCCTTTCACCTCTTTAGCTGACCCTTCTTCCTGGTCCTGCTCTGTGACCCCATTTCACCTCATCAGCTGACCCTCCCCCCTTCCTTGACCTGCTCTGTGACCCCCTTTCACCTCTTTAGCTGACCCTTCTTCCCGGTCCTGCTCTGTGACCCCATTTCACCTCTTCAGCTGACCCTCCCCCCTTCCTTGACCTGCTCTGTGACCCCCTTTCACCTCTTTAGCTGACCCTTCTTCCCCCCTCTTCCTGGTCCTGCTCTGTGACCCCATTTCACCCTTTTCCCCACTCTTCCTTCTGGTTCGTGTCCTCCCTCTGTGCCCTCTTTCCCTCAGCTACTGACCCTTTGGCTCTTCCTCCTGGCTCCAGTTCTGCTCTGTGACCCCCCCTTATTAGCTCTCTTTTCCCCGGTTCCTGCCCTACTCGTCCCCCAGCTCTTCCTCTTAATTCCTGTCCTCACTCTTTGACCCCCCTTTCCTTACTCTCTCGTATCACCTTTCTCTGCCACCCAGCACACTCCCCTTCTCCTTCTGCCAGTGCCAACGCATTTCTTGACTGACGTTTCCTTCCGCGTGCGCCGCGCCTGCGTCAACGTCATCAAAAGGCGTCGGAAAAGGAATGGACCCTCCCACCTGACGCACCTGCCATGGAGTCTGCTTCTCTCGACCAAGGAGGTTTAATAAGCAGGAGTGGAAGTGAGCCTATGTAGTCCACTGTAAGCAAGGAAGCCAGTTAGGATGGTTTAAGTTTCCCCTGCCCAGCGCAGCCGTCATCCCCGTTCACTCAAAACAAAGAAGGCAAACCTATGAGCTGCTGCATCCACATTGTCGTTTTTTTTAAATTGTTGGTCCATCTGTAACAAGCCTAAAGCTGTTTCAATTGGACAGGCAGTGCCTTAAAAGGTGGAGGACAAAAGGTTTTTTTTTTTTGTTTTTTTGCTTATTGGACAGCTTCTTAATTTATTTCCTTCTTTTCCATGTTTTATTTTGTTTGATTTCTATTAATTTATTTGAAAGCTTCCCATATGTAGATATAAATACCTGGAAATAACAATTGAATATCACTAAAACAGCTTAACAAATTATTATAGCTGGTAGAAACAGCAATTTTAAACCCTGTATTTTGTGCAAACAACAATTTTAAACTCTATTTTGTGCTCATTTTTCTACACTCAAAACTAAATAAATACACCGTATACAATACAAATGGCCAAATTTCAGTGAGAATATTCTGATTCCTGATGGGTTCATCTTAAATGTTGTTGTAATCTTGTAAGATTATTCTGTTGTTTGAGCATATTTCAGGGACAAGTGGTTTATAAGTCAAAATAATTTTATGTCAAACAGATCTCTCATTTGTTGAAACATAACTAAATGGGCTACAAGCCCCTAATGCAGTCCATTGGGTTTCTTACATTTTGTTATTGTGATGGCTTATACTGTGCCAAAACTAGAAATACAGTGAGACAGAATAATAGAATTCAGTAACATCCAAAACTTATTTTTTATGTTTTAATCATCTTTATTAAAAGCAAAACATGTTGGTTGATAAGCTTCATACAGAACAAGAAAAAACAGTAAACCATCCAACATGGCACAATAAAAACTTTTACAGAGAGCATACCCCAATAAAAGGTTGTTTTGTGGCTGTACATGAGAAATTGTGTTATTGAATAAATAAGTGTATGTTTGTGTCCTTAGTCATGCATCCAAAGTTTATATAATCCTTTCAAGAAAGCCAGTTAATTGTTTAACTTATTAGTGGAACATAACCACAGAGGCGTGGTATGGTTGCATTTTCAATATGGTAATACTACATAAGTACATAAGTACATAAGTAATGCCATACTGGGAAAAGACCAAGGGTCCATCGAGCCCAGCATCCTGTCCACGACAGCGGCCAATCCAGGCCAAGGGCACCTGGCAAGCTTCCCAAACGTACAAACATTCTATACATGTTATTCCTGGAATTTTGGATTTTTCCAAGTCCGTTTAGTAGCGGTTTATGGACTTGTTCTTTAGGAAACCGTCCAACCCCTTTTTAAACTCTGCTAAGCTAACCGCCTTCACCACTTTCTCCGGCAACGAATTCCAGAGTTTAATTACACGTTGGGTGAAGAAAAATTTTCTCCGATTTGTTTTAAATTTACTACACTGTAGTTTCATCGCATGCCCCCTAGTCCTAGTATTTTTTGAAAGCGTGAACAGAAGCTTCACATCCACCTGTTCCACTCCACTCATTATTTTATATACCTCTATCATGTCTCCCCTCAGCCGTCTCTTCTCCAAGCTGTATAGCCCTAGCCTCCTTAGTCTTTCTTCATAGGGAAGTCGTCCCATCCCCGCTATCATTTTAGTCGCCCTTCGCTGCACCTTTTCCAATTCTACTATATCTTTCTTGAGATGCGGCGACCAGAATTGAGATGCGGCGACCAGAATACTAGAGCCCAGATAAGGAACAGGTTATTTTGAGGTAGCCTTCACTGGACCAAACTTGCTTTATTTGTGCCATCACCATCCAGCTGGCACATTTTGACTGACCTGGACATAACTTCTGCATGAAGGAAGCCCTTCCCTCATTATTTAATACCTCTCTGTGAAATAGTAGTAATAAAAAAGGCAAATGCATTTTTATTATTTACCACTGCAATCCACAAAACAAAAGGAGCAAGTTCCAACATGCAATCTTTTTCTTTTGATGTAGGCACAGGTAAAAAGAAAAGATTTTAAATGCTCCCAGGTTTCAACCTAATTCGTGTTTCATGTGGGATATAAATGTCATAAATAAGATAGAAACTCTGCATGTTGAGCACCTGATTCTCACAACATGATGTCTGTTTTAGTGGCCCTTTACCAGGAGAAAATAAATCTCTGCACAAAAATAACAGTGCTAGGGTGTCCCCATAACCAGTCCCTCCAAATGACACACTGAGTAAGATTTATAACAAATTACTACTGTACCTATGAAAAGTTATTCTATTATTATACTTCCTCTGTGTACATTCGTATGCTGCACAAGCTGGCATGTTTGAAAATATAAGTGATATTAAATAAAAATGCGACCAACAATAAAGAAAGACAATGTGCATTCAGCAGCTCATAGGTTTGCTTGTTTTCTTTTGAGTGTATGTAAAATGACAGCTGCACGGGGAAGGGGAAACTGAGACTAACCTAATTGGCTTCAACATTTTGATGTCGTCCAGTCTCCTATTTTTAATCTAACCTCCTTGTTCTTGACCAAGTGTTAAGTAATCGTTGACCAGGAGCATATGGGAATTTGTCCATGGAGGGGAGTAAGTGGAGAGGCACAAAACACTACTACTACTACTACTACTATTTAGCATTTCTATAGCGCTACAAGGCGTACGCAGCGCTGCACAAACATAGAAGAAAGACAGTCCCTGCTCAAAGAGCTTACAATCTAATAGACAAAAAAAAAAAGTAAGCAAATCAAATCAATTAATGTGTACAAGGAACAGGGATGTTCTCTCTCCCCACTCCTATTCAATATTGCCCTGTAGCCGCCAGCGATGATTATTAGAAATAGTTCCAATATTAAAGATGCCTGTATTGGTCCTGAAGAATTGAAACTATCAAAAGATGCTGATGACATCCTTTTATACACCACTACAGACTCCCTTCCATTTCTCCTTGCTAATATAGACCCCTTCTCATTATTATCCGGATATAAAATCAACTGGTCTAAATCTTCTGTTCTTCCACTATCTCCATTGCATATCTTCACTCCCCTTTAAATGGGAACCTACTAGCATCAAATACCTGGGTATCTGGTTTGGCAGCATAGTTGATCACTCCCTGCACTTACATAGTAACATAGTAGATGACGGCAGAAAAAGACCTGCATGGTCCATCCAGTCTGCCCAAGACAAACTCATATGTGTATATCTTACCTTGAATTTGTACCTGTCCTTTTCAGGGCACAGACCATATAAGTCTGCCCAGCAGTATTTCCCGCCTCCCAACCACCAGTCCCGCCTCCCATCACCGGCTCTGGTACAGACCGTATAAGTCTGCCCTCCCCTATCCTCGCCTCCCAACCACCAACCCCTCTTCCCCCCACCTGCTCCGCCACCCAATTTCAGCTAAGCTTCTGAGGATCCATTCCTTCTGCACAGGATACATCTATGCATATCCCACTTAAACTCAAACTCTCTCTTATCAATAGTCACTTCAGTTCTGGAGAAATGGAATCCACGTTATCTGTCCTGGTGGGGCAGAACGGAAGCTATTAAAATGGTTCTTACCCCTAAAATAAATTTCATTCTTAGTATGGTTCCATTCCCCTTTCCTCCCTCTGTCTACAAACAGATAGAAAGTAAGATCTCAAAATTTTTTAAGTCAGAATAAACCCCCTAGAATTTATCTCCAGAAACTTATTTATTTAGATTTTGCTCACACCTTTTACAGTAGTAGCTCAAGGTGAGTTACATTCAGGTACTCTGGATATTTCTCTGTCCCAGGAGGGCTCACAATCTAAGTTTGTACCCGAGGCAATGGAGGGTTAAGTGACTTGCCCAAGATCACAAGGAGCAGCAGTGGGATTTGAATGGCCAACTCTGGATTGCAAGACCTGTGCTCTAACCACTTGGCCACTCCTCCACTCCACTCCTCCACTTAAAACGCATAAGATTAAGGGGCCCTTTTACTAAGCTGCGTTGGTGCCTACCCGCACCCAACATGCACCAATTTGGAGCTACTGCCCGGCTACTGTGTGGCCCTTGCGGTAATTTCATTTTTGACATGCGTCTGCTGTGCACGTCCAAAAAATATTTGTAATTTTCTGACGCACATAGCGGACGCGTGTCAAGTGGCTTTCTACGTGCGTAGGTCATTACCTCCCGGTTAACGCGTGAGTCCTTACCATTAAGTCAATGGCTGGCGGTAAGCTCTCAGACCCAATATGGGCATACGCCAATTTTGATTTTGCCGCATGTCCATTTTAGGCAAAAAATTTAAAAAGGCATCTTTTTACAGTTGCGCTGAAAAATGGATCGGGACGTGCCCAAAACCCACGCAGGCCATTTTCCAGTGCACATTAGTAAAAGGACCCCTTAGGGTGGTAATAACCTCCCAGACTTTAAATCATATCACCTTGCATTTAGATTGTCACAAGCAATTGGTTTCACAAAGGTAGTGGGCCTTTATTTTAAGTAAACGCCAATAAAAATGGTGGCTAGTGACTACCTTTTCCACAAGAAGAGCCTATGTAACAGTTTGGAAGTAAACGGTGCATCCTTTTAGAATATGGACCACTGCATGCAAATCTATCTCATGAATATTCATTGTGGGTATCCTGACTGGCTGGGGTGCCTCTAGGACCAGGTTTGGGAACCACTGGACTAGGGTGACTGTGTAGAAATAGTTTCAAGATACACCTGGTGATTTTGCTGTTTTAAATTTTGCATTGTATTTATATTTTTACTCACGCCTGTTTTAGGTATTTCAAGGTGAGTTACATTCTGATGCACTGAATATTTCACTGTCCCTAAAGGGCTTATACTTTTTTTGTACTTGAGGCAATGGAGGCATAGGAGCTGGCTTTGTGGGTGCTTGAGAAATATGCTTGTATGTGTCCAGGGAGGGGTTGATTCCATTGGGCTTAGCACCCCCAATAATTTTGAAAAGTTGGCTCCTATGAATGGAGGGTTAAGTGACTTGCCCAGGATCACAAGGAGCAGTGGTGAGATTTGAACAAGAACTCCCTGGATGCCAAGGCTAGTACTTTTAAGCACTAGGCTACTCCTCTTTGTTCAGTCTCCATGTTGGTACTTCCATTCCCCAAATCAGCCAAAAAGAAATCAACGAGACCAATAATCCAATGTGATATTTGAATTTTGAAAACTGAAATACATTCTGGGATGGAAATATTCAGCCAGTGGCTTTATGTCGTGGCTTTATGTCTGGATCTTCAATGCTGGGCTACGTCTTGAAATTGGCGTTAACAATTTGGGTGTCTGCAGACAGACACACTTATCCAGTTAAGGCAAATATTTTTTATTTGTTACATTTGTATCCCACATTTCCCCACCTATTTGCAGGCTCAATGTGGCTTACATTGTACCGTAGAGGCGTTCGCCATCTCCGGTAGAGAACAAATACAAGGAGTTGATGTGGTCGGATAAGGTTCATGTGTTAGAGACACACTTGGAAACATAGAGAGGAAGAGTTATGTATAGTCTATTACAAGCTTTGGTTTTGTTGTGTTACAGGGTTTAGGCATTTAAGTTGGGTCGATGGGGTATGCCTTTTTGAACAGGTTGGTTTTTAGTGATTTCCGGAAGTTTAGGTGGTCGTACATTGTTTTCATGGCTTTTGGTAGTGTGTTCCACAGTTGTGTGCTTATGTAGGAGAAACTGGATGCATAAGTTGATTTGTACTTGAGTCCTTTGCAGCTTGGGTAATGGAAATTTAGGTATGTTCGTGATGATCTGATTGTGTTTCTTGTTGGTAGGTCTATGAGGTCTGTCATGTATTCTGGGGTGTCGCCGTAGATGATTTTGTGGACCAGGGTGCAGATTTTGAAAGCAATACGTTCTTTGATTGGTAGCCAATATAGTTTTTCTCGGAGGGGTTTGGTGCTGTTGAATCGCGATTTTCCAAAGATAATCCTGGCTGCTCTTAACTGGGTAAGTGAAACCGGAAAAGGATAGGACTGTGTTTTATTCAGTCCTATTTGTCTGATTGTTTTTTTTGCGGTTAAGTGCACCTAACCCCAAAAGTGCCAATTCCACCCCGACTCTACCCCAGACTGCCCATAATATAGCCAGTTTCTGCTTAGTGTACTAGGTCCAATTGGATTTCAAATGTATAAGAGCAAGGAAACTTACAGACTTCACAAACTCACACATGACAGACGCACAGCAACTATAAAAGTAATACATGCGTTTATTAGCAGATTAAATATACATCACCAAACCCGGCTTCATTCTAGGCCATGTCAACTGGGGAGTCCTTTTCAGCGATTTCCTAGAAGATTTTGCTTGGGAACAAACCTCACGCTCGTCAGCAGACGACTCCACTGAATAGAGGTCTCTCAGGTATTTTTTAGTCATAAGTACATAAGTAGTGCCATACTGGGAAAGACCAAAGGTCCATCTAGCCCAGCATCCTGTCACCGACAGTGGCCAATCCAGGTCAAGGGCACCTGGCACGCTCCCCAAACGTAAAAACATTCCAGACAAGTTATACCTAAAAATGCGGAATTTTTCCAAGTCCATTTAATAGCGGTCTATGGACTTGTCCTTTAGGAATCTATCTAACCCCTTTTTAAACTCCGTCAAGCTAACCGCCCGTACCACGTTCTCCGGCAACGAATTCCAGAGTCTAATTACACGTTGGGTGAAGAAAAATTTTCTCCGATTCGTTTTAAATTTACCACACTGTAGCTTCAACTCATGCCCTCTAGTCCTAGTATTTTTGGATAGCGTGAACAGTCGCTTCACATCCACCCGATCCATTCCACTCATTATTTTATACACTTCTATCATATCTCCCCTCAGCCGTCTCTTCTCCAAGCTGAAAAGCCCTAGCCTTCTCAGCCTCTCTTCATAGGAAAGTCGTCCCATCCCCACTATCATTTTGGTCGCCCTTCGCTGTACCTTTTCCAATTCTACTATATCTTTTTTGAGATACGGAGACCAGTACTGAACACAATACTCCAGGTGCGGTCGCACCATGGAGCGATACAACGGCATTATAACATCCGCACACCTGGACTCCATACCCTTCCTAATAACACCCAACATTCTATTCGCTTTCCTAGCCGCAGCAGCACACTGAGCAGAAGGTTTCAGCGTATCATCGACGACGACACCCAGATCCCTTTCTTGATCCGTAACTCCTAACGCGGAACCTTGCAAGATGTAGCTATAATTCGGGTTCCTCTTACCCACATGCATCACTTTGCACTTGTCAACATTGAACTTCATCTGCCACTTGCACGCCCATTCTCCCAGTCTCGCAAGGTCCTCCTGTAATCGTTCACATTCCTCCTGCGACTTGACGACCCTGAATAATTTTGTGTCATCGGCGAATTTAATTACCTCACTAGTTATTCCCATCTCTAGGTCATTTATAAATACATTAAAAACAACGGACCCAGCACAGACCCCTGCGGGACCCCACTAACTACCCTCCTCCACTGAGAATACTGGCCACGCAATCCTACTCTCTGCTTCCTATCTTTCAACCAGTTCTTAATCCATAATAATACCCTACCTCCGATTCCATGACTCTGCAATTTCTTCAGGAGTCTTTCGTGCGGCACTTTGTCAAACGCCTTCTGAAAATCCAGATATACAATATCAACCGGCTCCCCATTGTCCACATGTTTGCTTACCCCCTCAAAAAAATGCATTAGATTGGTGAGGCAAGACTTCCCTTCACTAAATCCGTGCTGACTTTGTCTCATCAGTCCATGTTTTTGTATATGCTCTGCAATTTTATTCTTAATAATAGCCTCCACCATCTTGCCCGGCACCGACGTCAGACTCACCGGTCTATAATTTCCCGGATCTCCTCTGGAACCCTTCTTAAAAATCGGAGTAACATTGGCTACCCTCCAGTCTTCCGGTACTACACTCGATTTTAGGGACAGATTGCATATTTCTAACATTAGCTCCGCAAGTTCATTTTTTAGTTCTATTAATACTCTGGGATGAATACCATCAGGTCCCGGTGATTTACTACTCTTCAGCTTGCTGAACTGACCCATTACATCCTCCAAGGTTACAGAGAATTTGTTTAGTTTCTCCGACTCCCCCGCTTCAAATATTCTTTCCGGCACCGGTGTCCCCCCCAAATCCTCCTCGGTGAAGACCGAAGCAAAGAATTCATTTAATTTCTCCGCTACGGCTTTGTCCTCCTTGATCGCCCCTTTAACACCATTTTCGTCCAGCGGCCCAACCGACTCTTTGGCCGGTTTCCTGCTTTTAATGTATCTAAAAAATTTTTACTATGTATTTTTGCTTCCAACGCTAATTTCTTCTCAAAGTCCTTTTTTGCCCTCCTTATCTCCGCTTTGCATTTGGCTTGGCATTCCTTATGATCTATCCTGTTACTTTCAGTTGGTTCTCTTCTCCACTTTCTGAAGGATTGTTTTTTGGCTCTAATGATTTCCTTTATCTTACTGTTTAGCCACGCCGGCTGACGTTTAGTCTTTTTTCCCTTTTTTCTAATACGTGGAATATATTTGTCCTGAACCTCCAGGATGGTGTTTTTAAACAGCATCCACGCCTGATGCAAGTTTTTTACTCTGCGAGCTGCTCCTTTCAGTCTTTTTTTCACCATTTTTCTCATTTTGTCGTAATCACCTTTTCTATAGTTAAACGCTAGCGTACTTGATTTCCTAGTTTCACTTCCTTCAATGCCAATATCAAAACCGATCATATTATGATCACTGTTATCAAGCGGCCCTCGTATCGTTACCCCCTGCACTAGATCATGAGCACCACTAAGGACTAAGTCTAGTATTTTTCCTTCTCTTGTCGGCTCCTGAACTAGCTGTTCCATGAAGCTGTCCTTGATTTCATCAAGAAATCTTATGTCCCTTGCGTGTACAGATGTTACATTAACCCAGTCTATATGCGGGTAATTGAAATCCCCCATTATTATTGTGTTGCCCAGTTTGTTTGCGTCCCTGATTTCCTTTAACATTTCCGCATCCGTCTGTTCGTCCTGGCCAGGCGGACGGTAGTACACTCCTATCACTATCCTTTTCCCCTTTGCACATGGAATTTCAATCCACAGTGATTCCAAGGAGTGTTTTGTTTCCTGCAGAATTTTCAATCTATTTGATTCAAGGCTCTCGTTAATATACAATGCTACCCCTCCACCAATCCGATTCACCCTATCACTACGATATAATTTGTACCCCGGTATGACAGTGTCCCACTGGTTATCCTCCTTCCACCAGGTCTCAGAGATGCCTATTATATCTAATTTTTCATTTAGTGCAATATATTCCAACTCCCCCATCTTATTTCTTAGGCTCCTGGCATTCGCATATAGACATTTCAAACTATGTTTGTTGTTCCTAAGTACATCATGCTTAGTACTTGACAGTATTAATTGGCAATCTTTTGTCTGATTTTTATTGTTATTTAAAGATACCCGATCTACTACAATCTCTTTTGCAACCTCACTATCAGGATACTCTATCTTCCCTGTTATGGTGATATCTTTGAAAGATACCTTATCCCGAACCATGCTCTTTTGAGCGACTGTCGGCCTTCCCCCCATTTCTAGTTTAAAAGCTGCTCCATCTCCTTCTTAAACGCCGATGCCAGCAGCCTGGTCCCACTCTGGTTAAGATGGAGCCCATCCTTTCGGAATAGGCTCCCCCTTCCCCAGAATGTTGCCCAGTTCCTAACAAATCTAAAGCCCTCCTCCCTGCACCATCGTCTCATCCACGCATTGAGACTCTGGAGCTCTGCCTGTCTCTTGGGCCCTGCGCGTGGCACAGGTAGCATTTCAGAAAATGCTACCCTGGAGGATCTGGATTTCAGCTTTCTACCTAAGAGCCTAAATTTTGCTTCCAGAACCTCTCTCCCACATTTTCCTATGTCATTAGTACCCACATGTACCAAGACAGCCGTCTCCTCCCCAGCACTATATAAAATCCTATCTAGGTGACGCGTGAGGTCCGCCACCTTCGCACCAGGCAGGCAAGTCACCAGACGATCCTCACGTCCACCAGCCACCCAGCTATCTATATGCCTAATGATCGAATCACCAAGTACAACAGCTGTCCTAACCTTTCCCTCCCGGGCAACATTTGGCTAAAAAGTATATGGCCGTGGAAAGGAATCGGGCTGTAGAACTTCAAAAGATAAGTCCCATAGAGTCTGAATAATCAAGCGAGACTTAAGCTGGATTGAGAATTGAGAATGTTTACATAATAAAGTGCACATTCTGATTGGAGGTTTTTATGCCAATGATGCGAGTGAGTACTCCTTAGACATATGACAGTAGATACTACGAATTAAGGAGTTACTTCATGCTAAGTGAGGCTTTTCCTCCAATTTCAGTTAAGACTTCAACACTCTTAAAGAAGGAGCATCACATGAAGAGTCTAGGGCCCTGACTGAGTCATATACTTTTTAATCCCACAATCAAGTCCTTCCCACTTTCAATAACGTGTTGCCATTTTCCAGTCCCCAACTTTCATTAACCACAATAGAAGCTGCATTCTGTTTTTCTCTGTCTTTTGTAAAGGTGCTGACCTTTAGAGTATCTGTAACAGCTGGTTGTGACAGAACAGTGTGTTTTAAACCTGTAAATATGCCCTTTATTAACTCTTGAAATGCATTTCTCTAGTTTGGCCAGCAGGTGGTGCATGTTTTACTTTAAAGCTGCATGCCCTCTTTTTTAGTTTCACGTGGAGGGGCATAATCAAAAGGGATGCCCAAGTTTTGCTGAGGACGTCCTCGCAAAACGTCCCGGCGAAGGGGCGGGGAAACCTGTATTATCGAAACAAGATGGGCATCCATCTTTTGTTTCGATAATACGGTCAGGGACGCCCAAATCTTGACATTTAGGTCGTCCCTAGAGATGGTCATCCCTAGACTGGGTCATTTCTGATTTTCGGCGATAGTGGAAACTAAGGACACCCATCTCAGAAACGACCAAATGCAAGCCCTTTGGTCGTGGGAGGAGCCAGCATTCGAATTTCGTAGTGCACTGGTCTCCCTGACATGCCAGGACACCAACCGGGCACCCTAGGGAGCACTGCAGTAGACTTCATAAATTGCTCACAGGTATATAGCTCCCTTACAGTGTGTGCTGAGTCCCCCCAAACCCCACTACCCACAACTGTACACCACTACCATAGCCCTTACGGATGAAGGGGGGCACCTACATGTGGGTACAGTGGGTTTCCGGTGGGTTTTGGAGGACTCATATTTACCACCACAAGTGTAACAGGTAGAGGGGGATGGGCCCTGGGTCCGCCTGCCTGAAGTGCACTGCACCCACTAAAACTGCTCCAGGGACCTGCATACTGCTGCGATGGACCTGAGTATGACATTTGAGGCTGGCACGACATATTTTTAAAGTTCTTTTTTGAGTGTGGGAGGGGGGTTAGTGACCACTGGGGGAGTAAGGGGAGGTGATCCCCGATTCTCTCCAGTGGTCATCTGGTCAGTTCGGGCACCTTTTTGTGCCTTGGTCGTAAGAAAAACAGGACCAGGTAAAGTCGTCCAAATGCTCGTCAGGGACGCCCTTTTTTTTCCATTATGGGTCATGGACGCCCATGTGTTAGGCATGCCAAAGTCTTGCCTAACACATGGGCAGGACTTTGGCGTGCCTAACACATGGGCAGGACTTTGGCGCGCCTAACACATGTGTTAAGCACGTCCCAGCTACGCCTCCTACACGTCCCTGTGAACTTTGGTCGTCCCCGTGACGGGAAGCAGTTGGGGATGCCCAAAATCGGCTTTCGATTATGCCCTGTGAGAAGGACGCCCATCTTCCAATTTGTGTCAAAAGATGGGCGTCCTTCTCTTTTGAAAATAAGCCTGTTAGTGAAGAAGTGAATCTACAGTACTGTGAGCAGTATAGTTTTAAAACTTGTTGATTGGCCTGGAATTTGAAATGACCCAGCAGTTGTTGCTGGCTGTTGCTTCAGTCTTAGCCCGGGAGGAGAGAGAGACAGATCTCTTTAATGAGATTTGGTGAATTATATGTCCTGATCTTCCCAGGTACGTTTAGACAGTATGCAAACGTTTAGTTAGTGTTATAATTGATCCATAGTTTAGTTACCTGTTATTATTTGGTGATTGCACAGTTTTTGTTCATTTTTCTATTTTTAAAGGCAATAAATGTTTATTGCCTCTGCCTGTCTGGACTAATAAAGAAACCTGGTGGTTTGTGTGTTGGGCCATTTTGTGGGGAGCCCCTACCATCACCCATTGAGGTGGCAGTAAGGGCTCCTGCATTAACCCAGTGGTAACCGGGCAGCGCGTGGCACTGCCCGATTACCGCTGGGTACACTCCGGTGCTACAAAAATAAATACAATTTTGTAGCACTGGAAATGATGGCACACTAGGGGTGGGAAGTACCACTGGACTGCTGCAGTAGCCTGGCGCTATTTCCTGTATAGCAAGCGGTAAGCTCGCATTGGGCTTACCAATGCTTAGTAAAAGGAGCCCAAACTTAGGTGTTTCAAGTTAAATGTGAACATTCAGCCGAACTACCTAAAAATGGACAGTGTCATTGAATATATGTATGTTTTCAAGCTGTCTGCTGTTACGTGCGCCAGAAAATATATTTTATTTTCTGGCGCACGGCGAAAATCAGGCAGTAACTCTGACTTGACGCATGTAGGCAATTACTACATGGTTAATGCGAGAGACCTTACCGCTAAGTCAACGACTGGCGGTAAGGTCTCAGACCCAAAGTGGACGCGCGCCAATTTTTATTTTGCCGCACGTCCATTTTTGGCAAAAATTTTAAAAAGGCCTTTTTTACAGGCACGCTGAAAAATGGATCTGCGCACGCCCAAAACACGCGCCTACACTAGCGTGGCCCATTTTTCAGCGTAAAAAGACCCCTCAGACCCCTAGCAAATAAAAACAAAAACTTTCTCCTAAATCTGCACATATTAAACTACTCAGGGACACAAATGAATAGCAGAAGCAATTAGCGGTTATCAATGATCTTTATTCTTAAGGGAATATTCCTTCCCCACAATCTTTACACATATTCATTACAAATAAAAAAAAAAAAGGTAAATTGCCTGTCCACAAACACAATATTACTTCTTTTCCTAGCCAGAGACCTGGCGTCTCTCTCTGGGAATTTTTCAATCCAGAATAAAAGTCTACAGCTAAATACTGAAAACAAAAACAAAAATTGTAATTGTACAAATTACTCTTACTTGCTTCCTACCCTCTCTTAAAAAAGTCAAGAGTTGGACACATATACTTTGGTTTATAGCAGTAAACATGAAGTTACATTCTTTCGTCTCTCTTTTACAATCTTGTCGCTGTTTTCACTCAAGTTTTTGCACCAACAGAGACTTACTTGCCTGAATGGCTCTTTTTTTTTTTTTTTACTACTTCCTGAACACTACAACCCTGAGCAAATGGCAGCCTCAGCAAGGAGGTTGGTTTCCCTGAGATACAAAGGACGCAAAGTGTACAAAATAATTTAAAAAGACAAATGAAAAGGATTCTGCTGAATCCCAACTCTGGGCTTTGGCTTGAAGACTGCTGTACCCCTCCTGCCTGAGGCCCTGGCAATTTTCGGTGAGGGTCAATGAAGCCGGTCTCTAACTTGACTGGGTTTTTTTTTAAAATTTCCATTCAAACCCCAGTGAACAATTGCAAGACTCCTGAAAGCAGAGTTGCAGAAAGGGATCTAATATAAAAACTAACAGCAGTGAGACCAAAATCTTTGAGAAACACTTTTACCGTCATCACGTACATGAATAACAGCAGAATGGATCAGCCCAGTACTGGAATGGCAAGCTTCATGCTCAGAACACCTCGGGTTTGAACTCCGGTCTTGTTGGCGCTAAATCTTTGAAATGCTTTGGCTATTTTATTCGAAACGTTTGTAAACAATTACAGAATGTTGACAGAGCTGAAATGATTTTCACATATAGACGCCTACTGAGTGTTCAAGTCTATCGCCAAACATCGTACAGTACTTCAAAAATGTAAGCACGTTTCCGGACACATAGAAAGAAGGTGCCAAGATCTCCCAATCACAGAAGAAAACGTGGGATCAGAAACAGATGCATCTAGTCCACTGCCACTGCCCTGTACATGTTTAAAAGATCCGTTCCTGAGGTAGATATGTAGAGGTCGCATAGTATTTAACAAAAATAAGAGAAATCCTTCCCCAAAACATGTAACTGCAGGAACTGTGGCAGCGGGACAAGTGTCCGGGAACTATTTTGCACGCATGAATTTATAGATGTAGTAGGGTTACCACTTTGCCCACGTCAACGCAAAGGCGCACATCTGATCCTGAGGGTGCTCCATTACATGCATGGAGACATAGCCGTCGAGAGGAGGGGGGGGGGGAATTCCCCAGGCCCAGGCCTCCAGGGGGTGCCCGGCGCAGGGGTCTCTCTCTCTCTCCTGCTCCTGACGGGACCCGGGTGATCGCGTCTCGACAGGAACAGGAGAGAGAAAACTCCGGGGCCGGGCCCCTCCTTGCATTGCCTGCCTAGCAGCTGCTGGGCCCTCAGGCCGCGCATGCTCAGTTTTGACACTGAGCACGTGCGACCTGAGGAAGGCAGCCGCAGGGGCAGGCAATGCTAGGTAGAGGAAGGAGCTCTGCTGCCTGCAGCAGGCAGGGCCAGCCAAGGTACTTTGGCCGAATGGGCAGTGACGATATGGGGGGAGGGCGGCACCGATGACGATTCTGCCCCCGGCCCAGCGGTGCCGGCCCTGCCCCGGCTCAGTCTCTCAGCGGCCCTGCACGGAGATGCGGTCCTACTTTTCTTGGAGACATCAGAACTATAACTGCAAGCATGTAGTGGAGAAAAGCCAGGACTAGATTAGCCTCCGAGTTAACTTGGGTGAGGTGGCCTCTCGTTTTTCGGGTAGCTATGAGCAGAAAAATCCACAGCATGTACTGTGGCCTTGAATTTCCTTCTACTCATGCACTATAAAGATGATAAGAGTCAACCATGCTACTGTGTCTGCTTAGACTCATCCACGGGTACTTTCATGACATGAAAAAGAGTGAGCAATGATCCACAAGATCACAGCTTCCTGTCAGCATGATTGCATATAACCACAGGTCACAGCACAATGCATAAAGGAAGGCAGCAATATAGCCTATGCTGCATCCTCCCCCAAAACAGCAGGAAAGTACCGGTTCCTGATGTCCATCTGGACGCACACACAAAAACATTCTAATTTGTCAGGAAATGGAAGAAAGAACTAGAGGTAGCTATATAACTGTTTCATAACAGAGACACTGTGCAGTTTCAAAGCAAGACCCTCCCCCCATCCCCCCCCCCTTTCCATTCCCCCCCCCACCCAACCCCGGTCCTAAACTGGGTAGATCACACGATCCCTGAGATACCAATATTTACCTGAGATACAACACATTGCAGTAATTATGTCTTTTAGATTAAAATACACAATACTAAAAAAAAAAAGAACAGAATATTTATATTAAAAAATTAAAGATACGTCATTTACGCACAGCTAGTGCAGGAGAGCGTTGTAGCAGTTTCAGCAAGGGGTGGAAGGTTCTGAAGTGCAGCACTCGGGGTAGCAAATAAATACAGAGAGGAAGGGGAGAGACAGTGGTGGTGTGAAGGAAAAGTTCCAAACCTACCCTCTCCCCCCCTATCAGTGCCTACAGGAAGAAGAGACAGGCTTGGTTCACCAAAGCTGTGGCTCGCCTGCAGTTGGTTTTTTTTTTTCGTCTTACAGGTTTGGAGCTCAGAATTAAGAAATTGACCTGGATGCCTTACCCTCCGCTCCCACTTGCAACTTCCCTGTGCTCATCAAGCCCTTATTTTCAACTGATTTTGTCCATCAGCAGGATTGGGAGAAAAACTCTGGTAACCAGAGCCCTCAGACTGGATGGATCTACCTCACACAGACCAATGTATGCAATAGCAGAGCTATTTATAGAGCAAGAATTATTATTTAAATACAGGAGAAAGCTCTCCTTGATCATGGCATTCATGCAGAAGCAGCAGCAACTAGGATTGTTGTACAGGTCAGGAGCGTAGCTACGGGTGGGCCTGGATGGGCCCAGGCCCACCCAGTTTTGTCTCAGGCTCATCCTCACCTTCTCCCACCCCCGTCATAGCGCTGCCTCCTCTCCTGCACTCCGCGGTCTCTGTCTCCCACCCTCGCGGCAGCGCTTTCAATTTGCTATCAGCGCTGCCTGCCTGACAGCTGACAGACGCGGGCCGACGTCCTCCTGCTCCAGGGCCTTCCCTCTGCCACGTTGATTCAACTTCCTGTTTACGCAGGGTGGATTGCATGCGGCAGAGGGAAGGTCCCGGAGCAGGACGTTGTCGCGCCGCGTCTGTCAGCTGTCAGGCAGGCAGCACCGATAGAGTGCTGCCGCAGGGGTGGGAGATGGAGACCATGAAGTGCAGGAGAGGAGGCAGCGCCACAGTGGGAGAAGGTGAGTGGAGGCAGCGCCGCTAACTTTAAATGTGCTGCGCGCACGCGCGCGCGTGTGTGTGTGTGTGTGTGTGTGTGTGTGGGGGGGGTTGTAGTGCCCACCCATCCAACCCGCTGGCCCACCCAAAAATTGTCTTCTAGCTACGCCACTGGTACAGGTATATCGGAAACTAGGATAAGTAAAATAGATATAAACGTTTCATGTTAAACATAGTATTAAAGTAAGGATGACATTTCCCTCACAAAGAGAAAATCATCCCACTTGCTGTCAAGATTTAAAACCGGAAATGCTTGATGGTAGTTTGGTATAATGTGTTAGACACAAGGGAGTAGCTTGTGAGGTGAGAAGGTACTAGGAAAATGGATGCCAGAAATGGGAATGTTTTAGGTTAATGGCAGAAAGTGATGTTACAGTTTTTGGGCCCTGTCTTCCTACTCTTGGGCCTGCAAACTGGACCAGTCCCCCAGCAAGGCCTCATTTTCCTGCATTTTGTGCTAGAAATGCCTATGGATATGGCTCGTGAAAGTAAGAAGCCCATGACAGGTTCTGGGATTATCTGATAACCACTTAATCACCAACGGAGAGGCAAGAGATCCAGTGGTTCTGGAACCCTGTGGATGGGAGGGAGTGGGGGGGGGGGGGGGGGGGGCTGGGCTGACTGAAATTGTACTTGCCAGTTTTCCAATGTTTGTCTTTTAAGATAAGCCCTTTTAGAGAAGAAATATTGAAACGTGGACTAGCCACGACAAAACTGCTAGGCCTCATGAGCAACTGGCCCTGAGTGCGCTATTAAGCATGTTAAATGGTATCTCCCTGCTTCAAACAAACCATAAAATCTTGTTTTTGTTCCAAATACTGCCACCATCCCTACTCAAGCTCAAAAGCCCCTGTATGTTTGTTGCATTTCTCCTGTTACTTTCTCGTATCACTTCTCAAAGTATTAAAATAGCTGGTTAGTTATTAGTAAGCTATTAAAAATAAAGGCCAAGAGTCTTCCCTCAGACTTGGAACATATCCAAAGTAGAATAATCCCGGGCAAAAGCATCACACAAAAAGAGAACCAAGAATAAGAACCACGAGGGAAATCAAGGTAAAAAAAAATGGGCACGATCATATTTTTTTGTATTGTATTACATATTTGTACAGCTATTCTGTCCTTTATCTATTTTTCTATCCGGGATGGGAATAAAGGATCTTGCTCTGTCCCCCCCTCCCCCCCACTGAGATTCAAAATATGGCAGAGATGCCTCATGGTCTTTACAAAATTAATATTTAGAGTGAGGGGTCATATGTGCCTCATGGAAGCAACCCCCCCCCCCCCCCGATGGCACAAACATCTTTATTGAAACTCAAAGGGGATTCTCAGAAATGAGAAGGGTGTTGTTATTACCTCAGCCAAAAAGTCTGTACTCCTTCGGAGGTACCCTTGGATCTGAGATTGAATTGGGGAGGGGAGGGGGGGGATAAGAAAGACATGGCCTAATCAGTCTGTGAAGAAAATCCCCTTTCACGGAATTTCCATAAAGCTTTTCCCCCCAACAGTTGGAGCTACTTGAAAGACCCTGCAGTTCATTCTGGTGTAAGTTGGCTTATATGGTTCTTATTGTGATTTCTGACTTTTTGTAGCAATCATAGGCACTGCTGCTTTTCCGAAATCCAAGACCTTATCTTTGGGATTCATCAAGGGCTTTTTCTATGTTGAAAAACATCTTAAAAGCTGCTGCTCTTTCTCTGGCTTATGCTCAGTCATTTATAACGGCAAATTGCACGAGAGGGTCTGTCTGAGGATCCAGGTCAAAGAATGCTTAATCCTAGAGGATCTTTTTTTAGCACTGGCACAGAGCAGGAGAAAAGTTCCATCCTAGAATCGCAAGCTTCACCCCTGCAGCATCAACAGTTACACTGGCGTAATGGTATAAACCAACTTCGAGCCTTCATCTGGTGAATTAAGTTATGATAAAACAAACAAGGGACATTCTGTACTTCAGCGTGGTTCCACTGGGTTATGTCTCCTTGCCAACTGTGCTTTAGCTAGTCTCGGATACTGGATACCAAACCAGCTTTGGTTTTTTTTTTTTCTTTTTCAACATATTAAACATATCTGAAGGAAAGACGCATGTGGTCTTAGAAGCTCATATGTTAGGTCTTACTCTGGTCCTTAAAAGTTTTTTATAGATCTGCGAAGAATCCATAAATCAGCCAGAGCAAACACACTTTGGTTGTTGAGCGCTGGTTGTGATATAGAAAGGGCAAAGCACAGAGCTACCTCAGCCAGGTTGGCTGTGCAGTATCCGAGTCTAGCAGAAGCCACCAGTGCTGTAGCGTTGCCACTTGGGTGCCTGCACCCCTGTGAAGTTACACTCGGCTGCTGAAGCTGCACTTTTCCTTTCTCGTGTGTTTTTTCCCCCCACCACCACTTGCTTATTCTCGAGTTTCTGGTGGAATCGATGAGCTGTGCATTTCTTCTTCCTCCCGAAAGTATGCAGGCTTTCCCTGAGAACCGGGTGATTGCTGTGCTTTGATTGGACATTGAGCAACCATGTGACTGATGCTCTGGCAGAAATGACACTTCTTTGGCTGAGGGGGCAGCTTGCATTCCTTGGCGTGATGGTCCAGTCCTCCACAGTTATAACATCTGGAATGAGGAAGAAAGATGGCAACAGTCAACCAGTGGAGGGAAAGGGAAGAGAAAGATTCAAAAGGGGAACGGACAGGAAGTAGTTGTACTTAAGAACATAAGAGCTGCCTACTCCAGTATCCTGTTGTGACAAAATAAGTACCTGTTTATAATATGTAAACCGCTTTGATTGTAAATGTGCTACTCTGGAACTTCATGGAGCGTCCCCTACATTTTGATTCACATTTACACATTCCACTGTATTCAGGATTTTATAGACCTCTATCATATCCCCCTGAGCCACCTCTTCTCCAAGCTGAAGAGCTTAACCCATGAGCAGGGGCGTAGCCAGACATTGAGGTGGGAGGGGGCCAGAGCCCAAGGTGTGTGTGTGTGTGGGGGGGACGGGACGGGGACATTTTGGTCTGCCGCCACCCTGCCACCATCCCCCCTTTGCCGCCCTGCTGCTCCCCTCCAACTGCCGCCGCTGCACATACCTTGGCTGGAAGGGGTCCCCAACCCTCGCCAGCTGAAGCCTTCATCCAGGGCTGGTCTCCGGCACCGCCGCATCGCCTGCCCTGCTGTTTCTTCCCCTCACATCCGGCACGCTCGTTTTAATGAAATTGAGCATGCGCTCATAACCGTGAATGGAAGAGAAAGCAGGGCAGCCAATGTGGCGGCACCGGAGAGCAGTGCTGGAGCCAAGCCAGGGGCCCAGAGCAAATTTGGGGGGGGCCCAGGACCCCATGGCCCCACGTAGCTACTCCACTGCCTATGAGAGTTGTTCCATCCCTTCAATCATTTCGGTTGCCCTTCTCTGTTCCTTTTTCTGTTTCACAATAGCTTTCTTGAGATGCAGTGACCAGAACTGCAAACCAGTACTCAAGGTGTAGTAGTCTCACCATGGAGCAATACAGAGGTCTTTGATATTCTTTGATTTATTCTCAATTCCTTTACTAATAATTCCTAATGTCCTGTTTGCTTTTCTAGCTACTGCACACTGAGCAGACAATTTCAACATACTGTCCACGAAAACACCTAAATCCCTTTCCTGGATGGTGACTCCTAATGTGGAACTTAGCATCATGTAGCTATAATTTGGGTTATGTTTCCCAAATGAATGTTCCTCGTTTTGTACTTCTCCATATTAAAGCTGAGCGTGAAAGATAAATGTAGGAGGGGAAGTGAAGAAAACAGGCAGTGAGAACAGAAATATCGAATGGACAGGAGACCCTGGAAACTGAGTTAAGAGCACAACCACAGTCTGGGACCAACACGGTCAGAAAAATAAAATCACCAGACAACAAAGGTAGAAAAAAATATTTTAATTTTAGTGATTGGAATATGTCCGTTTTGATAAGTTACATCTGCTGTCTTTGCATGCAGTACAACACCAGGACAACAGAGACAGAGAAAGGTGCAAAATATAGAGTCTGGCTTCTTGGGGGTTTCAGTTTAATTTGTTTGTACATATTTCTACTTTTTGCTTGTGGTCACTTATCCTGTACTTGTTCTGCATGTGTGACAAAAGCCAAGTGGCTGAATAGAGATCTGTAGTAATCTGGCTTGGTCAACTTTCCTAGTTTATTTATTTAGATTTTGCTCACACCTTTTTCAGTAGTTTCTCAAGGTGAGTTACATTCAGGTACTCTGGATATTTCTCTGTCCCAGGAGGGCTCACAATCTAAGTTTGTACCTGAGGCAATGAAGGGTTAAGTGACTTGCCCAAGATCACAAAGAGCAGCAGTGGGATTTGAACCAGCCACCTCTCTGGATATCAAGACTGGTGCTCTAACCACTAGGCTACTCCTCCACTAGTTGGTGTATATTCTAGGCAGGGTTGGCCCAAGGCAAGATGCTGCCTGAGTCAGAGCTTGTATGCCCCCCCCCCCCCAGGTGTTTTAACTCATCACGGTGACGTTCCAAACCCGGCAGCGATTCCCACACGCTGCCCTTCCGCTGCTGGCACCCGCCTCTTCCCTTTACTGAGGCTGCCTCAGCGAAACAGGAAGTTACTTCAGGCGGCCGCAGTAAAGGGAAGAGGCGGGTGCCAGCAGTGGCAGGGCAGCGTATGGGAATCGCTGCCGGGTTTGGAACATCACCGCGATGAGGTAAAATGCCGCGAAGCCACCCCCCCCCCGAGATGCCGCTCCTGAAGAGTGCCGCCCCAGGTGGCCTAATGGTTGGGCTGCCCCTGATTCTAGGGCTCACTCAGCTGCAGGGAGGGGGGAGGGGAGAGGGGAGTCTGTGCAGTGGGAATAGAAAGGAGAGATAGACCTGGGCATCCGTATGCCAAGAGGGTATTGAGGAAAGGGAGAGAACGAGCTTGGTGTCCGTGTGCCGCAGGAGTCGGAAGGAGGAAGAAAGTGAGTCCATTATCTGTGCTCGGGTGCAGGAGCTGGGGAGGTATATTCAGGTGGAGAAGAGAGAAAGCTTGAGAGACGTCTGAAGGGATTCAGTTATGGGGGACAGCTACAGAGGTACGTGAATTATCACTGGTTACCAGCGCAGTATAGGATTTGATTTAAATCGATGGCGCTCACCCATAGGACGTACTGTGAAAAAGCTCCTCAGACAAGGACATGATGTTCTAAAGACATGTTGAGATTGACAATCCCTCCGGTGACCTGTCTTTTATTTAGCATCTTTTTGGTGGTGTGGTCTTCCTTTGACGGACTGAGCAAAGAAGTCTTTGAAACGCTTTAAATGGTTACTTAAAGCTCATTATTTTACTTTTGCATTTGCTGTTGTTCTCTTTGAGAGTTGACTGAAGTTGGGCCCTGGGTAACTGTAGTAAAAAGCTTAGCAGTATAGCAAATTCAATACACTGTAACTGGTGATGGGGGAGAGGGATATTGCTGTGGGGAGGGAGGGAGGGAGGGAGGGAGGGAGGAAGAGAGTGAGTTGGTGGAGGGTTTGTCCTCCCTGGAAAGGCAGCTCACATGGATTAGAAGCAGCTCATAAGGAGCATTATTGCCGAGGCGGAGATTCTCCAGCAGCCCTGTTGGTAGGATCAATTTAAAAATTTTAAGTCTGGTTCCTTTTTCTTGGGGGGGGGGGGGAGGGGGAGGAAGACAGTTGAGAGAGGCTACTCTGGTGAGGCTCCTGGCTTGGGGGGAGGGGGAGGTATTGCGAGAGAGGCTGCTTGGGGGAGGGAAGAGATTGGGAGAAGCTACTGCTGTGACACCAAGGCTGCTGGGGTGGCTGGGTAGGTGATGAAGAGAGACTTTAGGCTGCGGCTGCTGGGAGTGGCTGGACGAGCTTTGGGGAGAGGTTAAAACCTGCAGCTGCTGGGGGCAGGTGGGCAATGGAGAAAGGCTAAGGCTGCATCTTCTAGGGGTAGATGGAGTGGGTGCACTCCCTGTCCACCCCTAGTAACTGCAACTTTAGTACCTCACCCGTTGCCTCAGCAAGCACAGCCTAAAGTCTGTCTCCACTGCCAGATAGGGAAAGGGACATGGGACTTGATATACCGCCTTTCTGAAGTTTTTGCAACTACATTCAAAGCGGTTTACGTATATTCATGTACTTATTTGGTACCAGGGGCAATGGAGGGTTAAGTGACTTGCCCAGAGTCACAAGGAGCTGCAGTGGGAATTGAATCCAGTTCCCCAGGATCAAAGTCTGCCTCACTAACCATTAGGCTACTCCTCCACTAGCAACATTCCATGAGGAACCTCAAATAATAGCAACATTCCATGTAGAATCTGAAATAGGCTGGGATTCTGGAATCTTGATATTCTTTGGGTTCTACACTGAATGTTGCTACTCTTTGAGATTGTGCATGGAATCTTGTTAATGGGACTTGATATACCACCTTTCTGAGGTTTTTTGCAACTACATTCAAAGCAGTTTACATATATTCAGGTACTTATTTTGTACCAGGGGCAATGGAGGGTTAAGTGACTTGCCCAGAGTCACAAGGAGCTGCAGTGGGAATCCAGTTCCCCAGGATCAAAGTCCACTGCACTAACCACTAGGCTACTCCTCCACTCATGCACTAACCACAGGCTAATCCGCTCATGACAATGTAGCTGTACTAACCAGTTAGCGCTGAACACTCCCACTCTGTGCCCCAGACTCACTCCAGCACTAAAAATATTTTTAGCATATGGGTAGCATGCGCCAATCCCAAAATTACCAAGGGACGCCTGAGCATGCCCCATGGTAAGGCATTTTTTGTTGCGGTAAGCACGCGTTCATGCTTACTGCAGCTAAGTAAAAGAACCCCTTAGTGAGGCAGCAAATCCCACTGCAGACTTATCCCAGAAGCTTAGAATGAATATACAGTGTTAAAGGTGTGTGTGAGGGATTGTGGCTGTCATTTCCCAATACACATATATCCAGTAATGTTAATAATGCCTTCTGTTATACTATCATTATGTATTCCATTACCATGCAACCCAAAATCCTTCTGTTATAGCAAATGTTTAATCCCCTCTCATTTCCACTATCCATGATGTATTGTAAGCCACTTTGAGCCTGCAAAAAGGTGGGAAAATGTGGGCTACAAATGCAATAAATAAATTCAGCCACTAGGGGGCAGCCACAATCCATCACACTGATAACCATTAAGGGCCTCTAGAGGAATAGGTAAGACAGCTAGATTTTAGAAGGCTGGAAAGCCTTTATTGGAGCAACACAAGAATTAGGAACCGATGATCAAAGGTAAATATAGGCACTAGAGGCCACTAACGCTGGACTAGCGACGAGAGGGTTCTCGCGCCACAAACAATGAGCTCGCCAGGGAATGCTGTGAAGCTCTATTAAATGAGATTTCAAATGAACTCTGTGGTATTCCATTCATATGATCAGAGCACTGCCCTCTGACCTTATGGGCAGAATACTGCCTTAACCCTACACTAGCTCGGAGCTGACAGGGTTAAAGAAGGCTCCTCTCTTCCTTCCCCCCATCCAAGCCAGGCAGCCTAGGCTGTCACTGTCAGTCCTGGGGTTCCCCAGACCCCCCAATGGCTAAGGCCCACCCTGGTGGCCTAGTGCTCCCCTCAGGCCCCCCAATTAACTCTAGGCCCACAGACACAGACATCGACACAGGGAGGCTGGAGGTCCAGTGTACCTCCAGACCCCCCCACCCCCCAATACACAAAAATACCTGGTGGTTCCCCCCTGTCAACCCCAATGCCCCACCCAGGCACAATCCTCCCACAGAAAGACCCCGATGATCAAAACTAATAGAGCGCATAAATTTGCATGCTATTACTTGATCATTGAGCCGTTGTTTCCCCGCACTGTTCCGGCTCTAATTTTACAGTACTGTTCGGAAAAGCATGGGGACGCTGATCATCATCAGCCCCCAAGTGAAAATGTTGTAAGGATGAGGAACTGACTTAAAGGTAGCTTAAAATTCTGGAATAAACAAAAAGGCGTTTATGATGTATGATCCAAATAAAGTATTAGACATTGGCCCTGTGAGGAAAGGCTAAAGCATCTAGGGCTCTTCAGCTTGGAGAAAAGACAGCTGAGGGGAGATATGATAGAGGTCTATAAAATAATGAGTGGAGTGGAACAGGTAAACGTGAATCAATTGTTTACTTTTTCCAAAAACACTAGGACTAGGGGGCATTTGATGAAGCTACAAAGTAGTAAATTTAAAACGAATCGGAGAAAATGTTTCTTCACTCAACGTGTAATTAAACTCTGGAATTCGTTGCCAGAGAAGGTGGTAAAGGCGGTTAGCTTAGCGGGGCTTTCAAAAGGTCTGGATGGCTTCCTAAAGGAAATGTCCATAGACCATTATTAAAATTGACTTGGGAAAATCCACTGCTTATTTGTGGGATAAGCATCATAAAATGTATTGAACTTTTCTGGGATCTTGCCAGGTATTTGTGACCTGGATTGGAAACAGGATGTTGGGCTTGATGGACCTTTGGTCCGTCCCAGTATGGCAATACTTATGTACTAAATGGAACTTCCCCACTTCCTGTTTTTTTTGCTGTGGTGGACCTTTGGGAGCCTGACTATGTTTGTGGCTGGACTTACATGCTGGAATGAAAGCAGCACTGCTGTGGTCAAATGATCCAAAGAAACAGATTCACTTAAGAGATTGCTCTAGTACCATGCGCTAGTCAAAAAACTAGGGATAGCTTCCTTCCCACTGCTCAGTGCATTTCCTGCCTCCTTGAGAATGTTTTTGTCAACTTCTTACCTGTCCCCTTTTGACCTGCGTTTCTGCAGAGTCTTCCCTTTAGGCCGTCGGTCACTTCCAATACAGGATACTCCTCCGGGTCCCGTCACTCGAATGGATTCCAGTCCTTTCACGGATTTCTTGAAGGTGAACTCCACCTGCTCTCCTTCCTTGAGGCTACGGAACCCGTCCATGTGGAGCTTACTCTGCGGAAGTGAAAGGAAAATCATTGGCACAAGTGACTGCTGGGAAGAGACACTTCTTGTCCGTCAGTTCAATCTCAAATTCAATTCTCAGCCAGGACCCTGGGAAAACATGGTTGCTCTTCCACGGTGCTCTCCTTCCGAGGGAGCAAAATGTGCTGTACCTGCATTAGACAGCTGAAATTTGGAGAATCAATGGCTCAACTTTAGCTCTAAGCTGGAATTCATCGACCCCATCCCTCAAACATAGTGTGCTTCTTTATCTGCTCTACTGTAGGCTTCTGCAACAGTACTTTTGGACTTGGGGAGATACATTTTCAAAATGTGTCCTTTTACTAGCTTCCCCCCCCCCCCCATGCCAAATTTGGTCCTGTGTTGTAAAGTTTTTGCAGTTATTTTGCCCCTAGATGGAAAAAAAAAAAACCAGAGAGATAGAAGCACAGGCATTCTCTACCCCGTTTGTAAAATTTCTTTCCAACATTTCATTGGGTTGGAAAGAATAAAATATGAACTTAGCTCAAAGACATCATCGTGAATAACTGCTAATTACATTCTACGAACATACTTGTTAGCAGCAATGTATGGAGCCAAGAGATCACTTGCCTTGCTCAGTCCTTGCTGGTGGTGCACGTGCACACACAATCAAGCCTTTTCCTCTGTCTCTCTCTCTCTAAAAGCGCAAAGGCAAAGAAATCCAATGACTAGAGGATTTGGAAAGGGGGACGGAGCAGATTTGGCTGAGGGTGGCACAAACCTAAAAGTGGGGAACTGGTCACGGTGTCACTATCAGCTGTGATACACACATGAGGATCTAGTGGCAGGAGAGGGAGAGGGCAATAGCAGGGGAAATGTCCGCTAGCTTTCAACTCCAGAGGTTGAGCAGTAAGTCTGGGTCTTGTAGATAGCAAACAGAGATCAGAATCGAGGCAGGAGAGGGCTTCCACAGCAACTCCAGCAGCTGGGAAGCTGGGCAGACCTTCTATGGTTTGTGCCCCACAATTGGCAGGGATGGACAGAGATATGATATGTTGCATACTTAATCTCTTTCCAAGCATATGCTATGATTGCAGGTAATACATATCTCTATTAGGGGGGGGGGGTAGAATCATAAGGTTGATATTAGTGAATATATTATGCTAGTCAGCAACGGGGGAGGGGAGGACATCGTTAGGGTTGAAAGCAACGGTATGTTGTAAGCAATGGCGTAGCCACAGGTGGGCCTGGGTGGGCTGGGGCCCATCCACTTAGGGCCCACAGGTTACTTCCTGTTCTGGGGCAGAGGGAGCAGCAGGGAGGGAACGAGGGGACTCGGCCAACAGGCGAGCGGCACCCCCCCCAAGCAGGTAAAAATGCACCCGGGGGAAGGGTGTAATTCTGCCGGTGTGTGTGTGTGGGGGGGTGTAATTTCACCGGTGTGTGTGGGGGGTGTAATTTCGCCGGGGGGGGGGGGCCGCGCTGCACCCGGGGGTGGGGCGCATCGGCGATCCGCCCCGGGTGTCAGGCAGCCTAGGAACGCCACTGCAGTGAACAAAAGGTATTCTGGGATGGAGAAACCAGGACAATTGAGAAAGAAGAAACAGGAACCTGTATGGCAGACGTAACATCGCCTGGAAACTACCGTCCAGTGGCAAGCAAACTTATTAAAAAGTCAGCAGTACCCAATGCAGCCACTTTTTGGCAGATGCCTGTATCAGGGGTATGGTGTATGCACAGACTAAGACAGTGATGGGCAACCTTTTGAGCTTGGTGTGTCAAAATTCGCCAAAAAACCGAGCATAACTCGGGTGGTGTGTCACTTCGAGAAAAATCACTGCTACTAGGACTGCCCCCGGGCCCCCCCTACCCGAAATCGCTGCCCACCCGAGGTCACTGGGCCCCCCCTCCACCCGCTACCGGGCCCAGAACTAACCTTAAAGCCTCCTTTCACGTCGCAGCAAGCAGCAGCAGGGCAGACCTCTCCTCCTTCCTCCTGTGCTCCGCCCTCGCGGACGTTACGTCAGGCGAGGGCGGGACACGGAAGGAAGGAGTGGCCTGCCCTGCTGCTGCTTGCTGCGACGTGAAAGGAGGTTTTAAGGTTAGTTTCCGGGAGCGAGGAGGGAGGGCGGACCACACTGTGGCGGCGCCGCATGTCATCGAAAATGGCTACGCGTGTCAGTGCTGACACGCGTGTCATAGGTTCGCCATCAGGGAACTAAGAGAAGTCAGACTGATGCCATGTGTTGTAGCAGGAATGAGAATGTGCTCAATGCCTGATGCTTATACCTCTAAAATCTCCCAGCAATCGCATGGAATAAAACAAATGGCAAGCAATATTTTGCATCTGTGACCCTGTTTGCCAATTTTCTGCAAAACAAACTAATAGACCCGCAAAGAAAACCCCCCCATTAAAATAACCCCATTAGCCATTCTCAGGTAGATAAATAACAAAGCGAAGCTGCAGTTTTCTGTATATTTTCAGTATTCCTCCAGGAGGTGTATCAACTTGTTTGCTTAAAATATATGACCAGGCGACCCCCCCCCCCCCCCCCCCACTTCTGAAAGCTGCTCATTGACTACCTCTATCTCATCGGATAACGTATAAATTACTATTGCTGGTCTTTAAAATTCATAGCTCTGGCGAACCATGCTTCCTTTTATGCTTAGATCGTCCAAGTAGAATCGTTTGGTCGTCCCTGTGTTCAGGGAAACTGTTTAGGATATCACTCGGAGCTCTATATTCTCTGTCTAAGGCCCGGAGCTTTGGAATTTGCTGCGTTTTAATATAAAACTTAAGACTTTTTTGCCGATGCCTACAACTAGTCCCGCTATTTTTCTCTATTCGGTTGCACTGGATGCGCAAGTCTTAAACATACGGCTTTTATCCTTATCCTTGTGTGTCCACCCCCCCCCCCACCCTGCTATCCTATTCAGGGCCAGATGCACTAAACTTAACGAGCCATTAACGAGCAAGTAGTAAACCCTGGCATGCACTAAAGACTTCTCCGAGCTATTTTCCGACAGACAGTAGCAGCTAACGAAAACGGAATACAGATTTTATTTTATTTATTTGTTGCATTTGTATCCCACATTATCCCACCTCTTTGCAGGCTCAATGTGGCTTACAATACATCATGAATAGTAGGAATACATGAGGAAGTGTACATTTAGTAACGGCAGAAGTGTTTAGGTACATGATAATGATATAACATGGTAGTATCTTAACAAACAACCATAATAAGAGATATGTAGGAGAAGTATAAGAATTAAGGAGAATGTACATTTAGTAATAACAAAAGATTTTTTTTGGGTGACATGATACTGAGAACAAAAAACAGATGATATTAGTTTGACAAGCAAATAGGATTGGGGCATTTCTGGATATACGTATAGAGTTCAAATTGTGTAGAAACCCTATTGTAATGAGATGCACTAACCTTTTCCGATTGCCTTAACGCTGGAAAATCTAACGAGAGGGTCTGTACCTCTCGTTGGGGCTGCGCGGGATTGAAAAACTGCTACAAAAGTAACAAAAACAAAAAAAAAAATCGGGGAAACAAAAAAAGTCAAGTGCTCGTCAGGGACCGTTTCAAAAAAGAAGTCCATTTTGGCCGTCATCCCCCTCCCCTCAATAATAAAAACGTCCCTTTTGGCCGTGCTTCACTCAGTCTCTGAGCCAATCACAGCGCATTTAGCGCAGCTAAACGCGTTGTGATTGGCTCAGAGACTTCCAGGTTTCTCAGCTGAGTGAAGCACGGCCAAAGAGGACATTTTTATTATTGCGGGGGGGGGGGGGGGGGGGCGGGGGAAGGGGGGAATGATGGCCAAAATGGACGTTTTTTTTGGATGGGCGTCCTCAACTGCACTGTCCTCTGGATCGAGCCGCATCGGAGGGGGTGAGCGTCGCAGCGTCTTTGGAATGCGCGGAGCAGCCAGCATAATGCTTGGCTGCTCTGCGCATGCTCGACCGGAGGATTGGCAGAGTGTTTAACGATGGAATAGAGAATGCAAGTGAGCTCATTTGCATTCTCTTTCCTTAATGCATGCCCGTTCCTTACCGATTCACTAAGGGAATCGGTAAGGGAAGGGCTGTAACGATTGTTTAGTGCATCTGGGCCTCAGAATTTTGTAGTCCCTCCCTTTCTCTCCAGTTTTGTTTGTCCCCCGCCCCTCCTTTAGCCTGTAAGCCACCCAGATGTCTTTTGATGGGTGGGAATAGAAAGTCCCGAAATAAACTTGGAAACTTGGTCTGCAAAATCTCTTGGACTTTTGCACAAGAAAAATACTGTCAGGTTAACTTACATATTATTTGTGGAGCTGGTACTGCAATGGTTCTTGCTCATTTCCAGAAGGGAGCTCGCTGCTTAGTGTACCCTGGAGCCTAAAACAGTTATCAGAAAGTACATATGCTTTGCCTTTCTAAATAGTTACTTTTTGTTTGATTTGCTGAAGGAGACTAGCCAGAATAAACAAACAATCTTAATCCAGGTCTGCAGCAACCAGTGCATGCCCTGATTGATTATTGTAATTCCGTTTATTTAGGGTTCCCTTTGTAATTCATTAAGGCATTTAAAATAGTTCAGGCGTCAGGTCAGGGAAGAACAATGGATGGCAAAGATGAAAATGTGAGTCCTGTTGTGTGTGTGTGAAGAAGCTCCCAGGTTGCCCGTGGGTCCTTTCAATGAATCAGAAAGTATACAAGTTAAAAATCGAAATTGCTTGTCTGCTCTTGTGGTTTATGGGATCACATGTACATGTGCAGAGATACATGTAGACTGCATAAAACTGGCCATTAAAACAAGATCCATAGACCAGAGTAGTTGCACAACCACGACAGACCATATTCATTATGCTGCTTCTAGTCCCATCGTGGCCGCTGGAACCTCCCACAGCAGCCTTGTGAGACTGCCACGGGAAGTCCTGACAACTCTTTTGGCTGAGGAACCTGTGGGGGCAGGAGCAACTGGGGATTGTTCTTGCCCATAAGATGCCACTAGACAACCAGGGCAGAGGGGTTAGAGTTGGATATCCTACTCTCTTCCAGCGGAAGGGGTGGTGCGGGGCATGGTGGTGGCACAGAGTGATCGGGGGGGGGAGGGGGAATGGAGAGCTTCAGGTCGGTTGTGGGGCTGAATCCAAAACCAAAATTTGGTCAGCCTCTAATTGAATATCTGATCAGACAGCCTTGACATTCAGGGTTATGTTGGGGCGAGTCTATGGGTGAATCCTGGGGGGGGGGGGGGGGGGGGGGGGGGGGAGGGGAGAGCAACCTAGTTAGCAGTGATTTTTGGTCTGCCAACCAGATAAGTATCTGGATAAAGTTAGGACAGCAAGAAGGCTGAAAATTATCAATACCAGTTGGCGGCTGCCCAATACTGGAGGATTCTTTTAGACATGTTAGGCTTTGATGCTAATCATGAGTTGCTGTTTATGGTTTCAGGACCAATTCTTTGGAATGATTTACCTGACACTGATCATTCTATATCAACTCTTCTTTCTTTAGGAAACAGCATAAAATGCATCTCTTTCAGCAAAAAACTGGCTCCCTATCAGAGAACGAATCAACTTCAAGGCCTATACATTAATACACAAGATTATCCTCAGTGAATCTCCGGGCTATATGCTCAATCTGATTGACCTTCCCACCAGAAACATGTCTGCAACTTCACAAACTTACCTCAACCTACATTACCCCAATTGCAAAGGACTCAAGTACAAAACCTACTATGGATCCAACTTCTCCTTCTTAGGCAGTCATCTGTGGAACGCCCTCCCCAGACCTATCCGATCAATCAGTGACTATCTACCCTTCCGGAAATCACTAAAAACCCATCTGTTCAAGCAAGCCTACCCAAATGACCGAGACTAATCCTATGAACCCATCTACCCATCACATATCCAGGAGACAACGACTATGACCTAGACCACTTCTCCCACCTAATTTCCCTATGCTTATCCCATGTCCCATCCCCCTTCTGCCTCCTCTACCCCTTCTCCAATGCTCACCTACCCTTGCTCATACCTCTCCTACTTCCGTCACTCTTGCCCATCGCTACCAACTTATTTCTTTTATTATTCTTCATCAATACCCTGTAGTCCCTGTTACTATGTAAGCCACATTGAACCTGCTCTGAGTGGGAAAGCGCAGGGTACAAATGTAATAATAAATAAGTATTACAGCATGTGCATGTTTGATAAATTATTACTGCACAGTCTTATTAAGAGATCTGAGCTAGTCATGACATTGCCTGCAAACTACCATCCAGTGGCAACAAAACCTGTGTTTACTAAAGTATTAGAAACCTACATCAGTAAACAACTCTTTATATTTGGAAACATCTATATATATAAAAGGCAACCCCAACGTTCTGAAGCTTCCACGGAAGTTGAGGCGCCCGAGATATCCGGTGTGCCCTGGAGTGTCTGCACCGCCCTCGCGTCAAAACGTCATGACGCGTCAAAACGTCATGACGTCGAGGGCGGAGCTATTGACACTCGAGGGCCGAAATGGCCCACAGCGAACAAGGCAAGTAGCTTCGAGGGACGGAGGGAGGGGGCCCCTTGCTAGCGCCCATTTCATTCCGCTCAGAAACGGGCATTTTTTCCTAGTTTTTTATATTACACTGGTCACAGTTTGGCTTCAGGTCGTCACCTAGGATGGAAACATTGCTGCTAGTTCTAACTACATATGTCAAACACCACCTATGCAAAAGCGACCAAGTAATTCTTCTCCAATTCGATATATCGGCGGCGTTTGATGCGGTTGACCACACATTACTACTCGAATACCTGGCTCAGATAGGAATAACAGGGACTGTGTTCAAATGGTTCAGTGAATTCCTTTCAAATCGAAGCTATTCTATCGAGCAAAATAACCAAGTTTCCAACTATTGTCTCCTGTCCCGCGGGGATCTCCCCTCTCACCTATCCTGTTCAATCTGTTTATGTCATCCCTTGTCTCAATACACCTGGGTCTTAATGAACTACTATTATCCTCCATGGATGACATCCTGCTTCTCTTACCAGTGACAGCATCAAACAAAGATACAACTCAGTCTGTAGCGAATGGCATGATTGCTGTTGGCACCTGGGCTCTGATCAATAAACTGAAATTGAATGAATTAAAAACCAAGGTCCTATGGTTCCGAAATCAGGGAGTTGGGGTCCCATCATCAATATCTTTGCCCAGTGGTCAAAGCTATACAGTCAAGTCTGAAACCAGAGTATTGGGGGTCTTGCTTGATTCTTCACTCACCTTCTCTTCCCATATTAACCAGCTATGGAAGAAAACACTATTCAAAATGAGACAGCTATGTCTAGTCAGATCATTCTTCAACCAAAAAGCCTTTGCACTACTAGTCCAAATGTTAGTCCTACCTCACTTAGCTTGGAGTTGAGTGGAGGAGTAGCCTACTGGTTAGTGCAGTGGACTTTGATCCTGGGGAACTGGGTTCAATTCCCACTGCAGCTCCTTGTGACTCTGGGCAAGTCACTTAACCCTCCATTGCCCCTGGTACAAAATAAGTACCTGAATATATGTAAACCACTTTGAATGTAGTTGCAAAATACCACAGAAAGGCAGTATATCAAGTCCCATTTCCCTTTCCCTTCCCCTACTGTAACATTCTATTTCTTGGTATTAAGTGTCAATATCAGAAAAAAACTGCAAAGCATATAGAACACAGCTGCAAGACTAATATACAGATTAAATAGATATTCAACTCATCTTAACAAATTGCACTGGCTTCCCATAGCAGAAAGAGTCAGGTTCAAAGCTGCTTGTTTAGTTTTTTCAAATCTTACAATGTTTCACCTCTGAACTACTGGCTAAGACAGCTTCGCTACGTTTGGTCCAGTCTGAAAGACTGAAAGAACAATTAATGCTAACGTCACAGTTTCAAAAGACAATTCAAAATCAGAAGATTTTCAGCTCTCTATTCCCTGTACTTGGAGTTAAAATATGGAACTCTCTACCTATTGCCACCAGAACAGAAAACAGCTAACCTTTGCTTTAGGAAGAGGCTAAAAACCCTTCTGTGCTCCAGTTTGGATCTTAGCATGTTCATCGTTCTGTTCCTTATACTGTCTGAGGTGAGGTTTCCCTTGCAGGACAAGAACTGCTGCCTTGGCGCCAGTACAAACCTTCCCATGCAGCCTTTGCCGGAGATCGTAAAAGGGCAAGCATGATGTTTACATATCCCTTTAAAAATGTCTAGGTGGGAGGGCTGTAAATATTGCTATTTGGTACATCTAAGTTTCTGAAATTGTCGGCGAATCTAAACATTGCCTGCAATTTTACAAAGCCGGCAGCTTCTCTGGCTCAGTATTGAAATATGAGCTAGACTTGTTTATAGAAGATTTGGGTGGTAAAACATTCTTTTTATTTCAATTGCTTTTTGTGATTTGATGCCTTTTATATCGTATTTGCTAATGGTGTATGTACTTTGTTCTGTTTCTGTGCAGCACTGAGTAAATAAAAGTTAAAAACAAAACAAAAAAGCCCACTGCTAAATGTTTTGCACTGCTCGGAGGGGGGATTTGAAGCTGGTATCCAAGCACAGTGCTCTAACAACTACTTCTCCACTGGTGGTGCAGTGTGTTTTTGCCCTGCTCTAAGGTACAAAAAATGCATTGCATCCCAGAGCAGGACAGACTGCTTTGCAGTGCAGCATGGCAGGGAGGACTAGCTTAGTGGTTACAGTACAGGACTGGCCCTGATATCCAGGGGTGGCCAATTCAAATCCTGCTGCTGCTCCCTGTGATCTTTGACATGTCACTTAACCCTCCATTGTCTCAGGTACAAAATTAGATTGTGAGCCTGACAGGGGTTGAGCTACTGCTGAAAAAGGTGTGATCAAAATTAATAAACATTTTGAACCCTGCACCAGTGCTAAATGTTTGGCAGTACTAAGGGGCCCTTTTATTAAAGGGTTGCTGCACGGCAAGACAGAACTACAGCTGGCCAACGCAGCTTTCAGCGGTAGTTCTGGTCCGAGCACGTGCCATTTCCAGCGCAACAAAAAAGTTTTATATGGTGGTAACTTGGCGCTGCCTGGTTACTGCTGGGCTACTGCAGGAGCCCTTACCATCAGTGGCGTAGCTACAGGTGGGCCTGGGTGGGCTGTGGCCCACCCAATTTGCACCCAGGCCCACCCAAAATTGTGGCTCTCTTGATGTGTGGCTAGTGGGAATCATCAAACCCCACCAGCTAAAGATTTCCTCCTTGTTAGGCAGCCAGTGCTCTGCCACACACCAGCCCCTCTGCACGTGCTCAGTTTTCACCAGGCGGAAGCACTGAGCATGTATGGAGTACTGGCAGCGGCGTCTTGCTTCTGCTGTTTGGAAGAGCACTGGCTGCCCGAGGAGGAGGAAATCTTCAGCTCGGGTATTTAATATTTTGTGTTTGAGGGTAGAAGGAGAGCAGAGTTGAGGGAGGCCAGGAGGGGCTGAATTCCGTGCCCATCCATTTTTGGCTCAGGCCCACCCAAAATTGGCTGTCTGGCTACGCTCCTGCTTACCGCCACCTCAATGGGTTTTGGTAAGTGGTCCCCATCGCATGGCCACGCGGTAAGAGTACTCTTTACCGCCATGACCATTTTTTTTAGGGGCTTGGTGTGCAGGAAAAATGGCCCCCCACTGCTACCACAGGGCCCTTTTTCCCCGCAGCTTGGTACAAGGACCCCTAAATGTTCTGCACACACCCATACCAATCTATAAAATATAATCGCTTACGTAAACCAACTCTGGCAACATCTCTCAGCGTCTAAATTAGATTTCAAAATGGTGTGGATGTAGCTGTGAACAGACTTAATAGACTGATGCCGGTTTAGATTTTGATATTGGTCTGTTTTAGTAACTATCTCTTTTACATCTAATTGGGACCAAGCCCTGACGCAGCATTGCGAAACGTGTCATGTTGGCGTGGGTCCGAGACAGTGAAATAATTGTGAAGTTGATTAAGATAAGTGACATTAAGAAATCTATCGAAGGATTTTGTTATTAGAAAGTGCTTATTAAAGTTTTGTATTTTGAGAAATACATTTCTGTGATACGTAGTGAGACCGATGATGATATGAGTTGAGTTGTCGGGCAGTGATCCCGGCATGAAACGAGTCACTGCTGAGGTCTCCTCTTTCGCAGTTTAACTTTGCTTACTGATACTTGATTTTTTTGTTATTGCGCTGTTATTGTGATTATTGCCGCAGCATTAAGGGGCCCTTTTACTAAGCCGCAAAGCGTCTACGCACACCCAACGCGTCCAGTATGCGTGCCAAGTGGCATTTGATGCACGTAGGTCATTACCACCTGGATTCTTTACCGTTAGGTCAATGGATGGCGGTAAGGTCTCAGACCCAAAATGGATGCGCGTCAATTTTCAGCAAAAAAAAAAGAGGCCTTTTTTTTACAGTCACGCTAAAAAATGGATCAGCGTGCACCCAAAACCCACGCCTACACTACCATAAGCCATTTTTCAGCATGCCTTTGTAAAAGGACCTCTTAAGTTTTTCTAATTTTGGGATACTTCCAATTTTCTAATGCGAACAGAAGCACAGAACCGGAAAAGAAAACAAAACCATTGACGAATGCCTTACCTGTGTTAGAAAAGGTTCTTAGTGGGCAGTAAAGTCCTCTGTTACGACTCACTAAGCCCGTTTACTAATGCATTTTAGTAAAACGGCCCCTAAATTTGCACCTGAGGCAAGATCCCAAGGAGCCTCAGGAGGATTTTGAACCCTGGTTTCCAATCTGCTGCACTAGCCCTTGGGCTACTCCTCTGCTCTTCTTTCCTTAGGGGATGTCTCTGGATTGTGAAAAAGCAGACTGGATGGGCCATTTGGCCTTTATCTGCCATCATGTTTCTACGCCTGGGGGTTGTGAGAGCCAGTACAGCTAATGTTTAGCTATGTTATTTCAGCTTTTCGGTTACATTGATCTTCCTCTGAGTGCAGCCAGTCCAAGCTTCTTCCTTGGGTTCAGCCCTTGCACTTGGCAGGTTTAAGAGCTACCTGTTCTGGAATAGTTTGTAGTGGGCTCATCCCTGTCCGGTATTCTCTCCATCTTCTGCCATCTGGCCTCCATGCTCTGCCTTTACAAAGAGGCTTTCTTTTTATGAATGAAGCTCTCCTGCCACTTTGTCCTTCATTCATCTGTTGTTTAGTAACCCCCAGGTCATCTGATCTTCCAGGACAGGCTGGTTTCCCTCTAATGGACAATGCTGACATTTATCTTTAAATAGGATGCACTCAAGAGCAGACCGCCCCCCCCCCTACTCCTCCCACAAAAGAAACACAGGCAAAGAAGATACAACATCCCTACCTTAGTGGAAATATATGAAAAGAAGCAGAACAAAAGGAGAATACATTTTAGCAAATTTGTGGAGGGGTGATTTCGATATGACGTCTAAGTCCGACGTTGGATGTTTTGCAAAAAAATATATATATACAAAATCTGAATAGGAAAGAAGGTCATTTTCAAAAAAGAAAAACGTCTATCTTTTGTTTCCGAAAATATTGTTTTGGACAAGGTTTTGTGATTTGGATGTTTTGTTTTTTTGGTCCGTTTTCAAGCAAAAAACGTCCAAGTGCAGAACGCCCAAAATCAAGCCATTGGGATGTAGGAGGAGCCAGCATTTTTAGTAGACTGGTCCCAGGAAAGCAATAGGGCACCCTAGGGGGCACTGCAGTGGACTTCACAAAATGCACCCAGGTACACACCTCACCAATGCTCCCTTATCTTGTCTGCTGAGCCCCCCCAAAACCCACTACCCCCAACTGTACATAACTTACGGGTGAAGGGGGCACCTATAAGTGGGTACAGTGGGTTTCTGGTGAGTTTTGGAGGCTCACAGTTCCCTTCACAAGCATAGCAGGTAGGGGGAGGTAGAAGCCTGGGTTCACCTGTCTGCAGTGCACTTGACTATTCCAGGGACCTGCATACTGTTCTAATGGACCTGAGTATAACACCTGAGGTTGGCACAGAGCTGGCAAGTAATGTTTTTAATCACATTTTTGGAGGGTGGGAGGGAGTTAGTGACCATTGGAGGAGTAAGGGGAAGTCAACCCTGATTCTCTCCACTGGTCACCTGGTCATCTAGGGCACCGTTTTGTGCCTTATTCGTTATAAAAACAGGTCTAGCTGAAAACGTCTTAGTGTTAGGAAAGCCCAAATTCCACCCTTGAGGGGGGCAGACTCAAGAAAAATGTCAGGAAGTATTTTTTCACAGAGAGAGTGGTGGATGCTTGGAATGCCCTCCCGCGGGAGGTGGTAGAAATGAGAACGGTAACGGAATTCAAACACGCGTGGGATAAACATAAAGGAATCCTGTTCAGAAGGAATGGATCCTAAGGAGCTTAGCCGAGATTGGGTGGCAGAGCGGGTGGCGGGAGGCGGGAATAGTGCTGGGCAGACTTATACGGTCTGTGCCAGAGCCGGTGGTGGGAGGCGGGGCTGGTGGTTGGGAGGTGGGGATAGTGCTGGACAGACTTATAATACGGTCTGTGCCAGAGCCGGTGGTGGGAGGCGGGGCTGGTGGTTGGGAGGCGGGGATAGTGCTGGGCAGACTTATATGGTCTGTGCCAGAGCCGGTGGTTGGGAGGCGGGGATAGTGCTGGGCAGACTTATACGGTCTGTGCCAGAGCCAGTGGTGGGAGGCGGGGCTGGTGGTTGGGAGGCGAGGATAGTGCTGGGCAGACTTATACGGTCTGTGCCAGAGCCGGTGGTCGGGAGGCAGGGCTGATGGTTGGGAGGTGAGGATAGTGCTGGGCAGACTTATACAGTCTGTGCCCTGAAGAGGACAGGTACAAATCAAGGTAGGGTATACACAAAACGTAGCACATATGAGTTTGTCTTGTTGGGCAGACTGGATGGACCATGCAGGTCTTTTTCTGCCGTCATTTACTATGTTAACACACCCCCTTGTGATTCAAACGCACTTCTGATGGACTTGATAGAAAAACGTCAAAAAAATTGGTTTTGAAAATACCAATTTGGACGTTTTTGTGAGAAAAACATCCAAATTTAGATTTATGCCACTTTTTGGACATTTTTCTCTTTTGAAAATGAGCCCATTAATCAAGTTTGATTGGAAGTCACAGCCAAGGGACATTGTACACTTAAAGGGGCATAATCGAACAGAAACGTCTATCTCCATGGGCGTTTATCTCCGAGAACGGGTCCGTGAAGGGGCGGACCGAACCGTATTTTCGAAAAACATGGATGTTTATCTTTTTTTGAGCTGGGCGTTTTTGTTTTTCAGCGATAATGGAAACCGAAAGCGCCCAGCTCAAAAACGAATAACTCCAAGACATTTATTCGTGGGAGGAGCCAGGATTCGTACTGCACTGGTCCCCCTCACATGCCAGGACACCAACCGGGCACCCTAGGGGGCACTTTTACAAAAAAAAAAAGGTAAAAGAGCTCCCAGGTGCATAGCACCCTTCCCTTGGGTGTTGAGCCCCCCAAATCCCCCTCAAAACCCAACACCCACAAGTCTACACCATTACTATAGCCCTAAGGGGTGAAGGGGGGCACCTACATGTGGGTACAGTGGGTTTGGGGGGTGGTGTGGAGGGCTCCCATTTACCAGCACAAGTGTAACAGGTGGGGGGGATGGGCCTGGGTCTACCTGCCTGACGTCCACTGCACCCCCTAATAACTGCTCCAGTGACCTGCATACTGCTGCCAGGGAGGTGGGTATGACATTTGAGGGTGAAAATAAAAAGTTGTGAAACGGCATATTTTGTGATGGGAGGGGGTTTGTGACCACTGGGGGAGTCAGGGGAGGTCATCCCCGATTCCCTCCAGTGGTCATCTGGTCATTTAGGGCACTTTTTGGGGCCTTATTCGTGGAAAACAGGGTTCAGGAAAAGTGCCCTAAATTCTCGCTAAAAACGCATATTTTTTTCCATTATCGGTGAAAGGCGCCCATCTCTGATCGGCCGATAACCACGCCCCAGTTCCGCCTTCACCATGCCTTCGACACGCCCCCATCAACTTTGTCCGCATCCGCGACGGAGTGCAGTTGAAAACGTCCAAATTCGGCTTTCGATTATACCGCTTTATTCGTTTTTGTGAGATAAACGTCTATCTCCCGATTTGGGTCACAATATAGGCGTTTTTCTATTTCGATTATAAGCAGGTTAGTCTGCTATTTTTAGAAACATTTTCAGTGGTCCTCTAATTAGACAGCATGTGGCTGAAATCAGGGATAAATAGCCACGGTCCTCAAGGACCACAACCCAGGTAGGTTTTCAAGAGTTCCACAATGAATATGCATAGGACTGATTTGCATGTAATGATTCCATTGTATTTAAACAGATCTCCTATGTATTCATTGTGGAACTCTTGAAAACCCAACTGGGTTGTGGCCCTTGAAGATCATGGTTACCCACCCCTGTCCTAAATCTATTGTCCCTGCTACTTTTTGTGCCTGAGGTGGCTGAATAAACTTATCCAGTTAGTGCTGAAAACTCATGCTAGCCACAGGGTCAGCCTGCCACTAGGTGTCAGCCTAGGGCAGCGGTATGGCAGTACAGCACCTTCTAATCTGGTCTTCCTTACCCTGGTCCAGTGTCTAGCATGCTCCCCCTGCCACTGCCTCCTCCCAACCACTTTAAAAATGCTGCTGTCTCCCACCCTCCCCCTGACAAGAAGTCCTTTGTTGGAAGGAGGGTGAAAAGTGACAGCCCTGGTGTGGTTGGGAAGAGATGCAATAGCAGAGGTAGTGACAGTGGCAGTAGGGGAAGCTTGCTGGACATGGGACCAGGGTAAGGAGAAGGAGATGAGATGCTGGACATGGGAAGAGTAGAGGAAAAGCTGGGCTGGGGGAAGTGTGAGGGGAGAAGAGACGCTGGGCTTGGGGGAGAACTGGATGTGGACATAGAGGTGAGATGCTGCTTTCCAGGTGGGGGGTAGGAAGGAAAAGAGAGGAGATGCTGGACTACAGGGGTTAGGGCTTTTAGCCACATACTTGGGGGGAGGGGGGAGGAACGTATGGATGAAAATTCACTTAAGGTGTCCTCTTATGACCCATTCATATCTTCAGGAATTATTCCATTTTCAGCAACTAAATATAGCTGCCTTGTGAGCATATATTTAGTAAAATTTTCAAAAGCTTGGCTCTAGCTAGTTAATTCCCGAATGCAGTCAGCTTTGACCCTTTTGAAATTCAACCCCATAGAAACTTAGGTGTACTGAATATGTACAATGACTTAAAAGCCACTGCAGACAAGTTATTCATTTCAGGGAATGAATGGGTTATTGGTCACACTCATGACAATGACAGAATATGCTACAGGTTAGTTTCCTCAACATTTCCCCTGAAACATTTCCAAAACAACAATTCTTTACAGTTTACCAATATACCTTGCAAAAATTACTTTCTTTTTATCATAATTCAACCACTATGCATTTTTCTGTGTGAGCACTAATCACAAATTAATGATCTCTCTCTCTCTCTCTCTCTCTCTCTCTCTATATATATATATATATAATGTTATACAGCTTTTAACCAAAGTACTGCTGATCAGAAATGAAGAGATAGGTAGTGTGATAACACAGGAGAACCAAATGAGAAGAAAGAGATCTGGTGGGGACAGGAAGAGAAAAGGAAAGGAATATGGTCGGATGAGGAGGAATGCAGCTTCATGAAATGGGATATCAGGGTTACCAACTGCATCCAGTCCTGGGTTTACCCTGTTGTATGCAGGGACCTGTAGTTCTGATTTCCCCATGGCTTTACCTAAGACTATAAGTCCCTGGATGAATGGGGCAACATAGTAAATGATGGTAGATAAAGACCTGAACATTCCATCCAGTCTGCCCTACAAGATAAACTCATTTTACATGGTATGTGATACTTTAAAGTTTGATTTGTCCTTGCCATTCTCAGGGCACAGACCATAGAAGTCTGCCCAGCACTGTTCTTGTACTAAGTTCTGAAGATTCTGGAATCCTAAAGAGTTACAAGATTCCAGAATCCCAGTTAGTAGCAACATTCCATGTAGAACCCCAAAGAGTAACATAGTAAATGACGGCAGATAAAGACCTTATGGTCCATCCAGTTTGCCCAACAAGATAAACTCATTTTACATGATATGTGATACTTTATACTCGAGTTTGATTTGTCCTTGCCTTTCTCATGGCACAGACCGTAGAAGTCTGCCCATCACTCTTCTTGTACTAAAAGTTCTAAAGCTAACGCCAAAGCCCCTTAAAACTTACACTCCAGCCCATCCATATCTATTCAGTCACAATCAGGGCATAGACCGTAGAAGTCCGCCCAGCACTGGTTTTACTCTCCAATTAGCGGTGTTGCCACCCAATTTCTGCTAAGATTCCGTGGATCCATTCCTTCTAAACAGGATTCCTTTGTGTTTACCCCACGCATATTTGAATTCCATTACCAATACTGAATCAATACTGTTGGATGAATCTGGATCCAGTTGGCAATCTTACTTGGGCTAAACATTTTTTTTTTCAGATGGAAAATGGAAGAAACCTGCATTGCACGCGTACTCAGAAAGCAAAAAGTTCAGATATGGGAGTATATTTGATTAACCAAAATTGGGATCAGATTCCTCTGATCTACTACCATGATCGTTTTCCAGTTCCAGGAGGGAGACTTTTGACCAGTCCTGGTTGTAAACTTATATCCCTGATTCTATCCGTTGAAATCAGTGCTGCAGGTCCCATAATGCATCAGGATGAGGTTGGGTGGAGGAGTGGCCTAGTGGTTAGGGTGGTGGACTTTGGTCCTGGGGAACTGAGGAACTGAGTTCGATTCCCACTTCAGGCAAAGGCAGCTCCTTGTGACTCTGGGCAAGTCACTTAACCCTCCATTGCCCCATGTAAGCCGCATTGAGCCTGCCATGAGTGGGAAAGCGCAGGGTACAAATGTAACAAAAATAAAATAGATACTATTGGAGATTCTACATGGAATGTTGCTATTCCACTAGCAACATTCCATGTAGAAGGGTGCGCAGGCTTCTGTTTCTGTGAGTCTGATGTCCTGCACGTACGTGCAGGACGTCAGACTCACAGAAGAAGAAGCCTGCGCGGCCACATTGGTGATCTGCAAGGGCCGACTTCCACATGGAATGTTGCTAATGGAATAGCAACATTCCATGTAGAATCTCAAATAGTAGCAACAGTGGAGGAGTGGTGGACTTTGGTCCTGAGGAACTGAGTTCAATTCCCACTTCAGGCACAGGCAGTTCCTTGTGACTCTGGGCAAGTCACTTAACCCTCCATTGCCCCATGTAAGCCGCATTGAGCCTGCCATGAGTGGGAAAGTGCAGGGTACAAATGTAACAAAAATAAAATAGATACTATTGGAGATTCTACATGGAATGTTGCTATTCCACTAGCAACATTCCATGTAGAAGGCTGCGCAGGCTTCTGTTTCTGTGAGTCTGATGTCAGACTCACAGAAGCAGAAGCCTGTGCGGCCACATTGGTGATCTGCAAGGGCCGACTTCCACATGGAATGTTGCTAGTGGAATAGCAACATTCCATGTAGAATCTCAAATAGTAGCAACAGTGGAGGAGTGGCCTAGTGGACTTTGGTCCTGAGAACTGAGTTCGATTCCCACCTCAGGCACAGGCAGCTCCTTGTGACTCTGGGCAAGTCACTTAACCCTCCATTGCCCCATGTAAGCCGCATTGAGCCTGCCATGAGTGGGAAAGCGCGGGGTACAAATGTAACAAACAAACAAAACAAATCTAGGACTGGGCCTTTTGTCTGACTCAAAGATGGCTGCCAAGCATGGTGATGTTTCCTCTGCATCCCAGAAACAGCAACTTTCTAGGGATTTTATATTTCAATCAAGCTCTGTGATTTGATCCTTATGGAAATGGAAATAGCTGGATATCTTCTCTTTGTGCTTTTCCCTTTTCTCCTCCAAAGCACAAACAACACTGCTACACTTTTCTTATCAGAGAGAGAGAGGTAATGCAATGTCAGCCATTGACAAAGCAGCAAACTTCCTGTTTTTTTTTTTTGTAAGAAAGCAACCCCATTCCCTCACCTCCTGCACCCTTCCTCCTCCCACTTTTTAAGAGCAGGAACATTCCCAAGCTCATCAGCCTCTCCCCTAGCAAGCAGGAGTCAGTTACTGGAAGCAGGCTGTGTGTGTGTTGGGGGGGGGGGGGGGGTCTCCTCTCTTTCTCCCCTCTTGGTTAGGAGGCTGGAGATATAGAACAAAGGGAGCAGTCAGAATCCAGCAATTCTGTAAGCTGCATTCCTGGAATTCCAGAGAATCCAAGGGGGGAGGGGAAGCTGAAAAGGGAGAGCCAGGGGTAGGAGTTGGAATATCAAGGCTTTGGGGAGAGTTTGGGAAGAGAGATCTTAAACTAAGATAGAGGTTGGGAGGTGAGGGAACCAGGGTGGGTGCAAGAGAGATGTAGATCAGGACAGGCCTGGGTACAGGGTAGGGAACAAGCGGTATTTTAAGACTGGAAAGGTTCACTTCTGGGAGCACAGAAGGGGTCCGATATTCAGCTGGTGGCAGTGAGCATTTTGCTCACCTCCACCAGAGAAGCCAGGGTTCAAATCTCACCAATGCTCCTTCTGACCTTGTGGAAGTCACTTAACCTTCCACTGTCCCAGACACAAACTTAAAGGCCCTTTTATAAAGGCGTGCTGAAAAATGGCCTGCGGTAGTGTAGACGCATGTTTTGGGTGTGCACGGAACCATTTTACAGCGCACCTGTAAAAAAATGCCTTTTTAAAATTTGTGCCAAAAATGGATGAGCGGCAAAATGAAAATTGCTGCGTGTCCATTTTGGGTCTGAGACCTTACCGCCAGCCATTGACCTAGTGGTAAGGTCTCACATGGTAATGGTCTACACTCTTAAAATGCTGATTACCATTGGTGATCCTAGGTCGGCTGCCACCCGGGGCGGATCGCCGCTGCGCACCCCCCTGGGGTGCAGTGGCGTCCGTCCTCCCAGGGTGCAGCACAACACCCCCCGCCCGGCGCAATGACACCCCCCTCCCCGGAGCATCAACCCCCCCCCCCGGGTGCATTCTTGGCTGCTGGAGGGTGCAGAGAGCAGCCGTGCGCCTGTCGACTCCACTGGCTCCCTCTGCCCCGGAACAGGAAGTAATATCAGTGGAAGTTGGAGTCGGATAGTAGAAAAATAGAGTCGGAGTCAGCGTCAAAGGTTTGGTGTACCGACCCCACAGCCCTGGTAACAGTAATTAACAGCAGAAAAAGGTCAGCTAACCTGTCCAATGTGCCCAGTTATTCATATCCACACTGCTAGGGATATACCCCAGTTGCCAGGTACGGACTGTGACCTCTTGTAAGAAAGCAGCCTTTATTCAAAACACGTGTTACTGTCTTGCCTCCTCGGTTCTCTACCATCTCAGACAGCTGAACATATCAGCTCCCGTACTTAGTTCACCCCTCGGCACCTCTTCCTTTTCAAATCTAACCAAAAAGCTTTGTAATTATCTAATTAGCTATCAGTTTTTTTTTTTTTTTGTTACATTTGTACCCTGCGCTTTCCCACTCATGGCAGGCTCAATGCAGCTTACATGGGGCAATGGAGGGTTAAGTGACTTGCCCAGAGTCACAAGGAGCTGCCTGTGCCTGAAGTGGGAATCAAACTCAGTTCCTCAGGACCAAAGTCCACCACCCTAACCACTAGGCCACTCCTCCACTGTTGCTACTATTTGAGATTCCACTAGCAGCATTCCATGTAGAAGTCGGCCCTTGCAGATCACCAATGTGGCCGTGGCCGCGCAGGCTTCTGCTTCTGCGAGTTTGACGTCCTGCACGTATGTGGCAGGACGTCAGACTCACAGAAACAGAAGCCTGCGCAGCCTTCTACATGGAATGCTGCTAGTGGAATAGCAACATTCCATGTAGAATCTCCAATAGTATCTATTTTATTTTTGTTACATTTGTACCCTGCGCTTTCCCACCCATGGCAGGCTCAATGCGGCTTACATGGGGCAATGGAGGGTTAAGTGACTTGCCCAGAGTCACAAGGAGCTGCCTGTGCCTGAAGTGGAAATTGAACTCAGTTCCTCAGTTCCCCAGGACCAAAGTCCACCACCCTAATCACTAGGCCACTCCTCCATTCCATTCTACTGTGAGTCCTGACTGAACATCCATCCAGTCTCTGAGAAAATGCGAACAAGATTACACGCCTAAAATAGCTTCACTTTACCATGCATTTTCCAAGCATGCTGTCTCTTACAACATGAACTGTCTATGTTTACCATGCAGTGGCGTAGCCAAGGGTGGGCCAGGGCCTACCCTATTTGGACTCAGGCCCACCCAAAATGGTGACACTTTTGTTACGGCTGGCAGAGATCCTCAAACCCCGCCAGCTGAAGATTTCCTCCTCCTCAGGCACCCGGTGCTTTTCCAAACGGCAGAACTTGCCCTGAGCTGACACCAACACCAGCCCCTCTGCACATGCTTAGTTTGCTTTCATGCATGCACCGCCTGCTGGCCGTGGCATCAGCTCGAGGAAAGTGCTGAAGGCTGCTGTTTGGAAGAGCGCTGACTGCCTGAGCAGGAGCAAATCTTCAGCTGGCGGGGTTTCTAGATGGGTATTTGCTATTTTGGGCTTGCAGGTGGAGGAAGGGAGGAAGAGCAGAGAGTGGAGCAAAGCAGAGCACGGTGGGGGGGGGGGGGGGGGGCATAAATTCCATGCTCGCCCACTCACCTTGGACTCAGGCCCACCCAAAATTGGCTGTCTGGCTATGCTCCTGTTACCAGGTAGGTAAATATATGTCTTGCTATCTTAACAAATAAGGTGAAGACGAGATCTTTTTATTGGACTCAGATAATACATTTAAAAAGGCATTTCCCACAACTGGAATATGTAACAACTGGGATTAACAAACAAATGGGCTATAATGGGTACTACAATATATTGCTGAATACAACATTCAAACCATTTCCTGACACATTCCATAACTTTCTTTGTAGAGTGGTTAAGACATAGAGGATTGGATTAGTCGGACAGCATCATGTGACTATCTTTTAATCTGAGAAGTCACTCAGACAAAACAAGAGAATGTAGTAAAAGCGGTTAGCTTAGCGGGGTTTAAAAGCGGTTTGGATGGCTTCCTAAAGGAAAAGTCCATATTAAAATGGACTTGGGGAAAATCCACTGCTTATTTCTAGAATAAAATGTATTGTACTGTTTTGGGATCTTGCCAGGTACTTGCGACCTGGATTGGCTACTGTTGGAAACAGGATGCTGGGCTTGATGGACCTTCGGTCTGTCCCAGTATGGCAATACATATGTACTTATAATCCTATCAAAATCAATTGACCCCCTTTACCCCCAGAGCAAGGCTTGTTTTCAGCAACTGCTTTCCCTTTTGAGCCTGTGAGCTCAAAAGACTGACTCAAACATGGCAGCATGTCATCCTTGGCTTGACACTGTGCTCCAGCCGTTGATATGGACTTGGGAAAAATCCACAATTCCAGGAATAACATGTATAGAATGTTTGTACGTTTGGGAAGCTCGCCAGGTGCCCTTGGCCTGGATTGGCCGCTGCCGTGGACAGGATGCTGGGCTCGATGGACCCTTGGTCTTTTCCCAGTGTGGCTGTACTTATGTACTTATGTACTTATATGCATAGTTAGATTAGATACTAACCAATGGGAAGGCAGTTCTAGCAGCAGCTAATGACATCACAAGGTGCAGTAGCCTCACTGACATGTCAGCTGATGCAATGGACAGACTGGTAAATCAAGAATGAAAGTTACTTACAATTTTCGGTCCTAGAATTTTTGTTATTGGTACTTGGCGTATGACCAAATATTAGGGATTTGCATTCATTTTTACAACAAAAGAAAAATGCAAAGAAAGCCTTGTTTTGTCTTGTAATGAATGCTTATGATAATGAAGTCATTTTCCAAACACTAATTAGTTATTCCCCGGTAGTTAGGACCTGAATTGTTTCTTATTCTTTCTACTTTCTTTCTCCCGTTTTTCTTTGGGTCTTTCCATCCTCCTTTTGTTTTGATACTTTCCTCCTCTTCTCTGCAACTGCTGTACCTGCTATTCCTTACCCTGTTAAACCCTGTCTGTGTTCCTTGATAAAAGAGAGCTGTTTTGTGTACTAAATCTTTATTTATTTTTTTCCAGTTGATCTGAGAATAGCATAAGCCACGCAGCATTACAGTCTCAAAATGAAAAAACAAAAAGCAACAACAAAATGCATGTTTTCCATTTTATTTTGTTTTTAGCCTTCTATATTCAGAACTTGTTTCATAATATCTGCTTGTATACCATGACATCATGCTGACCAAGATCCTGCAATACCAAATATTTATCTACTAACATTCTTCCACTACTCATGATGTATTGTAAGCCACTTTGAGCCTGCAAAGAGGTGGGATAAGGTGGGATACAAATGCAACAAATAAAAAATAAATAAAATTAGCAAAGAAGGCATGCTAAAAATGAAATGCAATCAAAAAGAAAAAGAAACCTTTAAGTGAAACACTCCTGCCCCCCCTCCCCCGAAGTGAAAGATGGCTGGAGTGCACATCCTTACCTAGAATCATAATAGGTGCCGGGGAGGTACCTTTTTAACTGACCTTAGACGAACCTCCCCAGCTCTGCATTCTGGTGCAGTGAATTTTACAGCAGCAGCCCCCCCCCCCCCCCCCCCCCCCCCCCCCGTTATTGCTTATTCACTTTTACAAAGTCCAAGGAACACTTTGGTACAAGAATTGAGTCTTGGATCTCTGTCACGGAGTCAGCTGCCCTCATCTCGTGATGGATGACATTACAGTGGTCCAGTCAACCAAAACCAGCCTACATTAACAGTTAATAGCTTGTTAAACAAAACGTCCATGTTTCATGTGTGCATGTGAGATTGCAAATTGAAAGAGCCGTAAATCTGCCCCTGGTTCCCCAATGCTGTTGACTCCCTGTTTGTTTTGAAGGCTAACTTCCACTACCTTGGTACCTGGTCAACTGTGACATGTGGCCCATAACACTCATTTTTCTCTCTTTCTTCTCATCCAAGCTCACCTCCCAATGGTGCTTCCGGTGGAAGGCTTCATCACTGTCCTCATTTAACCCTGTGCTTGGTATCTTCCGCATCGTTCCATCCTATTACAGCATGCCACATGGGCTGTAAATGGCGAACATGCATTTGTCCATTGTCTACACATACTCCTTCACAACCCTTTGGGAGTCACACAACCTGCATGTCCATGGAGAACATGGGGTTACTTAGCTATTACAAGGGTTCTCCATGACAAAAGGATAAGCCAGCCACACCCACCCACCAACCCCGCTCCAATAGGCAAGTACGGGGAAGGGGTGGTGTGGGGTGAGGGTGGCTAGCACATCTTCAGAAAGGCCTCTTATGCTTTTCTGAGCTCTGGGAGAGCTGGGCATGGTCAGATGGCATCACCTTCACCAGTGTGTGGCTGACTCATCCTGCTTGTTCCTGGCAAATTACCATTTCACTGAATCAACTATTAGAGGCCCCAGACCATTCACTCTTTTAACAAGGTTTGTAATTCTAGCAAAAACAAATTCCCTTTCTTCATAATTCCTCCCTCTCCCCCATGAGTTTCAGAGCAGTTATTATGCACTCAATTCTCCCCCCAAATCAGACTTTCAGATAGAAAGTGGAGGAGTGGCCTAGTGGTTAGGGTGGTGGACTTTGGTCCTGGGGAACTGAGGAACTGAGTTTGATTCCCGGCACAGGCAGCTCCTTGTGACTCTGGGCAAGTCACTTAACCCTCCATTGCCTGCCCCATTGAGCCTGCCATGAGTGGGAAAGCACAGGGTACAAATGAAACAAAAAAAAAACTACTGACTTCAGATAACACAAATAGTCACATCCTTTAATGAAAAAAACAGACCACTTAGGGACCCTGATACTAAATCTTAGTGGGCACTAACAGAATTCGTGTGCACTAAATGCTAAGATGCCCATGTTATACCTAAGGGCTTCTTAGAATTTAGCGGCTGCTAAGCTTTAGTAAAAGGGCCCCTGAGAAACTTCAACGGAATTATTTTTCTACTCCTTTTCGACTGGCCCCTATTGGAATAGCATAATCCATAGCCAACGTCATTGCATTATATAGCGGCTACAGAAAGTCTGTGTCTGTGTCCCCATCCACAAATGCCACTTGGCGTGCGTCCGATACGTGTAGCTGAAAATAAAAATTATTTTTCAGATGCGCGTATCGGACGCATGCCAAAAATGAAATTACAGCAAAAGCCATGCAGTAGCTAGGCTGTAACTCCATTTTGGCATGTGTTGGGTGCGCATAGACGCTTACGGTGCTTTCTAAAAAGGCCCCTTAGATTTTGAGCCCACTAGGGACAGAGAAAGTACCTGCATATAATTTATGTAAACCGCTGGTATATCAAACCCATGACCCCATCCCCACTGTGAAGCATACAACTGCCAGCACCATGTTATGTGAATGTTTCTCATCACCAGAGACTGGTCCACGTGTCAAAACAGAAGGAGCAATGAACGGAGGAAAGGAAAATGAAGTATTGAAATAAAACCTGTGGCCCTCAGCAAGATAGCTGAACACAAGTTCACCTTTCAGCATGACAATGATCCGAAGCACACAGCCAAAGCTACAGGGGAGTGAATATAAAACAAAAAGATAATTGTACACTGGTTCATAAGATTATCTACGGCGAAGCCCCGGGGTGTATGACAGACCTCATAGACCTGCCAACTAGAAACACAACAAAATCAACACGAACATACCTGAATCTCCACTACTCAAACTGCAAAGGACTCAAATACAAATCAACTTATGCATCCAGCTTCTCCTACATAAGCACACAACTATGGAACGCATTACCCAAAGCAGGGAAAACATCGTATGACCACCTAAACTTCCGGAAATTACTAAAAACTAATTTGTTCGAAATGGCATACCCTACCGACCCAACCTAAACCCTGCAACACAAGCGAAACCAAAGAGCGTACGGACAAAACATAACTCCCCCTCTCTACGATCCACTTTTGTGTCTTGTACACACGAGCCTTCAGGGCCGTGCCGATGCGGTAAGTGGGGTAAGCGCCGCAGGGGGGGCGCCATCCTCCGGGGGGTGCCGCCGCTGCGTGCTTACCTTGCCCTCCCGCTCCCATGTAGGAACTGCCCGCCCTCTTCTCCCCCCCAAGATCCCTTTCATTTTTTTTTCTTTTAAATTTACCTTCCTCCGGCAGCGCAGCGTCAGTGAAGGAGGCGGCGCCCCCAGTCCCGATGTCTCTAGCCTTCCCTTGTTAGCTCAGTGTCCCGCCTTCTTCTGACATCATCCTTGACGTCAGAAGAAGGCGGAACACTGAGCGAACGAAGGGAAGGCTAGAGACGTCGGGACTGGGAGCGCCGCCTCCTTCACTGACGCTGCGCTGCCGGAGGAAGGTAAATTTAAAAGAAAAAAAAGGAAAGGGATCTTGGGGGGGAGAAGAGGGTGAGCAGTTCCTACATGGGAGTGGGAGGGCAGGGGAGAGAGGAGCATAGATGGGAGGGCAGGGTTCATGGAAGGGAGAGAAGGGAATTGCTGGATCGGGATGAATGGCGGGGGCAGGCAGGGGACAGATGGGCATGGATGGGTGGGAGGGTAGGGCTCAGGGAGAGAGGGGAATCGCTGCCTTGGAGCCAGGCAGTTGGGGGGGGGGCGCGCACCGCCACGGGGGGGGGGGGCGCCAACTGGTAGTCTGCAGGGGGGCGCCAGAGACCCTTGGCACGGCCCTGCGAGCCTTATATACCATCACTTTGTAACTGTTAGACCGGAACTGGCGATCGCCAATACGGTACTATGTAAGCCACATTGAACCTGCAAATAGGTGGGAAAATGTGGGACACAAATGCAACAAATAAATAAATATGTTTGAATGGCCCCGTCAAAACCCCAACCTCAATCCAATCAAAAATCTGTGGCATGATCTGAAGATTGCTGCCAATCAATGCTCCCCAAAGAAAATGGCAGGGCTTGAACAGTTTTTAAAGAGGAATTTTCTAATATTGCTAACTGTGGGTGTAAAAAGTTAATAAAACACCTATCTCAACAGATTCACAAATATAACTACTGCGAAAGGTGCTTCCACCAAGGGCTGATTTGGGAGAGGGAGGGGTGAAGACTTATTAAAAAAAAAAAAACCCAAAATGCAACATTTGACTATGCGGTTAGTCCCTTAATAAAATTATTTCTTAAAAGGTGTGGCAGATGGTGTGTGCATGAGAAAAAGATCATCATTTAAATGCAGGCTAGTCTGATGCACTGACACAACAAAATGTAAAACTGTTCAAGGGAAGACTAACTTTCTACAACCACTGTAGAGACTCTGTATTTTCTGTTTCACACAGAGCTGCCAAAGATGAACCATCCAAAAGAGCTGGTGGTTGGGAGGCGGGGCTAGTGCTGGGCAGACATATACGGTCTGTGCTGGGGCTGGTGGTTGGGAGGCGGGACTAGTGCTGGGCAGACTTATACGGTCTGTGCCGGGGCTGGTGGTTGGGCGGCGGGGATAGTGCTGGGCAGACTTATACTGTCTATGCCAGAGCCAGCGGTGGGAGGCAGGGATAGTGCTGGGCAGACTTATAAGGTCTGTGCCAGATCTGGTGGTGGGAGGCGGGGCTGGTGGTTGGGAGGCGGGGATAGTGCTGGGCAGACTTATAGGGTCTGTGCCAGATCTGGTGGTGGGAGGCGGGGCTGGTGGTTGGGAGGCAGGGATAGGGCTGGCCAGACTTATAGGGTCTGTGCACTGAAGAGGACAGTACAAATAAAAAAGTAGCACATATGAATTTATCTTCTTGGGCAGACTGGATGGACCGTGCAGGTCTTTTTCTGCCGTCATCTACTATGTTACTATGTAAAAGAGTGAGGCTTTCCAGACGGGGCATCTGGAGTATAAATCTAAACAGATTTCAATGTAGTATCGCTTTGCAAAAAATAAATGCAACATTTATTCATATTTTTATATTTCGCCAGTTGCTGTGGCAGATTACAATCATACACATACGATTTTCGGTTGGATGCACTTGATTGACTGTTGGAGTTTTGTTGGATGACTGGTGGCGTGGGTTGGGCGCGCTGGGGTGTTGCCATCGTTTGAGCATTTGTGGGGGGACGGGTGGGGGTTGGCATATGCTACTTTGTTTTACTACTGTTTTATTAAAATTCTATTAACTTTGTATTTCAAATTACTATGTAAGCCGCATTGAGCCTGCATTGTGTGGGAAAGCGCGGGGTACATATGTAATAATAATAATAATAAAACCCACAACACACGCACATTAAGATAATAAAAGCAACACCGAGAAAAGAAAACAAAAAGATAAACAGATAAAAATGGTCTCACATTTCCTGTTCTTTGGTGTCTTTAAAAGGATATAGACAGAGAGGAGACAGTATGAGGACCATTTTCAAAAAGAATTTGCCCAGTGGCCATAACAAGCCCATGTGTTTCACAGCAGGTGCATGAGAGTGGCAGGGGGGGAGGCAAATTATGCAGGAAGAAGGTGTGCTGGCTTTTCTCTTCTTAGGCTTCCCTCATGAGAGAAGTGATGGGGATCAGTGCACTGGCAAGGGGCTGAAAGAGTGTGAGAATGAGACAGCCTTCAAATGAGTGTGACACACTTGACCGAGGGGGGCCAGAGCCCAAGGTGGGGGGGGGGGAACACATTTTGTCCTGTCTCCCGGCTGCCACCCTCCCACCGCCACTTCTGCCCCCTCCCCCCCCCCCCCCCCCCCCGCAGCTGCCGCCACTGGAAGGTACCTTGGCTGGCAGGAGGTCATCAACCCCCGCAAGCTAGAGCATTTGTTCCATGCTGGTCTCAAATTGCCTGGCCCTTGTCCTGTTTTCAGCGCCGTGCATGCTCATTTTAGGGAAAGGGAAATGGGACTTGATATACTGCCTTTCTGAGGTTTTTTGCAACTACATTCAACGTGGTTTACATATATTCAGTACTTATTTTTTGTTTTTGGAGCTGGTGTTAGGGTTTGCAGACCATTGGGGAGGAATGATGAGCCCTGTCTAGCATGCAGTGGGAATTGAACCTAGTTCCTCTCAGGGGCGTATCTGCGTGGGGCCACAGGGGCCTGGGCCCCCGCAGATTTCGCCCTGGACCCCCCTACCATCGACCCTCTCCCCCTCCCTCCCGCCCGCCCGCCACCAACCCGTCGCCGATCTTTGCTGGCGGGGGACCCCAAGCCCCCGCCAGCCGAAGTCCTCTCTTCCGTGCAGGATGCAAGTTGCAACACTTTGCTTCCTGTTCTTCTGAGTCTGACGTCCTGCATGTACAACATGCAGGACGTCAAACTCAGAATTTGGAACTCAGTCTGACGTCCTGCGCGTTGTACGTGCAGGACGTCAGACTCAGAAGAACAGGAAGCATTGCAACTTGCAGCCTGCATGGAAGAGAGGACCTCGGCTGGCGGGGGTTGGGGTCCCCCGCCAGCAAAGGTAAGTGACAGCAGCGGGGGAGGGTTGGCGGCGGCGGGAGGGGGTGGAGAGTGTCATTGGTGGTGGGGGGGGGTCTGGCAGTGGCGGGGGGGGGGTCCGGAAATGGCGGGGAGGGGGAATCGGTGGTGCCGGGGGGGGGGGGCTAAAATGTGCCCCCTCCCTCTGGCTCTGGCCCCCCCTACCGCCAGAGTCCAGATACGCCCCTGGTTCCTCTGGTTTACAGGCTACTGTACTAACCACTAGGCTACTCCTCCACTCAAATTCAGCACTCAGGTGCCTAACTGAAAGTATTCGATAAAGCATGCGAAGAAATAGTTGGAAGGCCCATGTTTCACCCATGTGAGCACCCCCTTTGCAGTTATGCGCTAGGCAATTTGGCAACTTTAGTCGCCATATGTAAAATCTGGGGGTTAAGGCATAGCAGCCAGGTCTGTGGGTGCTTGAGCACCCCCAATATTGAGAGAATTCCTTGTATGTGCGCAAGGAAGGGTTATTGCCATTGGGCTTAGCACCCCAAATACTTCTAAAAAGTTGGCTCCAATGGAAGGTCTACTCAGTTTGAAAAATGGATTCTGTCTGTTGGTCTGTCTACGCAGCCCACCATGACACTCCAGCAGTCACGGCTTCAGCTGCGCATCCCCAGCAGAGCGTGAAGCCCGCGGATGGGAGATCAGTGCTTATGATTGGCTGGCACAGTTCCAAGAAGGGAAGGGGTGGCACTGGCGAGGTAATATGTTGGTGTAAGGACAGGAGGTGGGGGACAGGCACTGGGGTGAGGAATAGAACCACCATTCAGTGAATTTCACCAGGTATCTGTTAGTAGAAATTTTACTATACCACATTCCATTAAAAAAGTATTTTACAATGAATTAATTCTCCCTGTTGCGGACACCCTGAAACTCCTAGGCGTAACAATTGATCGCAATCTTAATCTAGATTGCCATGTAAAAAATGTTACAAAGAAAATGTTCTATGCAATGTGGAGGCTTAATTATTTTATTTATTGCATTTGTATCCCACATTTTCCCACCTCTTTGCAGGCTTAGAAGAGCAAGACCTTTCTTCCCAAGAGAGACATTTCGCGAACTGGTGCAATCATTGGTTCTGAGCCATTTAGACTATTGTAATTCCTTATACGCAAGATGCAAGGTACAAACCATCAAGAAACTCCAGACAGCCCAGAACACCGCAGCCAGATTGATATTTGGTAAGGCGAAATATGAAAGTGCCAGACCCCTTAAAGAAAGGCTGCATTGGCTCCCATTGAAGGATCGTATTACATTCAAGATATGTACCTTGGTTCATAAGATCATTTATGGAGATGCCCCATCCTACATGTCAGACCTAATTGACTTACCAGAGAGAAATAACAAAAGTTCATCACGCACCTGCTTAAACCTTCACTATCCCAACTGCAGAGGACTTAAATACAAATTTATACATGCATCTAGTTTCTCATACATCTGCACACAACTATGGAATGAATTACCGATCGCCATAAAAACAACTCACGACTTGACAACCTTCCGAAAATTATTAAAGACTTACTTATTCATAAAGACGTACAAAAAAGATTCCCCGTAACGATCTGACCCCCAAATTATTCCAATTACAACTATTACGGAACTCTTCTATTTGTTCATCTTAATTACATCCTCATGACTGAATATTATATCTTGTCCTGATATCATTATGTTATGTTTATCTCTAGAAATGTTAAGTAGTAGTAGTAGTAGTATCAATCCACTTCCAATCCTACATGATTTACTTATGCACTCTTATTTGTAACAATTGTAAAATTATTAGCCCGTTAATATGATTGCTATGATATTCTTATGCACCTATCTGTATCTATATTCTGAAATTCTTATTCTATAATGTGTATATGTCATTGTAACATTTTGTAAGCCACATTGAGCCTGCAAATAGGTGGGAAAATGTGGGATACAAGTGCAGCAAATAAATAAATAAATGCAACACGGCATAAAGATACAGCAAATAGTTAACAGTCCAACAGACAACAGGCTTACCACTTGCTATACAGGAAGTACCGCCAGGCTACCGCAGCAGCCTGGCGGTACTTCCCACCCCTAGCACGCTGTCATTTCTGGCGCTACAAAAATGTATTTATTTTTGTGGCAGAAAACTCTGGACTTGATTTCAGCAAAACTAAACTAAATTGTCAAGTGGCAAGCTGAACCCTCATAAGCTATATGTGAACTTATATCTATATACAATGTGATATCAATCTTTCTTATTTTTGTGGCGCCAGAGTGTACCCGGCGGTAATCGGGCAGTGCCGCGCTCTGTCCGGTTACCACCGGGTTAACACGGGATCCCTTACCTGCCACCTCAATGGGTGGCGTTAAGGGCTCCCCCCGAAATGGCCGAGCGACAAGTGCTTAACTTGCCACCTGGCCATTTCCTGTAGGAAAGTGAGACTTCCCTTTTACCAGCTGCGGTAAAAAGGGGGCCTCGGCACGCGTGTACAACACGTGTTGACGCCAGCCCCCTTTTGCCGCAGCTTGGTAAACGGGGCCCGTAATTTACTAGTTACAATCAACATAAATAAAACAACAGGCAAATGGACCACTAATAATTACTATTCAAATGACGACAGAGCCAATCAATATGAACAGAGTAATCAAGAATAAAACCAAGATGTCAGCTAGTAGAATTATATTTTTCTTGATAGAAAAATGTGTCTTAAGTAGAAAGAATGTAAACTGATATATAGGAATTCGAGGAAGGTTCACATGCACATGAAAAGAATCCTTCAATCATTATCAAACCCCGTCTACCTGTATGTGCAGTATTGTGCACCTAGAGATAGTGTATTCCATATTTTAGCATCCTACAACTATGAATCATAGCCCAGGTCCAGAGGTGCCCCTGAGACAAAGTTGACTCCTCATGACCACACAGGAATGGTTTGCCATTGCCTTTTGAGGGAGGGAGAATTAAGTGACTTGCTCCAAGCTGCTGTTGGAGTCGAGCCTGGCCTTCCAGCTCCCAAACCACTGCTGTAAAATAATGAGTGGAGTGGAACAGGTGGATGTGAAGCGTCTGTTCACGCTTTCCAAAAATACTAGGACTAGGGGGCATGCGATGAAACTACAGCGTAGTAAATTTAAAACAAATCGGAGAAAATGTTTCTTCCCCCAACGCGTAATTAAACTCTGGAATTCGTTGCCGGAGAACGTGGTGAAGGCGGTTAGCTTGGCAGAGTTTAAAAGGGGTTAGACGGTTTCCTAAAGGACAAGTCCATAAACCACTACTAAATGGACTTGGGAAAAATCCACAATTCCAGGAATAATATGTATAGAATGTTTGTACATTTGGGAAGCTTGCCAGATGCCCTTGGCCTGGATTGGCCGCTGTCGTGGACAGGATGCTGGTCTTTTCCCAGTGTGGCATTACTTATGTACTTATGTAACCATTAGGCTACTCCTCTGCTCCATGAATTGTACTGCTCTACTAAATTAGCACATGGACCATAATTGAAAAAAAAAAATCCAAAATTTGGCTATTTTACCCCAGCGGTAAAAAAGGCCTAAGTGCATGGGAATGATCTGCAAGGCCACTTTTAAACATTGTTTATCCACTCCTACCCTAGCTGAGATAATATTTAATCATCTCTCTGACCTCATGTGCAACTTTCTTTAAATTAGTCACTTTCTATCTCTTCCTACTCTCTTACCTCTCTATATGTTCCATCTTTGCTTATACCCTTCACTGTCAATTAAAATGTCCCATTACGTATTGTGTTGACATTGCAAGTAGTCTACCATGCCATACTTTGTATTGTTACTTGAATATTTTTACTGCTGTAATTGTCTATTGCTCATGTTTGATCTATTCTTACTGTACACCACCTTGAGTGAATTCCTTCAGAAAGGCGGTAAATAAATCCTAATAAATAACATAAATAAATAAATAAATAAATAAATAAATAAAAGGGTCCCATAGATTGTGAGCCCTCCAGGAACAGGGAAATATCTCATGCACCTAAATGTAATTCACCTTGAGGTGCAACTGAGAAAAGATATGAGCCAAATCCAAATACATTTTAAAAGAAACTGAGATCACAGATAGCAGAGCAAATTTTGGTCAAAGGTAAAAAGGTCTGTTCCATGGAGATATGGTGAGTAATCCACAAGGGAAGAGGACAAGCAAAAACATACATGAAACATTAAATAGAAACTGATGATACTGGTGGGGTGGGGGTGGGAGAGAAAACGGGATCCTCTGAAACACTGATATCTCTTAAAGCACAACAAAGTAATAAAGCCAAGTTGAACCTGTCTCTGGACTTGAAAGTGGAGCTGAAATAGACAGATAAAAAGAGCAGTTTGCCAAACCTTGCTTCTAACCCTCATATGGTTTAGGGTTTAGCCCTGTGACTTGAAAATACAGTGCACTGGGCAGTTTAAAGCAACCCTGGAGATGACTCAGTGAGCTGTTAATCCCCCTGCAAGGAGATAAAGAGGGTGGGTGAGGGAATGACCCCTCCCCTGCAGAGCAGACCCATTCAGACCAGGTTCCTGTAATAAAGTGATTGAAGAGATCAAAAGAGGCCATTTCTAGTCTCTCTCTCACAATTTCTTCCTGTGAGTTCTTCTCATTCACATATGTAAATGAGCAGCAGGGGGGAGCCGTCCAGTCTCCTGTGGCTGTTAAACCAGATTGTCTGGTTTGGGCTTTGTGAATGGGGTGTGAGTGAATTCTGTGGAAGGAAGAAAGATAGACCTGGTCACTCCCATGTTCCAGAAAGCCAATGTGCCCTTTTTCCACACTTCTCTGGACTCTTAAGGTTATGATTTGAGCCCCACATGCTCTTCCTGAACCCAAACCCAACTCTCATCCTAGAAACACAAGCACAGCTGCATTTATTTATATCTTTATAGCCAACGCCAGGGAGGTGAGCTCACTATTTGGCACTGTAGAAAAAGATCTGAAGAGGAAGATAACAATTAGGTATGACTAGGCAATTGCCTGGGGCAGCAACTTCTAGGGGAGGCAGCAAAGCAAAACAATAGATCCTGCCAGCCACATATACTCAGTGCTTTCACTTGGAGGATGGCGCTTTGGTTTTCTAATTAGCCCATTTACCTGGATAAATGACTTTTGGAAATAGCTCCAATTATGTGTGCATGATAGTCACCTCTCAAGAGCAACAGAGAAAACAGTATAGGCAGACAGAAAAGTTACAGGCACAAACCTCTCTTTTGTGGCTTTCTTGTTTGACTCTCACTCAAATTTATGCACAGATAACTATCTAGACACCAAATTCGGACAGTGTCAGATTCACAGCCCAAGAGAAGCTGGCTCCTGTTTGCTTTACATCGTGTGCTGGCACTGTTGTAAAGTGGCACCATGGGCGCCACTGTGCCCAGTTCTGCCTCCACTCTTTGGTCCTGCCTAAAAGTGCTGAAATCTTAAACCTCATCTGTGATGTCACAATGGCTTGATTGTCCTATACTTGGCTCACTTTCCCCCCTTAGTGGTAACCAGAGCTGATATTATGATGTCATAATGCCTCATTCCACCAATGACTAAGAACCAACCTCATCAGTGATGTCATAATGCCTCATTCCACCAACGCCTGCCAACCTCAGTGATGTCACTATGGCTTGATTGTCCTAAACTTGGCTCACTTTCCCCCCCTTAGTGTGAAGAGTTTGTCCCTGATAACCAGAGCTGATATTGTGATGTCATAATACTTCATTCCCATTCCATCAACAAGAGCCAACCTCATCAGTGATGTTATAATGGCTTGCTTGTCCTATATGTGGCTCACTTTTATTACATATATCAGTGATTTCAATTTCTGGAGACATTTCTTTTTTCTTTAAGTTACCAATGTGGGCTACCGTTATTTTACTGTTAACATTTTACTGTTAACCCCAGTTATTAGTAACTAGATCTCATTTGCATAAAATGGGACCTGTGCCAAAATAGCAAGAGTTAGTGTAAATAAACAGTAGCCCATGTTACATAGTAACATAGTAGATGACAGCAGAAAAAGACCTGTTGATAACTTCCCTCACAAATGGCAGCATCCAAGACCATTCAGATCAGTCAAAAGATGAGCTTGCCCATTTCCTGCTGTGTTGCATCCTTTACTAGTACATGCTAAAAAGTGCCCAAACTAGTACTCTGTAACTCAGTGGCGTAGCGAGGGTGGCTGCCACCCGGGGTGGTTCGCCGCTGCGCACCCCCCGGGTTCAGCATGACACCCCCTCTCAGCGCATCACCCAAGCCCCCCCTTGGCGCATCACCCCCCCTTGGCGCATCAGCCCCCTTGGCGCATCAGCCCCCCTTGGCGCATCACCCCCCCTTGGCGCATCAGCCCCCTTGGCGCATCACCCCCCCTTGGCGCATCAACCCCCCCTCGGCGCATCACCCAAGCCCCCCCGAGTGGATTCTTGCCTGCCGTGTGCATGCCACTGGGGGTGTGGGGTGTGTGTCAGTTCTGCTGGTTCCCTGCTCCCTCTGCCCCGGAACAGGAAGTAACCTGTTCCAGGGCAGAGGGAGCAGGGAACCAGCGGAGCCGACACCCCCCCCAGCGGCATGCACCCGGGGCGGACCGCCCCCACCGCCCTGCCCTTGCTACGCCACTGCTGTAACTGTTACCAGGCTGGCATGATAGCATATGATAGTTCACGTACTAATTACGTACCCTGTTATAGGGCTAGAAAGAGGGAAGTTATGGCTATGGACTACACATTGCAGTTAGCAAGCACATAGTTAGCTAATACCCCGATGCTCAGAAGCAAATGTGGGTGTTAGAGACCATTAGTGCCATTAGTCCGCATTAGTGAGCACAAAATGCTCATTGGCTCTAGCACAGGAAACAAGTATGTCAAAAGTTAGCGCAAATATCATCTAATGTAGGGGTCCTTTTACTAAGTCGCGTAGGCGCCTACACATTATTATTATTATTAGCATTTGTATAGCGCTACCAGACGCATGCAGCGCTGAACACCTGATACAAAGAGACAGTCCCTGCTCAAAAGAGCTTACAATCTAAATAATACAGACAGACAAGACAGTTACAGGTGAGGGAAGTAATGGGAGCTAAAAAGCAGCAGTGAAAAGGTGGGTTTTCAGCATAGATTTGAAAACAGGTAGAGATGGAGCTAGACGTATAGGTCCAGGAAGTCTATTCCAGGCATAAGGTGCCACAAGAGAAAAGGAATGAAGCCTGGAGTTAGCAGTGGAGGAGAAGGGGGACGACAAGAGAGATTTGTCCAGTGAGCGGAGTTCATGGGGAGGAATGTAGGGAGAGATGAGAGCAGAGAGGTAATGGGGGGCTGCAGAGTGCATCAATATTAGAACTACCACCCGGCTACTGCATGCCGTGGGCGGTAATTCTAATTTCTACGCATGTCCAAAACTCGCAGCAGGAAATAATTTCCATTTTCCGCGTGGCACAAACCGGGCTGTAATCGGCAGTTTATTGATGATTACTGTCTGGTTAATGTGTGAGACCGTACCACTAAGTCAATGGATGGCGGTAAGGTCTCAGGCCGAAAATGGACGTGCGCTAATTTTTATTTTGCCACACGCCCATTTTCAGTCGAAAACATAACGCCAGCTCGGAACAGGCGCTAGGGTGTTTGAAGAGAGGATTTCTCACAATTCTTTCTTTAAAATCGGCAGGTTTTTCTTTATTTCGAAGCAGAAGGAAGCCTGTGCAAGCCCCTAAGCTCCACTAGTGAGAATCAAATGTGCACGAGTCAGAGCAGACCCAAAAGTGAAAGCAGACATTGGCGCCTGTTTCTCACATTTAAATATAAGCCTCCCAAGTACAAAAAAGTTTGAAAAGCTTAAAGGCACAGAAAACACCAGTATGTGCTTAACGTTCAGGTTTGCCTGGCACATGCACACAAGAGCTAGACTGCGCCAAGCATGTCTCCCCCCTCCCATTAGCAACTAATAATAGGTGTCACATTTTCCAAGCTGGAACTAGGTTTGTGAGCCCTTGGGCCACTGCTGAGGAGCAGCAGTGGCAGGCAAAACCACTCCACACCGGAGACTAGGCAGAACAGGACTGGAATCCCGGACTGGAGTTGCAGCAGAGGCAGACAAGCAGGAATAAGCAGAGCAGGTACACTTAAACTTCACCTGCACTTGGCCGCCTTTCACCAGGAGTTGAGCCCCTGACTGCAGGTGGCCGGCAGGACTTACTGGGCAAGGCAGGACTGGATACCCACTAGGCTGAACCAGGACTGAGGGTCAGAGGGGAAAGGAACATACAGGGGCAGCAGGGCAAGGAAGGGAAAGCTAAAGGGCAGGACTGAAAGCTGCAAGCAGCCACTAAAACAGGGAACAAAACACTGACAACAAGACACAGAACTGAAAGCTGCAGAGCAGCCACAAAGACACAAACAGACAAAGACTAAACACAAAACTATAACCCAGAGACAAGACTAGCAAACAAACAAATAATATGCTTACTTATAGTTTGTTTTGAATGATTGCGCATTGTTGTTTATATCTTTTAGAATGGATGTTTTCATTTGCTGTGCTTTTCTATCAAACTAATGGATTTCTTATATGTTTTTTTACTATAATATGTTATTTTTAAGATGTAAACCGTTCTGTTTTGTGAATGCAATTAGAAACGGTATAGTAAATAAATAAACGATAAATGATTTTTCAGGGCACCTTAGTAAAATGACCCTTAAAACCTCTAGCATGCCTTTCTAAAAAAAACCCTTATCTGTTGTTGTTTTTTTTTTAATAGTTCTGAAGTGTTGTACAGAGTTTTGAAAGGCTGAGCTCTGAGAAAGTGGTCTATACATTTCTGTAAATAAACATAAAATCAAAATAATCAATAGAAGTGAATGCATCATGTGAATTAGATCAGAGTGTGTTGCAGGTATATTACCAAGCTATCAGCAAGTACCAGTAGGGGTTAAGAAATGTATTTGGATATACTTGAAGAATGGAAAGGGGGCTGGAGGAATCATTTAAAAAAAATATATTATTACAGATCGTGCTGTGTAAACAATGACTTCCTTTTGATTTGGGCTGCTTTGTATTACGCATGTTTTGTTATTCACTGCATTAAGGCTCAAGTGAAAAGTGGGTTATCAGATGAAAGTAACAAAGAGATAAATAACTAAAAAGAATACGTTCTTTGGCACTGTTCAAATAATCAAAGGTTATTCACATCACATAAATTCCATGCTCAGCAGCTGATCAATGGCCATTGACCTCAGAGTTACTTTGAAATCACTAAAGATGCAGCAGTTTGAAAAAAATGGTCCCAATGAAATGTAACTGTGATATTGGGTCCAATGATATGATAGAGGTCTGGACTGCCCCTACTTGACATTTCACCCATTAGATTGTAAGCTCCTTGGAGCAGGGACTGTCCTTTTTGTTAATCTGTACAGCGCGGCGTAACCCTAGTAGCGCTCTAGAAATGTTACGTAGCAGTAGTAGTAGTAGTAGAGGTCTATAAAATAATGAGTGGAGTTGAACGGGTAGATGTGAAGCGTCTGTTCATGCTTTCCAAAAACACTAGGACTAGGGGGAATGCGATGAAGCTACAATGTAGTAAATTGAAAACGAATTGGAGAAAATGTTTCTTCACTCAACTTGTAATTAAACTCTGGAATTCGTTGCCAGAGAATGTGGTAAAGGCGGTTAGCTTAGCGGAGTTTAAAAAAAAGTTTTGGATGGCTGCCTAAAGGAAAAGTCAATAGACCGTTATTAAATGGACTTGGGAAAATCCACTATTTCTGGGATAAGCAGTATAAAATGTTTTGTACTTTTTTGGGATCTTGCCGGGTATTTGTGACCTGGATTGGCCACTGTTGGAAACAGGATGCTGGGCTTGATTGGCCACTGTTGGAAACAGGATGGACCTTTGGTCTTTCCCAGTATGGCAATACTTATGTACTTATGTACTAACGTATTAGCCTGCATATGGGATCATAGATGTGGTAGCGTTTGCTAAAACACCAAACAGTGCTGCTGTGTTTTACACATATCAAATAGCGTTTGTGGAAAAATTGGACACACCACTGAGCACTGTACTGCACAAAGCAATCCTGATCCCAGATTGTATGTAAAATCACCCTGCCAGAGTCAGAAGGATAAGCAGACCCCAATCCTCCACCCCATTCCACATTACAGACAGAATAATGTATTTCTTTTCTTAGAAAGGAAAAACATTAGAGCTGTATATCCTTGCAAGTGTCAGGGAATCATTTCAACCAACTCAACGGTTAGATTGACTAAGAGAGTGAGAAATGCTCATTATGGTTCTTCAAGGTCCACACTCAAGAGTTTGTTTTAATCTGATTCTTAGACTAAATCTTTTCTTTCTTTTTTTTTTTTTTGTAAATATTTTTATTGAATTTTCAATAATACATCAATCAGAAAAAAACCAACCAACGAATGTGTACTATACTCAACGGCGTAGTGAGGCCAGCTGACACCCGGGGCGGGTCGCCGCTGCGCACACCCCCGGGTGCAGCACAGCGCACCCCCCTCACTGCCCGCAACCCCCCCCCGGAGTGCATCTTTACCGCTGGCACTCCGCCCCGCCAAGTGCACGTCGTCTCTGGGAGCTGCGTCGGCTCCGTTGGTTCCCTGCTTTCTCTGCCCCAGAACAGGAAGTAACCTGTTCCGGGGCAAAGAGAGCAGGTAACCAGCGGCGCCGACACCCCCCCAGTGCGTGCAACTGGGGCGGACCACCCCACCGCCCCCCCTTCCTACGCCACTGACTATACTACAATACAATGGTATACATTAAGCTGAGCACAAACATTGGTCAGTAGCTAAGCCATAGATAATAGAAAAAGATCCAAAGTTTCCCACTTCTGAGGACCATTAGTAGGTCCAGGTAGAAAGCGTATTGACAATTGCTCATATTTTTTGTACAATAAGACCCAATTCCGCCAAAGAATAACATTAACTGGAGAATTATCTTTCCAGTGGGATATTATTCATTTCAACGCAATAGAGACTAAGAAATCGAACAATTGTTTATCGCTCTCTGAAAATAGAAATGGGGTGCAAGTGGACTTCCAGATTATATACTTTGGTAGAAAAGGCTCTTGAAACCCAAAAATCCTCTGTAACTTGTCCCAAACATCTGCCCAGAATATTACCAGATTAGGACAGTCTATCAGAAGATGCATAAGAGTTCCTGTTGCTGGTTTGCATGACCAACATAAATCACAATTAGAAGACCCAGACTGTTTGCTCTTCCTGGGCGTCCAAAGGGCCCTGTGGTACATAAAGGTTTTACCCTTAGGCACAGAATGGAAGAAGTTGTTATTGTGTTTTTTTTTTTAATAAGACAATATCTCTGATCAATATTAATTGTTGACATCGTGTTGGTTTTTGGTGCAGCTGGAAGCAACCCAGTTCATATTGTACCTGCAGTTTGTAGGACACAGATTATTCTGTTCACAGGTCGCTTCCTGCTGCTGCTGTCTGAAATTGAGATTTATGGGTAGATATTTTGGTAGTGAATGAAATTATGGGACTGAAGAGGGAGCAGTTACAACAGGAAGATGACACTTGGGCTAATTCTTTTGGTGCCAGGAATGTTAGTGACTGCAATCAGGAAACTGGACTGTCTGAGAGCCATAAAACAGCAGAGATAAGGCAGGCATTCCCACCTCCTCCAACCCCAAATGACCTGGTCAAGCTGGGTTTATAACCCTCATTCTGAATGTTTCCTCACCCTTCTCTCTCTGTAACAGAGAACTTGGCATTAATGAAGGGACTGGATTCCAGACTGCCGCCCCCCCCCCCCTTACCTATTACTCTCCCTCACACACCACCCAGTGACTCTCTCCCCCCCCAACACACACACACCCTTGAAGGCAATTGCACACACAATAATAACACCACACTATATTTGGGAGGAAAGCATGGCCATATCTTTGTTTATTGTAACAAATAGAGAGTTAACACCTCACTCAAGTGAATAAAGGCTAGAAGATTGGTCTAAGGCTTGACAATTAAAATTCAATGCAAAGAAATGCAAAGTGATGCACTTAGGGAGTAGAAATCCAGGGGAGAGGTATGTGTTAGGTGGTGAGAGTCTGATAGGTACCCACAGGGAGAGGGATCTTGGGGTGATAGTATCTGAGGATCTGAAGGCCACGAAACAGTGTGACAAGGCGGTGGCCGTAGCTAGAAGGTTGCTAGGCTGTATAGAGAGGGAAGTGACCAGCAGAAGAAAAGAGGTGTTAATGCCCCTGTACAAATCGTTGGTGAGGCCCCACCTGGAGTATTGTGTTCAGTTTTGGAGGCCGTATCTTGCTAAGGATGTAAAAAGAATTGAAGCGGTGCAAAGAAAAGCTACGAGGATGGTATGGGATTTACGTTACAAGACGTATGAGGAGAGACTTGCTGACCTGGACATGTATACCCTGGAGGAAAGGAGAAACAGGGGTGATATGATACAGACTTTCAAATATTTGAAAGGTATTAATCCGCAAACGAACCTTTTCCGGAGATGCGAAGGCGGCAGAACTAGAGGGCATGAAATGAGATTGAAGGGGGGCAGACTCAAAAAAAAATGTCAGGAAGTATTTTTTCACGGAGAGAGTGGTGGATGCTTGGAATGCCCTCCCGCGGGAGGTGGTGGATAGGAAAACGGTAACAGAATTCAAACATGCGTGGGATAACATAAAGGAATCCTGTTCAGAAGAAATGGATCCTCAGGAGCTTGAGATTGGGTGGCAGAGCTGGTGGTGGGAGGCGGGGCTGGTGGTTGGGAGGCGGGGCTAGTGCTGGGCAGACTTATACGGTCTGTGCCAGAGCCGGTGGAGGGAGGCGGGGATAGTGCTGGGCAGACTTATACGGTCTGTGCCAGAGCCGGTGGTTGGGAGGCGGGGATAGTGCTGGGCAGACTTATACGGTCTGTGCCCTGAAAATGACAGTTACAAATCAAGGTAAGATATACACAAAAACTAGCAAATATGAGTTTGTCTTGTTGGGCAGATGTTTTCAGCATAGATTTGAAAACAGGTAGAGATGGAGCTAGACGTATAGGTCCAGGAAGTCTATTCCAGGCATAAGGTGCCGCGAGAGAACAGGAGCGAAGCCTGGAGTTAGCAGTGGAGTTATGTTATTAAAGCTGCAGCTGAATTCCGATATGCAGTCTCTCTGTTTATTTTCTTAGGGGCTTAGCACGTGCCAGCAGAATTAGTGTGCGCTAAATGCTAAGAAGGCCATTTTATACCTATGGCATAAAATTAGTGCACATGCTAATTCTGCTAGTGCACGCTAATTAGAATGGTAGGAATGACCATTATACCAGTTTCCCTGTTCTTGTTTTGCGTTTACATCAAGACCTGAGGTCTGAAGCTACAATTTGAGCACTTAGTATATTGGTATCCATCTAGATCTCATACCGTGTTATCACGTGCCATCTTCCAATGGTAATGCAGTATCCACCACTGCAAACATTCACAAACAACGTAACCTTCTCCTGTAATATCATTTTTCAGTTCTCACGTACAGAGTAACATCTTCTACTGAGCAGGAAAGAAGCAAAAGAGAAACAGAATTCTCCCCCACCACCAAGAAAGCAGGTGTGCACAGGTGGCATTGCTACAGCCCCGCCCCCTACGAACCCACGAAAAGCCACTGAAATAAAAGATCGTTCGCTTCCACGTATGTCCGCTCCACATATGGAGCCTTATAGTCAAAATGATTTAAAGGTCCAGAAAAGGCTTCTGGCTGTTTAACTTGCCTGTCCAGGGCTAACTGGGCATTTTCAATGGCACTTAACCGGCTAGCGCCACTGAAAATACCAAAGCTGAAATCGGCTATCTTGAGGACGTTCCGGGGGATGGAGTCACTGCTTAGCCGGTTAAGATAACCACATCAATAGGATCATATAAAATGCAGCGGGCATGCAAATCTTTCTCATGCATATTCATTAGGGATATCCTGAAAGCCTGGCTTGTTTGCTGCCCTCAAGGACTGAACTTGGACAAGCCTGGTCTATATTTAGGTGAATGGGTGTTTGTATCAGAGGATATTAATGGAACATCCAGAACAACCAATATTCTCCCTATACTGCATGCGCTGGCCATGCGCACCACATTTCAGACCATAGCGAACCCAGCAGGAGCCCATTCTGTCAAGTTACCCATTCCAGGAGGGAGATTTTAGGCCAGACCTGGATTTGTGACAATCCCATTACGTTGCATTGTGGGATCCGCATTCACTAATTTCAACGGGTAGAATCAGGGGGTACAATACTGAACATCTTTGTAAGTTAAGTTAAAAACGAGAACTGGTCAGAGAGTTTCTCTCCTGGAGCTGGGTAGCCTGACAGTTATTTGTTTCCGTCTCTGTGCCGGCACTGTGAATTACTAGAATGTATGAGCAGGAACTTCCTGCTAGCTGATGTCATGCAGGGTGGGAAAGACCAGAGGCAGGAAACAGTGGTCTATGATTTTTGAAGTTGCGCATTGTACCTGTGGGACATATTTATTTATTTATTTACTAGCCGTTGAGCCCGTAAAATCGGGCTCATATAGGAAAGGGGGGGGGGTTGAAAGCCCCTTCCCGTCGCCGCTGCAAGGCCCCCCCACCGCCGAGCTCGCCCCCCCCGAGTCGCCGCCACCCCTCCATCCGGCCCGGGCCCTCGCTCCGCTATTGAAACAGCGAGGGAACGCAGCACACAGCTCTGCTGAGCTGCCGTCGGCCTTCCTTCTTCTCTGCCTGTGTCCCGCCCTCGTGTGTTGTAACATCATCGAGGGCGGGACACAGGCAGAGAAGAAGAAGGAAGGACGGCAGCTCAGCAGAGCTGTGTGCTGCGTTCCCTCGCTGTTTCAATAGCAGAGCGAGGGCCTGGCCGGGTGGAGGGTGGGGGGAGCGTTAGTGACGGCGGTTTCGTCCCTCACAAATGCGCAGTACAGACCCTCTCTATTCCGCCCCCATCATCATGCATTGACACGGGGGCGGGGCAGAGAGGGTCTCTATTGCGCATTTGCGAGTGAGTACGACACTTGCCATTTATATGTTTGATTGTACATTTATCCTATATAATAATTCTCACCTCCAACAGGATGTGCTTGGGACCCTGCCTGCCGGAAGTGGTCTGCTAGGCAGGCACGCTCTGACCTCAGTGACATCAGTGATAGACAATTTGGCAAAGCAAAACAATCTGAGTGCTGGCCATTAGAACACAGGGTTGATAGGAGAGTTTTAAAAGACTGAAGGAACCGAAAGTGTTAAATGGGGGGAGGGGGGAAGTTCTGAACCACTGAAAGACATGAACATTTGGGAACAATCTGAATGCTGGCCATTAGCACACAGGGTACATAGGAGAGTTTTAAAAGACTGAAGGAACCAAAAGTGTTCGGGGGGGGGGGGGGGGGGGGGGGAGTTCTGAATGAATGAAAGAAATGAAATTTACGAGAGGAACACAATCTGAATGCCGGGCATTGTACACAGGGTAGATAGGACACTTTTTTAAAAAAATGAAGGACGTGAAAGTATTACATCTTGGGGGAGGGGTGAGGAGGAAAGCGGTGGGGTATCCGGATACTGGGCGTTAGGGCCACGGGGGTACATAGACTTTTGAAAGCCTTAAGGAACCCAAAGTGTGGGAAGGAGGAGGAAAAGGAGGGGAGGGAACGGGGTGAGGGGCATTAGGAACAGGGGAGGGGGCCCTGTCACACACTCTCATTCTCACACACACACACTGTCACACAGACAGTCTCACTCTGTCACACACCCGCACATTCGCTCTGGCTCTCTCTCTCACACATACACACTCCCAGGAAAACCTTGCTAGCGCCAGAAACGGGCCTTTTTTACTAGTATCCCATATTTTCCCACTCATGCAGGCACAATGTGGTTTACAAAAATTAGGCAGATATACAAACAAGCTGAAAGACAGTGCAGAGGAGACAGAGGATAGACGGTGGAAAAAAAACCAAAACAAAACTAGCAACAGAAGGCAGAGCAGGGTGGGGATCAGGAGGGGGTTATCATATTGCGGAGTAACTAGGGTTGTAGCTTTTAGTAAAGAAGTGGGTTTTCAGCAGCTTCTTGAAAAGGCTGTGGTCCACTTGTGCTTTAAGGTGCTGTGGGAGAGCGTTCCAGGATTTAGGGCCCCAGTAGCGGAAGGAAGGGGTGAAAATCCTTTCGTACTTGACTCCCTTACAAGTTGGGAAGTGTAGGTGGAGATATGTCCGTGCAGCAGGCGTGGCATTCCTGGGAGGAAGGTCCGTCAATGGGAGCATGTACTCAGGAGCCAACCCATAGATGATTTTGTACAGGTAGCCAGTGGAGCCTGAAGCGAAGAGGCTTGGCATGAGCATAACGACAGTGAAGGGGGAGCAAGAAGCAGCGGGGGGAAAAGAAATGAAGGGTTAAATAAAGGGTATGAATGTGAAAAGGTGTTCTATGATTGCAAGCTCTTTCGAGCAGGGACTGTCTCCCTATGTCCAGCGTACAGCACTGTGTACGTCTAGTAGCGTTATAGAAATGATACGTAGTAGTAGTAGTCTTTGGGATTCTGGAATCTTATTACTCTTTGGGATTCTGGAATCTTGCTACTCTTTGAGATTCCGGAATCTTGCTACTCTTTGGCCTTTTCTCTTATTTGTCCTGTTTGTCTGTCCTAATTAGACTGTAAGCTCTTTCGAGCAGGGACTTTCTCTTTATGTCCAGTGTACAGCGCTGCGTACGTCTAGTAGCGCTATGGAAATGATAAGTAGTAGTAGTATGAAGTGGAGGTAGAGAGATTGGGAGACAGACAAGATGAGAGACTGAAAGATATGAAAACAGTTAGGAAAAGAGACTATTATTATTACTTTATTATTATTATTACTATTGCTTCATACTTTGAGGTGAATCTTAGGTGTATATACATTTTGATGTTTTATGGAGCCTAATATTGTTTTTTTTTCTTTTTGTTTTGGGTATTTCCTTTCTCCTTGATGTGGGCTTCAGTTTATCATTATTTCCCTTTTGATGTTTCTTTGCTTCTTCTTTTTTTCTTCTTTGTCTCTTGACTTTATATCGAAATTATGCAACATTATATCTCTCTTTCTTTGAATTTTAATTAAACTAAGAAAAAGATGAACAGAGTGAGAGAGAAAATCAAAAGACAGATTAGGTTCCTACTGGTGGCAAGTGCTATGATACAAATCACAAGTAATGAAGATTCTGTCTAGACTCAGAAAAAAAATGTATATAAGTGTAATCATCCATGCAGAACTCCCTGAAAAATGAGAGGGAACATTACAAGAGGACCTTATGAGACTGGCTATCAAATGGCAGATGACGTTTAATGTGAGCAAGTGCAAAGTGATGCATGTGGGAAAGAGGAACCCGAATTATAGCTACGTCATGCAAGGTTCCACATTAGGAGTCACCGACCAGGAAAGAGATCTAGGTGTCATCGCTGATGATACACTGAAACCCTCTGCTCAGTGTGCGGCGGTGGCTAAGAAAGCAAATAGCATGTTAGGTATTATCAGGAAAGGAATGGAAAACAAAAATGAGACTTTATAATGCCTTTGTATCGCTCCATGGTGTAATCGCGCCTTGAATACTGTGTGCAATTCTGGTCACCACATCTCAAAAAAGATATAGTGGAATTAGAAAAGGTACAGAGAAGAGCGACGAAAATAATAAACGGGATGGGACGACTTCCCTATGAGGAAAGGCTAAGCAGCTAAGGTTCTTCAGTTTGGAGAAAAGACGGCTGAAAGGAGATACAAAAGAGGTCTATAAAATAATGAGTGGACTGGAATGGATGGACGTGATTCGCTTGTTTACTCTTTCCAAAAATACTAGAACTAGGGGGCACACAATGAAGCTACTAAACAGTAAATTTAAAACGAATAGGAGAAAATATTACTTCACTCAACGTATAATTAAACTCTGTTGCTAGAGAATGTGGTAAAAACAGTTAGCTTAGCGGGGTTTAAAAACGTTTGGATAACTTCCTAAAAGAAAGGTCCGTAAGCCATTAGTAAGATGGATTTGGGGAAAATCCACAGTTTATTTGTAGAATAAGCAGCATAAAATGTATTGTACTGTTTTGGCATCTTGCCAGGTATTTGTAACCTGGATTGTCCACTGTTCGAAATAGGATGCTGGGCGTGAGGGACCTTCGGTCTGTCCCAGTATGGCAACGCTTATGTTCTTATTAATGGGGATTCCACCTCTTCTGCACTATCAATATCTTCTTTCAGGAACTGACGGAATATTTCCTTTGGTTCGCCCTCTAGAGGCCTATATGATTTGGAGTGAATCAAACAGCAATGTCACTGTGTCCTTCCGTGCATCTCTTTTATTTGTTTCCCCCCCCCCCCCTCCAATCCATATTATTGATTCCTCCCACCTTTAGGAAGTTAAAGGGTATGTATTTATTTATTTTTTTTACAAAAGTCAAATGCTTCCTTTCCTTATACTTATCTTTGTGTGAAATGCCTCAATGTGCTGCCCTACCTACACAGGTTCCTTCATTGGATGAACTATCAAAAACATCAAATGCTAATCTTTTCAGAAACAAAGATTTTTATTTTATTTTTGTTACATTTGTACCCCGCGCTTTCCCACTCATGGCAGGCTCAATGCGGCTTACATGGGGCAATGGAGGGTTAAGTGACTTGCCCAGAGTCACAAGGAACTGCCTGTACCTGAAATGGGAATCAAACTCAGTTCCTCAGGACCAAAGTTCACCACCCTAACCACTAGGCCACTCCTCTACTGTTGCTACTATTGCTACTATTGGAGATTCTACATGGAATGTTGCTAATCCACTAGCAACATTCCATGTAGAAGTCGGCCCTTGCAGATCACCAATGTGGCCGCGCAGGCTTCTACATGGAATGTTGCTAGTGGATTAGCAACATTCCATGCAGAATCTCCAATAGTAGCAACATTCCATGTAGAATCTCCAATAGTATCTATTTTATTTTTGTTACATTTGTATCCCGCGCTTTCCCACTCATGGCAGGCTCAATGCGGCTTACATGGGGCAATGGAGGGTTAAGTGACTTGCCCAGAGTCACAAGGAGCTGCCTGTGCCTGAAGTGGGAATCGAACTCAGTTCCTCAGCTCCCCAGGACCAGAGTCCACCACCCTAACCACTAGGCCACTCCTCCACTGTTGCTACTATTTGAGATTCTACATGGAATGTTGCTATTCTTCCATGTAGAAGTCGGCCCTTGCAGATCACCAATGTGGCCGCGCAGGCTTCTGCTTCTGTGAGTCTGACGTCCTGCACGTACGTGCAGGACGTCAGACTCACAGAAACAGAAGCCTGCGCAGCCTTCTACATGGAATGTTGCTACTGGAATAGCAACATTCCATGTAGAATCTCCAATAGTAGCAACATTCCATGTAGAATCTCCAATAGTATCTATTTTATTTTTGTTACATTTGTACCCTGCGCTTTCCCACTCATGGCAGGCTCAATGCGGCTTACATGGGGCAATGGAGGGTTAAGTGACTTGCCCAGAGTCACAAGGAGCTGCCTGTGCCTGAAGTGGGAATCAAACTCAGTTCCTCAGGACCAAAGTCCACCACCCTAACCACTAGGCCACTCCTCCACTGTAAGATCAGAACAAAGAGTGGGAAAAATCACAATGATTTTAAGTGACAGTTGAATTATTGATTAAAAAAAAAGGAAGGCAGCAAAAATTCCAGGGTGTATTTATCCAATATTTGCTGTTTGATCTTTCCCTTTGAAATGTCTCAGTTGTTTTTTTCTTCTCAATAGATCACCTCTGTAATTCTTACTGCACCTATCAAAATCACCGTCCAATGTGTGACGTTCGGCATCCAGGATTGCAACACAATATTTATTTCTTTAACCGCGTAGGCCGCTTTTCCATAAATATAATGCTCAAAGCAACAAACTCACAGTGAATATCTTTAGGACAATAATTTCTTTTTTTTTAAAAGCAGGAAAAGACGGATTGATGATGAAGATACAAAACTCAGAAGGCCTATAAGCGTGTCTCCTCAAAGCCCCTACAGTTGATGCTTCCTCTTATCTCTCCAAACATCTGTCCCCCTCTCGGCAACACCTGCTCCTTTTTCCTGCCCGTAACCCCTTACGCACTCCCTCCCTCCCCCACTTCAAAAACAGCAACTAAACAGAAAGCTTTGCCTATATTCAGTAGGACCCTGGAAATGATAAACAGTGGGAACGTTTTGGTTTCAGTATTGCTATGCGCTTACCTGGTGGACAAAAACATCAACAGGGGAATCCAGATCTATCCCATCCCTGTTGGTCATGGATAAGAAGCCGAAACCCATCCGGACGTTAAACCATTTACAAATCCCTGTGCCCTGGAACAGCTGTGGGTCCTCTTCTGGCTTTGGAGAGTCTGCGGGCTCGTCCCCTGTCTTTCCACAGCCACCTGCATAGAAACGGAGCAGAGCTTAATGCAGCGGCAGTATCCCAGTCAAATACTGTCCATTTTTACCAGATCCTGCTGCCTGTGATGTTATAAATCATATCACAGCCTACATAAACCATCCGGGTTCTATCCATATGAGACAGTGTATGATATTGTTTCAAACATGGAAGCTTCCAGGCTTAAGAATATACTGAAATCTTTAACTGACAGAGCATTACTTGAATGTCAGATGATGTGTAATGTGAGCAAGTGCAAAGCGATGCGTGTGGGAAAGAGGAACCCGAACTGTAGCTATGTGATGCAAGGTTCCGGGTTAGGAATCACCGACCAGGAAAAGAATCTAGGAGTCATCATTGACGATACTGTGAAACCCTCTGCTCAGTGTGCTGCGGTGGCTAAGAAAGCAAATAGAATGTTAGGTATTATTAGGTATAAAAATGAGGATGTTATAATGCCTTTGTATCGCTCCATGGTGCGACCGCACCTTGAATACTGTGTGCAATTCTGGTCACAGCATCTCAAAAGAGATATAGCGGAATTGTAAAAGGTACAGAGAAGGGCGACGAATATGATAAAGGGGATGGGACAACTTCACTATGAGGAAAGGCTAAAGCGGCTAAGGCTCTTCAGCTTGGAGAAAAGGCGGCTGAGGGGAGATATGATAGAGGACTATAAAATACTGAGTGGAGTGGAATGGGTAGACGTGAATCACTTGTTTACTCATTCCAACAATCCTAGGTCTAGGTGGCACACAATGAAGCTACAAAGTAGTAAATTTAAAATGAATCAGAGAAAATATTTCTTCACTCAACATGGAATTAAACTCTGGAATTCATTGCCAGAGAATGTGGTAAAAGCAGTTAGCTTAGTGGGATTTGAAAAAGGTTTGGATGGCTTCCTAAAAGAAAAGTCCATAAGCCATTATTAAAATGGGCTTGGGAAAATGCACTGCTTATTTCTGGGATAAGCAGCATAAAATGTATTGTACTGTTTTGGGATCTTGCCAGGTACTTGTGACCTGGATTGGCCACTGTTAGAAACAGGATTCTGGGCTTGATGGACCTTTGGTCTGTCCCAGTATGGCAACACTTATGAATGATTCACACCCCAGAGTGTGACTTGGCTGCAATTCTCTACAGTACATTAACGGCAGCATTAATTGACAGGTGCTTGTGTGCACTAGGCATAATTCTAGTGCCATAATGACTAAATTTAGGGGGGGGGGGGTTGTAAATGTGGGTGGAGTATGAGGAGGCCATGGGCATGTCTCCCATGTGCAAACGTAGTTTGTAGATTACTATAAATTTTCTGTGTCACTTGGCGTGCCTTATGCCTATCATTGACATGGTGTAAGAGGGCACGCCTACACATGGGCGCTCCAATGCCAATCTTGCCAAGATGCCATTATAGATCTGGCACTAAGCACATAGCATTAGATAAGAGGTAAGTTGCAGAAAAAGTTTCCAAATGCATATTTCTCCTAGGGAATAGGGGCGTCTTCTGTGGACTGAATTATTAGTCTGTTTATGACTCTTTCCAGAGGTTCATAGTACTGTGCATAAAGGGTTTAGAAAAAATTAACAAATAGAAATTAAAAAAAATACCTTTTTTTTTAATCGAACAAACTTAGTATTGTGCGGGAGCCATAGGGTTAAAAAAACACCCCAAACCCAATTAGAGAGCTGGTGCAAGGGTGGCAGACACCCTAGGAGAGCAAAGCAACCTTGTGGGTACTATGTGGGCCATGGGCCCGAACTAGCACCAATGTCCCTTTGATCATCTGTAAGCTCAAGCTTTAGAAACAACTGTAGCCTGGGGAACACAGCACTCACCTTTCATTCCAAAAGAATGCAAAAGCCCAAGGGACAAAAAATGTGGTCGTGCAAAAGAAATCTAAGACCTAGCAAGAGGACCAGGACCAAAAAAAGCGGACGAGTGTTGGACTACTGTGGATCATTTTATCACTGCTTGAAAACCGGTGCAGAATCTGAGCAGCCATGCTGTTTCTTTCTGAAGGAAACAGGCTGCAGGCATTTGATGCACGTGTGACTTTTTTTTTCCTCCAAAGCACACAGCTTTATAAGGGGGGTGGGGGGTGAGGAGCAAAGCCACGTTTCACATGTGCAAAAGTAGTAGGTTGTGTGGGGGCTGGTGGCGACAGAAACAGGAAAGGGGCATGAAGGGGAGAGGGGTGGGAATCACAGAAATGGAAGAAAGGAAAGGGGCAGAGGAGGGACCACTGAGCTTTACTCTCTCTTGCAGGTCTCAGGACAGGAGTTTAGGAAAACACAAATAGGCCAAGCCGTGGTGGTGCCACATTGCTTCCATCCGCCAGGATGAAAGAAATCGGCCCCAGAAATACAAAGTTCTGTTAAGTGAAATGTAGCCACCTGGGATTATGTTATGCAGCAAATATACTACGAGCTAATTATTTATTGCACTTTAAAATTCTGCATTTAATAATCTAGTAGGGTGGACGCTGATTTTAATTTCCAGCTGCAATGGCCAGAGAGATTCCCCCCCCCCCCTCACACCCCACCCCTCCAATTCTGCGGTGACACACAAAACAAGCGCCCGGAACCGTCAAACACGTGAGTAACCCGACAGAATTTCGGGGTCCCTGTGCTTAATTCTGGGCTTTGGCCTTTTAATCTAGTTTGATTCCGCTTAAAAGTCACTTCCAAAGGTTCTGTCGAAAAAGATGAAGTGGGGATTACCAACAGTAAATGAACCCCCCTTCCCCTCCCCCCATTTTTAATTCTAAAATGTAATTGTACAGGGGTAAAGATGGTTTAAGTACTTGTAGGGTTATTGTGTTGTTGGGGTGACCTGCCATAACTCCCTTTCGTCTCCCACATGCACTGGGCCCCTCTCGAGGATGCAAATATTTAAACCAGATCCATTTAAGCCATTGCTCTGAAACAGCTGGAAAGGACCTGGAGAGATGCGCCCCCAACCCCCGGGGCAAGGAAGCCTGGCCATCCTCAAGAGAACCGAGCCGGCCAGCAAGCGCTGAAAGAGCGGAGCCAGGGCAACTCAGGACGGAGGAGAAGCTGGACCAGAAGGAAAAGCCCTCAAAAAATGATTTTTTTTTTCGTATAAAACAATTACATCTCCTTGTTCACCACCCCACATTTTGCTTCTAGTCCCCATTTTTATTTCCAGCTTCTCATAAATACTTTGGAGGAAACGACCTCAAACTGCCCCAGACCCCCCCCCCCCCCCCCCACCCAACACACACACTAATCTTCAAGATTATATATCACCGCGAAAATATTTAATTTATAACCATTCCCCCAACACACGACCAGAAAACCAACAGTCCCCACGGTTAACTCTGCCCCCAAATATTGAAACCACGGGGAAAAAAAAGCAGCTGGGCGGCTAAATTAACAACGAAATTTCCATTCCGCCCTTCCCAAAAGATCCCCGTTTCCTCTGAGCTTTTAATAAATATTACTTAACCTGCAAACTGCTGATTCGAGACAGATCCCATCCTGTAATCCCTCTGGAAATCCTGAGTTCAGATAGAAATGCCCTCTTCTTCCCCAGCCAGCCTCCCCCAAGAGCCTGCAGGCAGCGGTTCAATCCCACCCCCCAAAAAAAACCCTAAACCAAAAGAAAGAGAGAAAAGGTTTGCTATATCTTCCTTCCAACAATAGAAGTGGGAGGGCCGCAGCCTCTGAAAGAGCCCAAATTCGACAAGACAATGGCACCGTCCTCCCCTTCTTTCCCCTCCTCCTCCTCCTCCTCCTCCCCCCCCCCCCCCCCCTCCTCCTCTTAAGGCTCCTGGGCTCTGCGTCCCAGCACCTTAGAGTCTGGTTTAAGACGACTGAGTCTCCCCTTCCCCTCCTTCCTCTGCCCTCAGTCACCTAACCTTCTGCCATTGGCCCTGGGTTTGCCTGTGGTGGCTCCTGCGTGCATTGATGCCTTTTTGCACAGCTCAGGAGTCCGGGCATGGAAGATCCTTTTTGCAGGTTTCCATGGGTGGTTTTTTTTGTTTTTGTTTAATCATATTCTGGTCTTTACAGTCTTTCTTCCCGTCCCAACCCTTCTAGGTTCAATCCACGTGATCCTCAATTACTGCTCTCCTGACAAATAATTACGCATTCCAGGGGTTTAGGGGGGGGGGGGTTCATGTGTGTGTTTGTGCAAAACTGGAACTAGCCAATCAGGGGCAGAGACCACCTGTCAAGGCAGAAATGGATGACAGCCCCCCCCCCTCCCTCTTCTCCCTCACACTACCCCCAGGACCCTATTAGTTGATACCCTCCCCCACAGCTCCTTCCCTCTCAGGCCAATTCGGCTGTGAGATGACCAGCAGCAGGGTTTAAAATGACCTGTTTAAAGGGAGAGCTTTGCACGTTCTGCTCCCATCCCCCAGCCCGGGGAAGAGAAGTGAGCGGCAGGAGAGATGTAAGGTTTACTCCTCCTGGGAAATGCTTTTCAACAGACCACCTCTACTGCTTAAAATCCAGTGCAGTTTAAGGTGTACCTTTTGAAACTAGTAAATGGTCTGAACAAAACAAAACAAAACAAAAAAAATCTTTGCGTATTTCACTTGCCAAACATAAAAAAAATGCATTTAAAGTAACTATATACGGATCTGTCCCTAAAATTATTAAGATGTTTCGGTGAGCTGAACCAGGAGTGACATGACCTGGCCTGCACTATCTTTCACGCACAACTAGACATCTTAAAATAAGGAAAACAAAATTCAAAATCATCGCGTTAAATGTCCTACAGCGTGAGATAAGAATAATGAACTTTTTTTTTGTAATTGTGTCTGATCCAGTGAAAAAAGAGCATGCGTTTAAAAAAAATTAGACTGGGATTAGAATTTGAAAACAAGTACATTCAATTTACAGAGCTGTTTTTTTTTTTCCAATAAAATTAAAATTGTTACTTTGTAATGAAAGGTAATGAACGTAATATATTATTTGAATTAAAATTATATTTTTTCTTGTAAACAGAATTCTTTCTGCTCTAAATGCTAGGTTTCCTTTATTTCGTTTCAATTTTCTGGAAAAAAAAATTTTCTGGAAAAACGTAATTGAGAGAAACCATTAATACCATAAAACACATTAAAACACAGTGAGGAAGGCGATTACTGTTATCAAAACTGCACGGTGCTTTCTGAAATAGTAATGAAAATATTCTTTATTTTTGTCCCAGGTATTTATGTATCCATCCGACTGCCTCCCGCGATAACAATATGCTCCTGCGTGTTGAACTTCGTTGGCACTTAAATATTAAGTATTTGAGTGGAAAGTGACCCTTACAACATGAGGTGGCGGGACAGCGTCCGCCATATTGATCTGAGAAAGGGGGTCGGAGGGATGCGGGGGCAAAGGATGTATTTAGAGCTGATGATTTTGTATCCAGCCCTGCTCATTTGCATTTCCTAAGAGAGAGGGCGACCCCCCTCTCTCTCTCTTTTGTGGATGGCCTCAGGACAATGGCTAAAGTGACCAGGCAGGCTTTAGCCTCTCCATTTCCGGTGGTCAATTCAAACGGGCTTCTTCTGCCAGCCTGCTAATTCCCCGAAGCCAACCTGAATTCTTAAAGGGACCCCACCCCGTATACTAGAGACAGACATCCTTACACCGACCCAAGGAGATCCCACTTCCTCATCCTGCTCTAGGGAATGAAGTTTGGGGGGGAAAAAAACAGTTGGAATTTTTTGCAGAACTCCTGTCACTTTAAGGACAGTCTCCTTTGAACTCATCTTTACAGCAGCAACAAAAAATACACTGATGAGCCCAAAGCTATGGAAGCATCCCCCACGCTCCCCACCCCCTCAATGCCCCCTCCCCCCCAACACTAGCTGGAATTTACTACTACTACTACTACTTAACATTTCTAGAGCGCTACTAGGGTTACGCAGCGCTGTACAAATTAACGAATAAGGACGGTCCCTGCTCAGAAGAGCTTACAATCTAAAGGAGTTTCTCTCACTTTAAAAATGCAAACTGTTAGGGATCACATCTATTGCACCAGATCCTCAACATTTCCATCTACTGAGCACAAACGATTCCGAAATAGAATGCATTTGGATTTAATTGCTGTTTTTTCCCCCCAAATCCGATCTGAAGAGTTATATTCAGTTGGCAAAATGGCAGGTCCTTACCAGAGAGGGCTTACCCTGAATAACATACCTAAGGCAGTGGAAGGTCACCTGGCTGTGCCCAGTAGGGGAACCTGGGCTGCCCTAATTCTCAACCACTGTATGGAAAATGACAAGTAAGAATTCATAATGATTGATACAAAACAGATCTCTTATCACACAGAAGACTAATCTCCCTGATATTAACAATCAAGCAATACCACCCTAAACTTTAAACTGAATAAGATCTATTTACAATGACCTAATGTATTGTTCAGGAACCTCATACAATACCATTATCTATTCTTCTGTACCTTATATATATGTACACAATGTATATATATACCATGATCTGCTTCATATATGTTATGGTCCATGTATGTCGCCTTGTATATATGCACCTTAACGTAATACCATATGCAACTCAGTTACCTGGAAATGGCATTCGCCATTACGGCAAATGTAAGCCACATTGAGCCTGCAAATAGGTGGGGAAATGTGGGATACAAATGCTACAAATAAATAAATAAATAAATAAAAAACAGTACTGCAGTGCAGAATTGATACACACTCACAGCCACCCACTGAACTAACTGTGTTTGTCTCAGCCCTGTTTTCAGTTCATTTTATACATTCAAGTTGTTTCTTTTGTTTTAACACCATGAGCGTCTATCTTCAAGCCTCACCTGAGAATGCCAAAAAAAAACTGAGTTATAAAGAGGATTTAAATTCTGAATGACTTGTACCTTTGATATGATCTATTTTTAGACATTCACGAGCTTTTTCTTTCATGACTGCGTATTCGCAAATTGTTCCAAGCTCGTTCTGAGGTCCGACATCTTGTTTATTAAACGTGTATAAAAGTGCATCAGTCTAGCTGCAAGTCACACTTCTACCAGGGACATTGTACAGGAGTGGGATGCTTTAGCCCCATATTTAAAAAAATCTACTATACTAATTAACGTCCTTACAACTGGAATCCTTCTCATATTTCTGTTGGAAAACAAGTTCGTTGCCTTTGAATGTCAAGGTTTACTTTTTAAATCCCCCTTCTGCTTGGCTTTTTGGCTGCCCCCTCTTTTCTAGCCAACAGAAGCAGGAGCAACAGTAGCTGATCCGAATCTGTTCCGGGTGTCCTTTCCGGGGTTTTTTTTTTGCACAAAGCAAACAGCAGTGTTGCCTTGGATCAGTTTACCAACATTCAGATGCAAAGTTCCTCTCCAGCTAAGAAGAAAACTGGCAAACTGACGCCTACTGAGGGGTTTCACTGCAGGTTTTACTCTCTGGTATGGTGGACTTGGGGGGGGGGGAGGGGACGGATTTAATTAGCCGGATAAAAGGTTAATTACAGCCAGTGCGTTTTTTCTAGCAAAAAAGGTGCCCGTACTCAAATGCTAGGCCATCCTTCAGGGGTGGGGTGATCACTGAGGGACCCACCCCACAATAGCCAGGCCCCCTGCAACCAGTCACAGAATCTATGACAAGGCAGAATTGGTGTGTAGAGCCAGAGCTCTTTCATTAAAACTTGGGGGGGGGGGGGGGTCCATGGATCAATTTTAGCAGGCAATGGAAAAGGTGCCGGTACTCAGTACCCCCCCCCAAGTACCCCCTCAAAAAAGCCCTGATTTACAGCTATCCTTTGGTCTCTGGGCTGTGCAATAAAACAGACAAGGGTTTGTTTGTTTGTTTATTTATTTATTGCATTTGTATCCCACATTTTCCCACCTCTTTGCAGGCTCAATGTGGCTTACAATACATCATGAATAATGGAATTATATCAGAAAATAGACATTTAGTATTATAGAAGGATCTTGGTTAATATTATAATGATAAACATGATAGTAGTATAACAAGCAGACACCAAATATAATAATAAAAATATTTATTCAAATTCTTTAAAAAAAAATAACACGGTATCAAAGTATGTATGCAAAAATGTATCAAAAAATCTAATGGAGCTTATGTAACTGATCCAAAATGGCGCCATTTTGGAAATGTGAAGTGTGGTCTCCGAGCTTTGCAAAGGTTTTCCAGATTTGAAGCCTGCAATATATTTGACCCTGATGAAGCCGTGTAAGTTGGCGAAACGGGTCCGGTCGGCAAAGATTGAGCATGAAATCAAGTTTGATATATATACTCATCGCTATGGCTTAAGTAGCCCTGGGGCAATGGAGGGTTAAGCGACTTGCCCAGAGTCCCAAGGAGCTGCAGTGGGAATGGAACTCAGTTCCCCAGGATCAAAGTCCATTGCACTAACCACTAGGCTACTCCTACACTCATTCCACCAATAAGAGCCAACCTCATCAGTGATGTCACAATGGCTTGATTGCCGGATACTTGGCTCACTTCTGATATTGTGATGTCATAAGGGAAAGGGGGAAAGGGAAACGGGACTTGATATACTGCCTTTCTGTGGTTTTTGCACCTACATTCAAAGCGGTTTACATATATTCAGGTACTTATTTTGTACCAGGGACAATGGAGGGTTAATTTACTTGCCCAGAGTCACAAGGAGCTGCAGTGGGAATCAAACTCAGTTCCCCAGGATCAAAGTCCGCTGCACTAACCACTAGGCTACTCCTCCACTCCACATGTGTGTGCCTACATTTAGTTACACTGATGCCAGGTTACAGTAGTATTCAATAAAACCCTGAACACACATAAGTGTCCTTACAGAGTAAGCTCACTACACACATTGGCTGGACACCTAAATGGTCCTATGTCTAAGAGTTGTAAGAACTGAGCTTCCTTGTTGATCAAAATCCAGGGGCAGGAACAAATGGAAGGTAATACCCCTATAGAAAGGGGAAGGGGAGAAACATTAGCCCAACTGTTCACTGGACCGAAATCTGGGGGTAACTCCTGTTTCCTGTCAGGCTCCATTAATGTGATGATCTACACATCCTTACAAACTGTGCCTGAACCCAAAACTCAGCTTCTGTGGGTCCCTAACAGAAGTGGTCGCATACCTGGAGCTACGAGCTCCCCCTTAAATTTCAAGTCAGGAATTTTAGGACACAGCTGGACTCAATACTTACACTGATCCCTGAAGATTCATCAGATTTTTTGGATCTGTTATGTGAGCTTCGGTTCTTTACGATAAAACAAGCACCCAAATCAAAAGTTTCCTTAACGAGGGGCATCTTGCTTAGATTTGATCATAACCCAGCACAATCTAATACATATAAATGCAAACCCTGTAGGAAATCGGGGACTTTACCGGGTTATACACATTTCTTGATGAGGACTCTGCAACCACTTTTGGTGCTCTGCAGTTGATTTTGAAAAAGATAAAAGATAGTCAGGCACAGTTTTGACATGGATTGTCCGGTGGAGAACGAGACATTAAGGTAGCAAATATAAAATATTTCTCTACTTTCTGCGCGGCATAGTACAGCAGCAGGCTAGCTGTTTTCTTTAACTAATATCATAGCCCCCAGCTGTTTCAGGAAGAGAGACGAAGCCTTTGGTCCCGCTAAGTTCCGTGTTGGCCGAAAATAGCTTAGAATCACATGTAGAAACTGGACCGCAATGGGAACCTTGGACTCTTCCGTGTTAGCGACCGACGTCACCCAAGATGTGCACCGTCCTTGACCTTTTCCACTTTAGCTGTAAGTTATTTTTGTTTGGCTCACTCGTCCTCGCCCCCCCTCCCCCTCCCGCGGGAAATCGGGATTTAAGGACAGCAGGTAAGATTTACCTTCCAGTTGTGGGGTTGCGGACTCTCAGGTCCCTTAGCAATAAGGTCATCCCGAATGAAATACGTTAAGAGGTCAAAGGCTGGAGGTGGGGGATGGGGGGGGGGGGCTGCGCTGTTTTTTTGACCCACACAGAGTTATTAGGGAGTTAATAGCGAGGTTCCACGCGGCTGTATACAAGATGGAAGAGGTTCACTCAGCCTATGGAAAAAGCAATATGAGCAAACACCGCAAACGGAAGGAAACCGATAGACACCGTTGTTCTCATACGCCACTTCTTTAGCTCCCTTATAGAATCAGCGATTTCAAAGGTTTTGTCACGATGTCCAAACGCCAGTTCATTTCCGAAACAGAAACAGTATCAGACAAACAAAACAAAAAACGTGTACTGCGTCTCTCTTGAAACCGAATTGGTTACTTCTGGGAAGTACTTAGGGAACTGAAATATAAAGAAAAGGAGCCAATCAGAGGGCAGATGTGCAGCTTGGGAACATTTTTCGCAAGTTGTAGCTGTTTACTCTTGTGAGCAGATTACTATCTCTGACTCTGATTTGCAGAGGATCATTCCATGTCAGTGTGAACATGCAGGAAAGTTTCCCTTTGCTCCTAAGACCTATGAAAACATCTTGAATGTTACATAAGAACGTAAGTGTTGCCATTCTGGGACAGACTGAAGGTCCATCAAGCCCAGGATCCTGTTTCCAACAGTGGCCAATCCAGGTCACAAATACCTGGCAAGATCCCAAAACAGTACGATAAATGTTGTGCTGCTTATCCTACAAAGAAGCAGTGGATTTTCCACAAGTCCATCTTAATAATGGCTTATGGACTTTTAGGAAGTTATCCAAACCTTTTTTTTTAAACCCTGCTAAGCTAACTGCTTTTAGCAAATTCTCTGGCAACGAATTCCAGAGTTAATGATACCTTGAGTGAAGAAATATTTTCTCAGATTTGTTTTAAATTTACTACTTTGTAGCTTAATTGTGTGCCCCCTAGTTGTACTTTTCAGGCTGAGTGGAGGAGTGGCCTAGTGGTTAGGGTGGTGGACTTTGATCCTGGGGAACTGAGGAACTGAGTTCGATTTCCACTTCAGGCACAGGCAGCTCCTTGTGACTCTGGGCAAGTCACTTAACCCTCCATTGCCCCATGTAAGCCGCATTGAGCCTGCCATGAGTGGGAAAGCGCAGGGTACAAATGTAACAAAACTAAAATAGATACTATTGGAGATTCTACATGGAATGTTGCTATTCCACTAGCAACATTCCATGTAGAAGCCTGCGTGGCCACATTGGTGATCTGCAAGGGCCGACTTCTACATGGAATGTTGCTAGTAGAATAGCAACATTCCATGTAGAATCTCAAATAGTAGCAACAGTGGAGGAGTGGCCTAGTGGTTAGGGTGGTGGACTTTGGTCCTGGGGATCTGAGGAACTGAGTTGGATTCCCACTTCAGGCACAGGCAGCTCCTTGTGACTCTGGGCAAGTCACTTAACCCTCCATTGCCCCATGAGTGGGAAAGTGCAGGGTACAAATGTAACAAAAAAACAAAAAAAAAAAAAGGATCACTCCTAAGAATAAGAACCCCTCTTATAAACTGTAAAAGGACACTAGAATCAATTTACAAGAGCAGGATGACGCACAAACTTGCCATCATAATGGGCATCACCAAACTTGAGAACATTAAGTCATAGGAAGAATGGACATCTATAACAAACAATGCCACATACATAAAATAGGTTCAGATCTATAAAATAGATGGACAATAAAACAGAGTGGCTCATTCTGTCTTTCTAAGTGAATATGGGATATTGGGTTTTGCTGATGTGAGTAGTAACTGGTATAAAATAATTTATTTGAGAGATATGCTGAGAGTTTTGATTTTTATGTATTTTATATTGTGCATGCTGATCTTGTACATGTCTGGAGTGGTAGATAGTGCAGGCTATAGATATTTTAAATAAATAAAATAAATACAAAAATCAAAAATTCAGCAGAGTCTACTAGAAAGAGTTTAGGGGTAGAAAGCTGGTAGCATCATTGCAGATGCTCTACTAACATCTTCCATTCCATCCATGAACTGGTTCACAAATGTTCTCTTAGGCTTCTGTGACTGGGGTCACGATCATTGTGGCTGTCCAGGTTGCGTTGCATCAATGAAATGAAACCAATACTTGAGTCTTCTCATCTGCAAAAGCCACAGCACAATGGCTGAAATGTCAATTTCACTTATCTGGACAGCAGCAATGTTCACGGTTCATCTGTATATTTAATATCCTTTCTATTTATTGCCCTGACCTAAAAATCAGCTGTATTGACTCTTTTCCACTGCAGAAGTATCCCTAGAAAGTCCCTTGCCCCAACCATTCTGCTCCCATTGTGGCCAACAGGGGTGATTTTGTCCTTATTTATTTATTTTAGTCCTCATGGCAAAAAATAGAAAAAAAAACTAGATTTAAAAAGTCAAGCTGTTGCAGAGCCTCAAACTAAAATTTGCTGTATAAATATCGCTGGTTCTGCCTTCTTGTGGCCAAAGGTGTTCTTGCAGAGACAGATATTACCTCGTCTGCAGCATCTACTATTTACCACCATAATGGTCCAAGAAGATCAGTTGGAGAAAGGGGGGATCTTGTAATTTTGCTGCTGGCTGCTGCCACTAGGCTTAGAGAAATGTGATCCTAGTTGTAGGAGCCTGATATGAAGGTGCAAACACATTGCAGGACACAGCAGAGTTGTTTAAAGTGATCACCTATGTGCACATTCAGCACAATCTCCGATACATGCTCACATTTACCCACTTAGCTTTATACCAGTGGCAGAATGAAAGTACTCCATTGGTCAAACCTCTGTCTCTCAATGTGTGAAATGATTTGTGCATACCATGGTTGTCTGCTACCTGCAGTATCCCCATGCACCGTTGTTTAATATATTTGTGAAAGACATTGCTGAAGGGTTAGAGGGAAAAGTTTGCCTTTTTGCAGATGACACGAAGACGCCAATACAGTGGATACCCCAGAGGGAGTAGAAACCATGAGAAGAGATCTCCAAAAATTAGAAGAATGGTCAAAGGTCTGGCAGTTAAAATTTAATAGAGGAGTACTGGGGATTATTCGATTGGTTTCTCTTATATTTTAACTATGTGGGACAATTAGAAACCTAGATATGTTCTCTTACTATTAATAATACTACCATGATGGTGGTTTCCAGTAGCTTGATATAAGTTGTTTAATGGCTGAAAAATCATGCACGGTATTCTGAGCACTATTGTACATTATTGCATACTACTTAGGAACACATGGTAGTATTATTAATAGTAAGAGAACATATCTAGGTTTCTAATTGTCCCACATAGTTAAAATATAATGCCAAGAAGTGCAGAGTAATGTGATTGGGGTGCAGAAATCTAAAGGAGATGTACCAGATAGGAGGCGAGAGATCGATAACCACAGCTCAGGAGAAGTATCCTTGGGGTGATGGTACCTGAGGATCTCAAGGTGACGAAACAATGCGATAAGGTGGTGGCCAAAGCCAGAAGGATGCTAGGCTGCATAGAGAGAGGTATATGCAGCAGGAGGTATTGATGCCCTTGTACAAGTCATTGGTGAAGCCCCATTTGGAGTATTGTATTGTTTTGGAGGCCGTATCTTGCTAAAGATGTAAAAAGACTTGAAGTGGTTCAGAGGAAAGTAACCAAAATGGTATGGGGCTTGCTTCACAAGACATATGAGGAGAGACTTGAGAACCTGAACATGTATACCCTAGAGGAAAGGTGAGACAGGGGTGATATGATACAGATGTTCAAATATTTGAAAGGTATTAATTTACAAAGAAACCTTTTCCAGAGACAGGAAGGTGGTAGAACTAGAGGACATGAATTGAGGTTGAGGAGTAGGGGGCTGACTCAGGAATAAAGTCAGAAAGTACTTTTTCATGGAGATACCTGGAATGTCCTCCCATGGGAGGTGGTAGAGATAAAAATGGTAATGGAATTAAAAAATGTGTGGCATAAACACAAAGGAAACCTTATAGAAGGCTTGAAACCAAAGAAGCTTAGTGGTGATTAGATGACAACACCAATAATTAGGAAGCAAATCCAGTGCTGGACAGACTTTTATGGTCTGTGCCCTGTTCGTGGCTGGACAGATTCAGCCTCATAACTGGAGAACAAGGCCAGTGCTGGGTATACTTCTATGGTCTGTGCCCTGAAAATGGCACAGACAAATCAGTATCATGTACATGTATGTACTATCACATCGTACCTTATACTAGGAGTTTATCTTGTTGGGCAGACTGAATGGACCATATAGGTCTTTATCTGCCATCATCTACTATGTTATGTAAGAAGCAGGAGATGAGACAAATTTCTTACCAGAATGATCTCATTCCTAATGTGGGGGATGGATGTAGTGGTCACTATGTCTTTATGGTTTTTCACCATGAGTGGCATATATGAAGGCAAATCCCTCTGTATGAGTGCATGATACTTTTCATGCCTTAGAGAAAGTCCTTCAGAGTGGGGGTTGCAAAAACGCAGACCTTGCTTGGTCTCTATGAGACTATATTTCCCTCCAACCCAAGTCTTTCAGGTCTACCTTGTCAGATGCTATCAGATATGGAGGGACTCAGCAATGATTATTCTGCATCATTTGCCATCTCTCATTCAACCAAGAAGAATATAGATTGTAAAAATGGTAAGAATTGTTTGAGTTATTACAAATGTTGGTCTTCCATGACCAGCCTTAATGCTTCACCCTCCTCAGTTATGTCAAAGTTTATTTCTGGTTTAATAAGTAGCTTTCCATGTATACCTTGATGCTTTCCTTTGCTATTTCCCATAAGGATGTCAGATGATATTCAAATAAATTAGATAAGCTGATTGAAGTGTGGGTAAGTGGTTCTGGTGTCTTGCCATTAGATTCTGCTAACATAGTACTGTGAACTTACTCCAGTTCCACACTTGCTAACACTGGCAGAGTGATTTTGTCTGCCTCAAAACAGAGAATTATTTTTATTACATTTGTACCCTGCACTTTCCCACTCATGGCAGGCTCAATGCGGCTTACATGGGGCAATGGAGGGTTAAGTGACTTGCCCAGAGTCACAAGGAGCTGCCTGTGCCTGAAGTGGAAATCGAACCCAGTTCCCCAGGACCAAAGTCCACCACTCTAACCACTAGGCCATAGGCTCACAAGCACATATTATAATGACGCTAATAATCTGGTGTTGTTTTATATTTAACTACTAACCTTTTCCAAAACAGACCTTAAGGTGAACTACAAATCAAGCCATGTAATTATTTCCCTTCCCAAGAGTTTGCATTCTGAGTTGTATCTCAGAAAGTAGAAGGGTCTTTCTTGTAGCATTGTAAAAATTCAGGGTTCATAAAATGTATTGGCCCATAGGTATTAATTTACAGCACGGATTCAAATATGGCAACTTTTTGTAAGCATGGTTTTATGATGATATCATAAGTGACTTTGATAAGCAGATGGTTATTTTTAGTTAGAACATCTGTTATTCATTTAGCTGTCATTTTTGTTCTCGTTATGTTTTAAGCTAACCCCATCACCAAATGGTTAATCTATTCATTTGGAACCTGAAAGAATTGCTAATACCAAGATTAAATAAAATAGTTTTAAATTGCTTTCAGATTAAATTCAGTTCCAGAAGGCCATATGAGCCACTAATAATAAGTTGATCTGTTTTGCTGTTAGATGCCGAACTAGATATGCAAACGGACTTTTTAACGAGTTCGTGTGATGAGATTCATTTTCATAATCTGATAGGAGACATTTCAGAAAAGCACATACCCACAATATTCTTGTTTGCATTATTGTCATGGGACGTGTAACATAGTACAGAATGGCAGGAAAAGACCAACTGACCCCTCCAAAATGCCTAATATAATACAGAGGTGTATGATACATAAATGATCATATTTATATTCACAGGTACTACATATCTAAGAGTTGTACAATTGACATATCACTTTGGAAAGATGCGTTTCCATTTATAGGTCTTCATTTCCGCCATAATACAACACCTTGCACAGTAATCTAATACAGTTGCTTTTTTCTATTCTAATTGCTAATTTATAGTTTACCTGTGATTTATTCTATTTCAGGTGGAAAAAAAGCGGCAGCTCTCTTCATTACAGTTGAGTTTTATGGGTATTGCATTTTTTTTTCAGAGGAGGCAGAAGAATTCCTGAATTTTTCACGGGCCATTGGGTATTTTCCAGTTTGCTTAGGGTTCTGAAGCTTCTCTTATGCGTCTAGTCCACGAAAATCTGGTCGGTTGCCGCTATCCTTGGTGCTGACTGGAGACGTCGCCTCTTAGCTGAGCCCTGTCCAGGGTCCTGATCAACGTTTACCAGCACAAGGGGGAAAGGACCATGAACTGAAAAACCCGCTCTGGGAAAGAGAGCGGTCTTGTGAATACATTAACACCAGTTGTACATTAAAATATGATAAGTTTCACTAAAATATATGATTCACCTGGGTAAAAGGGCCTTTTCTTTTTATTAAGTAAAAAGTTCCTGTAAATCAGTGTGTTTTGTTTGCAGTTCAATTTTCTTGCATTGTGTATTTTGAGTATTTAGAAAGACGAGCACTGTATGATGAAATTATCGTATAAAAGACAATCGATGCTGTAATTCATTCCTTATGAACAGCTCAGTCTCTGGGCACGTTTACATTTCATATTTTAGAATATAATTAAATAGCATCTTTACTTCGGTGTTTTATGAGACACAAAATAAAAGTGTCTCATAAAACACTACTACTATATATAGCTTGTGTCTTATGTTATTGAAACCCTACTTCAATTTTTTTTGTCATATCTTCTCCTCCTTCTCCTCATGTTTATTGCAAACAGCAACACATCAAACTTTTTTCCATACAGCAACACTTCTAAGATACATTTGATACACAATCTAGTACATACTGTTTTTTTAAATCGTTACTCCCAAGCCCCCCACCCTCTCCCCTACCCTCCTAGCCCCCCTCCCCCATTTCCCCATACCTTGGCTAAATAATTGCTTCGTTTAAGTTTGAGAACACGTCAGGATATGCTTTTCTCAGACAGTAAATATATCTGTCAATCTAACAGTCACAGTCATTTCCCTTCCTGCTCTCGCTTTTCTTTGCATATTTTCCTGCTTACAGACATTGCAGATTTTTTTCCCCGAATACCTTTCCATGATTATTAGGCTAGATTTCAGTTTTCCATGATAAGATATACATGTTCTAGCAAACGCAGCTCCTGAGATGTTAAAAAAACCCCAAACCTAGACATCTGATACCTTCAATCTTTTCTCCCCCTTGAACTATTCTTGATCTCATAATTCAGGGCTAATTCTGCCCAAATCTATGACCTAGTGCTGGGTAAAATCTGTCCCTTCTTGTTACTCGGTGACATTCGGGGATAGAGGTGGCCTAGTTAATCACAAACGATTTTTTTTGTTTGTTTCCAAATAAAGTGTCCATGTATATACATAAACTTTTAACAGAGATATCAAACTTTGCACAAAGAGTCAAAAAGTCACATGGAAGAGACCAAATACTGACCTGTCACTGGGGAGGGAGAGATGTTGGTCATAGCGCGCATCCTAACGCGTTGTCCTAGAGAGCAAAGAAGTGTTGATTAGTAGCCGGTTATGTTGGCTCTGAGCAAGCCCTGAAAACTATGGCAGCCATGAAGGAAGGCGCTACCGGGATTTTCCATTTTACAGAATAACAAGAGAGGGTAAGAATGTTGTAGACAAGGACTGAAAAATGCACATACAAGGTAGGTTAGGGATGCAGGGTGTTTGCTAAATTGATTGCTTTCTTCATAGCAATAACATAGGGCATTTCTGGTTGGAATGGAGACGGGGTGAGGAGGAGGGGAGGAGGGAGTTAGAAGAGAGTCCCAATTGTTTTTGGGCTGGGATACCTCATGATAGCACCACCCCTTTTTCTGGTACCCAGCGTTTTAATCTACCTTAATCACAGAAGACAAGCTCAGTAAACACTTCTGAGTCTGATTTTCACTTCTGTTCGGGAGCTCAATCCCTCTCCGGTTTTAATACAGAGAGGAAAACTAGCTTGAGAAAACAACAGTTACGTCTGAAAACTGTACTGACCTGGGACAGTAAGGGATATAAAAATATCGTCTAATTAGATTATTATTTCCAGGAAATAAAACGTCCTGCTGTTTCTCAGGTCGATCACGTAAAGCATATTTATTCAATGGACCTCTTTCTCTGATTGCTTGATGAAACGCCCTTCTCTCACGGAAAGCTAAAGTGAGATATTTTACACTAATCGAGGGGTAAGGTGTGCAGTTTCAAGGACAAGTGTTGAATACACAGTTATAAAACATATCTTGAATCCCCTCCAGTAGCTACTGTAACTGGCTAGAGTTGAACTTATTGTCTTTGGCTGAAGAACAGTCTTTGCTCAAGATTTCCGGGAGTCGGGGTCAGGTAATAAAACCCAACCGAGGACAGTTTTCTGTAAGAACAGAGCAAAAGGAACATCTAAGATCACTGTAACTGTTGCAGGTTCTCTTCTAAGTCGTCACCTTAGCCTTAAGCAAGTTGAAACCATTGGATCTTTGGGGCTTCCTAAACCTGCGGGAACCAAGCAGTCACCCGGTTTTCAGTACATCCCGGTAGCGAGTACCTCTGACAAATTTACATACACTGGATACTCATCGTTAGGCATATTTATCTCATGCATATTCATTGTGGATATCCTGATGAGGAGGGGGGCCCAGGAGAGTTTGCAACGCCCTCATCTGAGCAGTGGGTCCAAGCCTAAAGCAAAATAATCTATTTACTTATGCTTCCAAGTTCTTTAGTAGATGTTCTTGTTAAGTGTCAGCTATCTGAAAGCCTCTGAACTATATCAAATTTTAAAAATTTGGCATTTATTAAGCTTGTTCAAATCCTGCAGTTTATATGGCAAAAGTAAATACAATGTATCAATGTATCAATTATCTGTAAATAGAGATTGTTATTATTCTGCAGCTTATTGTGTTGAACCTTTGTATTAATTGGGGGCCAATTCTCAAAATAAAATGCTGGCGTTATTGCCCATTAGCGCCATAACAGCATTGTTTATTATTTATTTATTAGGATTTATTTACCGCCTTTTTGAAGGAATTCACTCAAGGCGGTGTACAGTAAGAATAGATCAAACATGAGCAATAGGCAATTTCAGCAGTAAAAATATTCGAACATCAATACAAAGTATGGCATGGTATACTACTTGCAATGACAACACAATATCCAAACCCCCAATGCTTAAAGGGCTCTAGTGCTGGAAACATGCATGGCAGAGATGGCCACAAATTGTATTTAAATGTAATCAAATGTATGTAAATGACATCATTTGCTATGCCATCCCAATGCTTAGAGAACAGTGGACAAACTCTGTTCTTACCACTGGAAAAAAAAAAAGCCAGCTCGGAGCTCGAAGAGAGGATTTCTTTTGATTGGGCAAATGGTGCCCAAAGATAGATGCTGTTGAAATCTGCACTAAGCACCAATTCTATAAAGCTCGCTTAGAGCTAAGCAACCTTTATAGAATAACTATGGGTACGAGGACTTATGTCTGCCAAAAGCTGGTGTAAATACTCGTGCCAACTGATAGCAGTTGGGTGCAGACATCCGAGTGTTCTATAACATTGCACCTACTTTCTTGGAATGTCCCTGACCCACCCATGCCCCTCCCATGGCCACGCCCTATTTTGAGTTGCATGCAAGATAATTTAGGTGCCCAGTGTTATAGAATAGTGCACAGGCAGATTTGCATGTAAATCTTAATTAGTGTCAATAATTGATTGTTAACAGCTCATTGACTAATTAGTTTGCACTCGGGTGCCCAAATTTGGGTGACCTTTTTAGAATCTGGGGGTAAAGAATGGGGAGGTTGTCTGATTAGTTGAAAGTCATTCAGGGGGTCTTTTACACAGGCAAGCTGGCACTTTTAGTGTGTGTTAAAAACAGACATGCACTAAACGCTAAAGACGCCAATGTAGTCCTATGGGCATCTTCAGCATTTAGCGCACACCTATTTAGTGCACTGGCTTTCTATCCATTTCCACATACAGTTCAAACTTCTCTTATTGACCTGTAAGTGCATTCACTCTGCAGCTCCTCAGTACCTCTCCACTCTCATCTCTCCCTACATTCCCCCTCGGGAACTCCGTTCACTGGGTAAATCTCTCTTATCTGCACCCTTCTCCTCCACTGCTAACTCCAGACTCCATTCCTTTTATCTTGCTGCACCATATGCCTGGAATAGGCTTCCTGAGCCAGTACGTCAAGCTCCATCTCTGGCCGTCTTCAAATCTAAGCTAAAAGCCCACCTTTTTGATGTTGCTTTTAACTCCTAACCCTTATTCACTTGTTCAGAACCCTTATTTTATCATCCTCACTTTAATATTCCCTTATCTCTTGTTTGTCCTGTTTGTCTGTCCTAATTAGATTGCAAGCTCTGTGGAGCAGGGACTGTCTCTTCATGTTCAAATGTACAGCGCTGCATACGTCTAGTAGCGCTATAGAAATGATAAGTAGTAGTAGTACCTATTTTTAATGCGCGCTAAAAATGCCAGCATGCCTACGTAAAAGACCCCCTCGGTAAGTAGAAGACTGGGCCTGTGCTTGAATCAGGGCCAAGTCAAAGCTATTAGGAACATCTTGAGCCTTGAAGGCCCCTCAGTAAACTGTCAGGCCCAAAGGTCCCCTTCCCAATGGTGGCTAAACATATAAGACCCCCCCTACTTATGGTTATTCTATGGCACTATCCTGACTGGCTGAAAATCTAACACTGCAGCACTGTATGGACACTCCTGGAGTGGAGGCTGACAAATGTGCAAACCAATAGGGAGATAATATCAAAAAAACAGTTTATTCAGAATATTCATATCAAGGACCCGACACAGTCCGTGTTTCGGCGCCAAAGCGCCTGCCTCAGGGGTCACAAACAACAAAAGACCAGCCAACCCATCAGCAAACACCATGCCGATCGGTTGGCTGGTCTTTTGTTCTCTCTGTGGATTAACTTGTTTTTATAACCACGTGCATACATAAAGGAATTATTCAAGCCAATCAGCTTCTTCTCAGAGAAAGTTGTTTGTGACCCCTGAGGCAGGCGCTTTGGCGCCGAAACACGGACCGTGTCGGGTCCTTGATATGAATATTCTGAATAAACTGTTTTTTGATATTATCTCCCTATTGGTTTGTGCATTTGTCAGCCTCTACTTTTGCTGTTTTGCTTTGAGTCTCCCTGGAGGCTTCTCCTGTCTTCTTGGATTTGCACTCCTGGAGTGGAGCATCCGTCTGTATTTAATTTAGCAGACTGTGACACTGCTTTGACAGCTTTCAGGCTTGCTGGGATATATAAGAAATAAGAAGTCAAATAAAGCTATATGTATAGTGGCAGTGGCATTCTTAGGGGGGCTGACACCCGAGATTGATTGCCAATGCGCCCCGCCCCCCGGGTGCAGCGCGGACCCCCCCCCCCCGGTGAATGGACACCCCCCGCGAAGGAACCCCCCCCCTGGGTGCACGCCACTGTATAGTGGTTGAATTTCACTGCTATAAGTAGCTGGTAGTGTTGACAGCTTCGTACTTGTATTCAGTGCCAGCACTGACATTTAAAAAAACATGTGATTGTCATTGTCACTGCTGCCACTGTATATTGACCTACATATGTTTAAATATACAAGGAGGGTAATTTCTAAATGCCATTCACAGTTTGGTATATGGTCATGTACCTGAGTACCGAGATTATCAGCAGATGATTCCAAGATTTGTAACAGAATGGACACCCCAGAGGGAGTGGAAAACATGAAAAGGGATCTGCAAAAGTTAGAAGAATGTTTGCACTTTTTTTGCATTACATTTTAATTGCCAAAGTGATGCATTTGGGGAGTAGAAATCCAAGGGAGCCTTAGATCCTAGGAGGTGAGAGGCTGATATGTACAGACAGGGAGAGGGACCTTGAGGTGATGGTGTCTGAGGACCTAAAAGCGAAAAAAACAGTGTGACAAAGCGGTTGCTGTAGCCAGAAGGATGCTAGGCTGCATCGAAAGAGGAGTAACCAGCAGAAGAAAGGAAGTGTTGATGCCCCTGTACAAGTCGCTGGTGAGGCCCCACCTGGAGTAGTGTGTTCAGTTTTGGAGGCCGTATCTTGCTAAGGATGTAAAAAGACTAGAAGCAGTCCAGAGGAAGGCAACAAGAATGATATGGAGTTGCTCCATAAGACATAAGAGAAGAGACTGGAAGACCTAAATATGTATAGTCTGGAGGAAAGAAGGGACAGGGGAGATATGATACAGATGTTTAAATACTTGAAAGGTACTAATATAAAAACAAATCTCTTCCAGAGAAGGGAAAATGATAAAACTAGAGGACATGAGCTGAGGATGTGGGGTGGTAGACTTGGGAGTAATAAAAACCAAACAAAAAAAACAGCACCACGGGCCTTTAAAAATGGAACACAGTTCTTTAATGAATGAGCCTTGACAAAAAGACCCGACACGGGCCGTGTTTCGGTGACTAGCACTTGCATCAGGGGTCACAGTGATGACGTGGAAAACTTGGGGAATAACTCGAATATATTCCTCTACAATATATTATTCCTTACCCCACGTCTCATATAGTAAAAGCTACAAAGCACCAAGGCACTTTCACTTTCTGTATCCAAATGGATGACGCAGGTGCTAGTCACCGAAACACGTACCCCTGACGCAGGTGCTAGTCACCGAAACACGGCCCGTGTCGGGTCTTTTTGTCAAGGCTCATTCATTAAAGAACTGTGTTCCATTTTTAAAGGCCCGTGGTGCTGTTTTTTTGTTTGTTTGGACTTTAGTTTGTACTTCGTTCCCTCTCTTTTGTTATATCCAAGACTTGGGAGTAATGTCAGGAAATTATTTTTCACGGAGAGGGTGGTTGATGCCTGAAATGCCCTCCCAAGGGAGGTGGTAGAGACAAAAACAGTGATGGTATTCAAACAAAAGTGGGGTGAACATAGAGGAACTCTATTTAGAAAATAGATTGTAGAAAACAAAAATACATTTAACCCCCCCCCCCCCCCCCCATAAATGGCTGCAGGGGGTGGATGTGTGAGCGACACAACACTTCCAGGGCTACTCTGGCTGTGAAGAACTAAGGCTGGTGCCAGGCAGAGTTTCTAGGTCTGTGTCTGTATATGGCAGTCCAGTTTAGGAAAGGCTGGAAAGTGCTTCAATGGCAACTTCAGTAGCTGGAACTGAGGACAGTGCTGGGCAGACTTTTATAGTCGGAGTCCTACAAATGACATGACGGGTTTGGATAGGCTGGAGTGGGCTTTGATGGCAACTCCAGTAGGTGGAACAGAAGGATAGAGCTGGGCGGACTTCTACGGTCTATGTCCCAGTAATGCCAAAGAAAGATTCGTGGTAAAGTAGATAATATCACATTCATTGTTGATTTAATCATGAATTGATAATGAGTGAGACTGTTGAGTAGACTGGATGGACCGTTCAGATCTTTATCTGCCATCATGTACTATGTTACTTTGTTACTCTTTGGGGTTCTACATGGAATGTTGCTACTAATTGGGATTCCGGAATCTTGTAACTCTTTAGGATTCCAGAATCTTCAGAACGTTTAGTACAAGAACAGTGCTGGGCAGACTTCTACGGTCTGTGCCCTGAGAATGGCAAGGACAAATCAAACTCGGGTATAAAGTATCACATACCATGTAAAATGAGTTTATCTTGTTGGGCAGACTGGATGGACCCTTCAGGTCTTTATCTGCCGTCATTTACTATGTTACTCTCTGTTGCTACTAATTGGGATTCCGGAATCTTGTAACTCTTTAGGATTCCAGAATCTTCAGAACGTTTAGTACAAGAAGAGTACTGGGCACACTTCTATGGTCTGTGCCCTGAGAATGGCAAGGACAAATCAAACTCGAGTATAAAGTATCACATACCATGTAAAATGAGTTTATCTTGTTGGGCAAACTGGATGGACCGTTCAGGTCTTTATCTGCCCTCATTGACTATGTTACTATGTTAATATGGTCATTCTCTCTGCAGGTAAAAAGTAGGTGTTGACTGGGGCTGTCGAGAGACTGAACTGGGCCCAGGGCAGAGCCGCGCCCCCCAGGATCCCTGCCACCCACCCCCCGGATCACTGTCGCCCACCCCACACAATCCAATTACCTTTGCTGGCAGGGATCCCAATGCCCCACCAGCAGAAAACATGTTCCTCCAGCGCTGCTCTTCTGCCGATTGCCTGCCCCTGCAGCTGCTAAAGGCAGCCAGTCAGCTGGGCAGAAGAGCAGCACTGGGGGTGCTCGTCTGGACCGGGTCCCCCCCAGCCTCCAAGGGGGGCCCAGCCGCGGCGCTGGAGTTTTCTCTCTCCTGCTCCTGTCGGGACACAATCACTCGGGTCCTGTCAGGAGCAGGAGAGAGAGACCCCGGCGCTGGGCCCCCCTTGGAGACCTGGGCCAGGGGAATTTTGCCCCCCCCCCGCCCCCTCTTGGTGGCTATGGGTTGCTATTATATAAGTTATACACACTTGCTATGTATTTAAATAAATAAATACATGTAAGGGTTAAAATCAGGGTGCTGATAGTTATTTGAGTTGGTGTGGCTGTCAGAATCTGTTGTTTTGCTGTGACTGCGGCTGCTCTTTGCCATTCTCCCCTCCCCCCCCACTCCAAAGATGCTCTCTCCCCGCCAGGGGCTGTTTTCCATGACATGGGTCAGCCAGTCCACCTTCAACTGATGAGACCTAAGAAACCTAACCAATCTTTCTATAACTCCGGCCACTACCACTCTTGTGCCCACCTTTTGATTATACTAGTGGATCCGAGAAAGTCCAACAGCTCTTCTGCCATCACTGAGGCTGCCTGTAATGAAAGCCCCCCAGTGCAAGCTTCAAAGCAAGGCGCAGTGCCCCCACGGGTGCACGGAGCCACCTATAACATGGCGCCGTGCCCCGATGGGCATGCACTGCGGTGCCAGCGAAGTGCAAGCGAGGCGTGGCGAGCATGTTCCCGCTGCTCAAGAGCACCCCGCTGGTAAGGGGAAGAGCAAAAAGGGGTTTTAAAAGCCCCTGGGCGGAGCCCGGACGACCTCTTCAGGCGTCCGGGCACCAGCATGCACCCAGCCCTCCCTCCCCAGTTTAAGATGAATTGTACCTGTATATATCTTGTCGCAGCTTTGGCGGGGTACCCAAGCCTGATGGTATAAGCTTGGCAGCTGGGAGAGCTGCGCTTACGGTTGAGCTCCCTTGCTGTACGGTGGGGAGCTCGGTCTACGATTGGTCAGTCTTGCTATGACTGCGGACTGGGTTGGATATTGAGCCCGAGGCTGGATCGGCTTGGGTATACCTAGGGTTAAGATTTTGTATCCAAATAAAGCTGCGCCCGAGTTGTGCCATGTTAAGAAAATACCATGTGTCGTGTTATTATTGTGTTATTATGGTGAATATCAGATAACCTCTAGCCCGAGGGGTCTCGGTTGCCTATGTTATGGGTATGTCCTCGTCTTTGTGCTGTACTTCGGGGTCCTCTGATCTAAACCTTTAAAAGTCTAGCTGTGACGAATTTTCTACCTGTACTATTGACTCTCCATCATGTATAATTTACTAAGTCTAAATGTTTCCATATCCTGTGTTCTCCTGGGCAGATATAGTCAAAATGATCAAAAATTAGATTTATTTTACAAGAAGTGTTTAAAATCCGTCCCATTCTCTCCCTCCCTTCGCCCATTTTATAACGTTTATGCATACTGTTAACGCCTCATCAAATTAATTAGCATGTAATTGAAATAATTGCCACAGAGAACACCCCCCCCCCCCAGCAAATCTTTCAATTGTGTGCTAATGTTCTGCCAATCTCTGTTCCTTTCCCTTCAGCAGCAGGTGTTGATCAGCCCCTGGGGGGGTGCCCAAGTCTCTGAGGACAATAGTCCGGTCCTGGAGCAGCATCTGCAGGTTTCGGCCAGTTAGTGGGAAGTGACGCTTTGGCCAGAGAGGGGGGGGGCAGTCTGTGGTTAGCTTTCCAGAGGCACTTCACCCATCAGGGAGGGGAAACTGGGTCTTTGCGGTCAGTCCATCAAGGTGTGACTCAGGCTGGAGGCATCACCTGCTGATTTATGAGAAGTGACAAAGAAGGTCATTACATTTTGATGGGAGGAAGGGAGGGAGGTACCTGACCACCAACAGTCCCCACACAGCAGCTGTTCGGCAGCCTAAGAGCTTGTGGTCTCGTTAAAGAGAAAGGCATATTTAGCCCAGACAGCTGCTTTGGGTTCACCTCTTCAGCGGTCAATGAACAACGGAACGCCCCGATGGCAAACAAAAGTCTGCCTTCTTGGCGGAGCCTTGGAGCAGTGTTGATGATGGGGGGGGGGACTCCTAAAAGCTGCAGGGGCTTTAATCCAATCCAGCAGGTTTGTTGGAAATTGCTAATGCCAAAGTGATTTCACAAGAAACCAGAGAGAGGATCTTCAAGGCTGTAGAGTGGGAACTTTTGTTGTCATAGATCAAACAAACGAAAACGAAAACAAAACCGAAAACGAGCGAGAAAGAGACACAAGAGTGAGAAAAAAAAAATATGGAGTGAAAATAAAGAGAAGAAGATAGAGAAATGAATATGTAGGGAAGATTGAAGCTATTTCCCCCCCAGTTACAATCAGGTACCCTCAGACCTACAGACACCATTTTATGTAAGGAAGTCCCCAGTCCTCTCCAGAATTTAAATACATTACTCGGGTGAATGACGTGTGTAAAACTGTCCTTGCTGAACTGCGGTGTTTACTGTACCCTCCTCTTCTCTGTTCCCTTTTTTTTTATGTTGGGGGGGAGTACAAAAGGCAGTGATTGTCCCCTTCGGGTTTGCTGTCCTCTGCTGGACACAGGGAGGAAGGGCATTTACCTGGGACTTTAGTTCAAGCTCATCTTATCCAAGGCCAGCCCATCCATTAGACCGGACTAGGCAGTCGCCTAGTACAGCAGCTTCTGGGAGGGGGGAGATGGAGGTGTAGCAAAGCGCAGTCAAAACAATAAGTCCTGAGAACCATAAACCCTTTTACAGCAGGAAGGGTGGATACCCTTCACCCAGCCCATTCAGCCAGATTATTCTGGGAAGGTTAGTGTTGGGGCAATCATGATTGTTGAGGGGGGGGGGGTGTTAAAAGATAATTGGAGGAGCACAAGGCTGAAGGTTTGCCTAGGGTGCCTAGAATGTTTGCACTGTCTCTGATTTTTACGAGAAGAGGTGGCTGTAATCCAGGGTTTTCCAAACCTGTACTGGTGGCCTCTTAAGGGGTTCTGGTGCCTTGAGCCAAATTTTGCTCTGGTGTCTCCCATCTGCATTGGCAACCACCTCCCCCCCCCCCCCCCCCCACCATTGACTCTACCTACTCTTTTGCAATGGTGAAAACATGACCCTTTGCTCTTTCCTCTGTGCAGTCCGCCATGCTCAACCACTGGCACCTTCCAGTGGCGTTGCTAGGTGGGGCGCCACAGGAGCGGCCGCTCCCCCAAACGGAGTTCTGCTGGCGCTGGCACCTATTTATTTTCATTGTGTAGCACTGAAAATGTGCGCTGGTGCCGGCGGAAGTCCGCTCTCGCTCCCCCTGCGCCATCAACCTGGCTGAACCTGGCTAGGCTTCTGGCACCTTCCCAGGTTTAAATTGAGAATAGGAAGTACAGTAATACCTTGGTTTTCGTTGACTTCGGTTATTATCGATTTTGGTTTTCGTTGATTTTTTTCCGCGAAAAATTTGTCTCAGATTTCGTTGGCGTGCCCACATGACCTCGTTGCTAATTTTGCGAAAACAAAGGGCGACCCACGCATTCTCCTGCTCATTGTGGTGTTGTTTCTCGTTGTGTGAACATCACCCTGCGGGTCTAGCGCAACGCACGTAAGATAAAACCACGTGTGCTCAAATCTCATTGTCCTTTGTTAAGTGTTTCCCTTGCTAATAAATTAACCCTTTCCCTTTAGCTTCATCATTGGGCTATATATTTATTCTCTATAAAATGTGGTTTTGGTATGTATTTTGGAATGTCCAGAACGAATTAATTGGATTTACATAGATTCATATGGAAATAATTGCCTCGGTTTCGGATTTCACTGACTGTTTTCGGACGGATTATCGACAAAAACCGAGGTATCACTGTACTTCTTCTCATGTTTACCCTGCAGTGGTGCCAGTGGTCATGCAAAGAAGACAGCACGGCGGTGACAGCAAAATGCGCTCTTGCTTCCGTGAATGCTGAGCTGGTAAGGCAGGCTTTTGGTCCCCTTGAGTTTTAGCACCCTGAGCCACTGACTTACCTGGCTCAAGCCTGGAGTCAGCCCTGGAACTCAGTAATGCTTTATTAATGGCCAGACAGGAAAAACCCTGATTAAATATACAGAGGAAGTTGTTTGGTTTGTAGACTGTACTCCATAGCCTAGCTCAGTGATATTCACTCCCAGTCCTTGAGGGCCACAAATGGGTTATACATAGTAACATAGTAGATGACGGCAGAAAAAAACCTGCACGGTCCATCCAATCTGCCCAACAAGACAACTCATGTGTGGTACTTTTTGTGTATACCCTACTTTGATTTGTACCTATGCTCTTCAGGGCACAGACCGTATAAGTCTGCCCAGCGCTATCCCCGCCTCCCACCACCGGTTCTGGCACAGACCGTATAAGTCTGCCAGCACTATCCCCACCTCCCAACCACCAGCCCCAGTACAGACCGTATAAGTCTGCCCAGCACTATCCCCACCTCCCAACCACCAGCCCCGCCTCCCAACCACAGGCTCTGGCACAGACCGTATAAGTCTGCCCAGCACTATCCCCGTCTCCGAACCACCAGCCCCGCCTCCCAACCACCGGCTCTGGCACAGACCGTACAAGTCTGCCCAGCACTATCCCCGCCTCCCAACCACCAGTCCCGCTTCCCACCACCGGCTCTGGCACAGACCGTATAAGTCTGCCCAGCACTATCCCCGTCTCCCAACCACCAGCCCCGCCTCCCAACCACCGGCTCTGGCACAGACCATACAAGTCTGCCCAGCACTATCCCCGCCTCCCAACCACCAGTCCCGCTTCCCACCACCGGCTCTGGCACAGACCGTATAAGTCTGCCCAGCACTATCCCCGCCTCCCAACCACCAGTCCCGCTTCCCACCACCGGCTCTGGCACAGACCGTATAAGTCTGCCCAGCACTATCCCCGCCTCCCAACCACCAGTCCCGCTTCCCACCACCGGCTCTGGCACAGACCATATAAGTCTGCCCAGCACTATCCCCGCCTCCCAACCACCAGCCCCAGAGGGAATAATCAGAATGAAAAGTGATCTACAAAAGTTGAGGTATAGTGGATGAGTAGACTAAGGGTTAGAGCAGTGTGTAGAAAACTAGAGAAGCCCAGGTTCAAATCCCACCACTCACATTGATGCTTCTGTAGTACTGGACATGTTATTTTGTCCTCAATTGTTCCAGAAGCACACTTGTGGTTCTGATTTCCCCATTGGATTCCCCTAAGAAAAGCAAGGCTACAAGTTCCTGCATTCCTGCATTCATTGGGGTAAACCCGGGACTGGATCAACCCTGTCGGGCGAATCTGGTTCTAGTTGGCAGGGCCGCTGAGAGACTGGGCAAGGCCACCCCCGGGGCCCTGCCCCTGCCACCCCCCCCCCCCCGAGGTCACCGCTGCCGCTCCCCCCCCCCCAGGCCAGTCTCCCTGCATTGAAATCACAGCGCCTCTCACCTCCTTGTGAAAGTGCTGCAGGCAGCAGGGCAGCAGATCACCTCCCTTCGGCCCTCCTTCCCTCCTTGTGTCCCGCCCTCGCGGAAGTTACGTCAGACGAGGGCGGGACACAGGGAGGGAAGGAGGCCCGAAGGGAGGCGATCTGCTGCCCTGCTGCCTGCAGCGCTTTCACGTGGAGGTGAGAGCCGCTGTGATTTCAATGCAGGGGGCCCGGTGGCAGACAGTCGACAACGGAGGGCGGGTGGGACTGCGGCTCCAGGACCCCCTTGGAGGCCCGTGCCCGGAATTTTGTCCCCCCTGCCCCCCTCTCGGTGGCTATGCTAGTTGGGAAGGAGAGGATCTGAACTCCCTAGTACCCAACAGCCAGCCTGGGCTACTGGCTGCAATGTGGAAGCTGATGGGTCTGCTGGGGTTTACTACCAGCTGCTGTGCTCCGCAGGCTGCTCATTCACATTAATAGCTTGGTCGGATGAAGAAAGTGCATCCTGACCTCTCAAATGGACTTTCTGACCCCTGCTGACCTTTAACCTTCACCCTGACAGCCTCTAAATCTGATCCATCATATTTACCCTTGCAGTAAATCATTGTAGACTTAAAATCCTTCTACTTAACTAAGTCACTGACTGTAAGCCCCGAAAGGTTTTTAGAGGTGTAAAAGTAAATGGATCTGTCCTCTGGGTAAAAGTGGTTCAATTTTAAATTCCATCTGAGTTTCTCATTCTGGGGACAGACTGGTCCTAGTAGGGGCATCAGATTTCATCTCAGATTCTACTATTACTCTGCATACGTCTCTGTGTTCATACTCTGTTACCCATTCTGTGCTCCTCACATTTGCTTTGTTACTCCTCTTGTTACTCTGCCTGTCTCTCTTCAGGTACTCAGTATTATCCCTTCTAATATTTTCTTCCTCTTCCCACATCTGCTCTATTGTTTGTCTTGTTACTCTGCCTGTCTCTCGCCTGATACTCTATATTGCCCCTAACAGGGGATGTGAGCCCAGGGGCGTAGGCAGACCTGCCATTTTGAGTGGGCCCAGAGTTAACCTGGGTGAGCCCTTCTCACCCCCAATGCTACCCCTGTACATACATACAATATGGGGGGGGGGGGGTTAATGACCCAACGTCTGCCCGTTTCTCTCTGAACCCCCTCCCCCGGTCCTACCTCAGAGCCATTGTCCGTCGCAATTCCTATAGGCATCCTGCGCCGGCCCTGCAGGCTTCTCTCTACCACATTCCCACCAAAAAAAACCCAAGAAGTAACATCATTGAGGGCGGGACATGATAGAGAGAAGCCTGCAGGGCCGGTGCAGCATGCTGCCAGCAGTAGATCTGAGGTAGACTGGGAGGGGGGTAGAGAGACGGGCAGATGCCAGGCCACAAGTGAAGAGGGAGAGAGAGTAGTGAGGTGCTGCCATTGAAGAGCTTTGGGGGCCTCATGGGCTGCTGACTGGCTGGGCCTGAGGCAAGAATGGGTGGGCCTGTGCCCACCCAGGCCCACCCTTAGCTACGCCACTGTGTGAGCCATTTTCACCCTCCTCAGCATACTCAAATAATACACACTTCGTAATAGAACAAACACATTTAGTTTGGTTCAAACAAGGCCACAGCTTCGTTTTTAATGGTGATAACCATGGGACCCAAGCGAAGAACAACAAGGAATATACCAAACTCCAGGCATCCAGCCACAGCCCCAACAAAGAGCCCAAAACTTAATTAAGCCACCTTACCCCACCAGAGTCAGGCCTAGACCTCCAGGCCTGAGCTGGTAAGCATAGACCTAACATTGACCACCTGGTCAATGCTAAGGCCCCCTCCCCCCACTTCAAAGGACTTCATTTGAAGGTACTCCTACCTCGGGTATCCCCCCTCCTCTAAGCGCCAACATCTAGCCCAATCCAACAGCATGCTAGGGTGGGCGGGATGGGTATCAGGACGCCTCTGTGGAGCAGGAAGAAGCCTGCACCCCGGAGGTCGCAGCCCCTTCTAAAGCTTCCCCTCTGCCCCTCCCGGCAGCTTGAGGGAAGCCACTTGATTGGGTGAGTCTTCCCGATGAGCAGCATTTTCAAATCTTCACCCCCGATTGGACGGTCAGAATAAGAATCCCCGTCTCGGCCTGGGCAACAAAGAGTTCGCTCAACGCCCACCATGGTCACCCAAGCCAACGTCAAGTGAAGCCCACCCCCCTGTTAAGGGCAGGCTTGGGATGAGCCCTTCGTCATTACAAACTCTTCCCACATATGCTCTACTATTTATCTTGTTACTCCTGGTACTCTGTCTTGCCCCTTCTAATATTTTCTGCCTTTCCCTACACATACTCTGTTACTGTACTTCATTTGGTACTTTGCCTTCCTCTCTAGAGGAAGAAGGATGTTAGGGGTGCAGAGGTACAGGTAATCAGTATTGTTGCTCTGCCTGCCTCTGCTCATATCTTATATTACTCCTGTTATTACTCTGTTTGCCTCTCTCTTCATACAATGTATTATTTATTACTAGTAAAAAAGGCCCGTTTCTGACACAAATGAAACGGGCGCTAGCAAGGTTTTCCTCGGAGTGTGTATGTTTGAGAGAGTGTGTGTCTGAGAGAGAGAGAGTGAATGTGAGTGTGTCTGTGACAGAGAGAGTGAGACTGGGTGCGAGTGTGTCTGTGAGAGCGTGTGTGCCTGGGGCCCCTCCCTCCCACCCAGTTCCAGTGTCCCCCCTTCCTCCGTGTTCCAGGGTCGTCGTCCCCCTCCCTCCCTCCGAGTTCCAGGGTCGTCCTCCCGTTTTTTTTAAAATTTTTGTACAGGTGGTGCATTCCCCCCCCCTCCCTCTGAATTCCAGACTCCCCTCCAAGTTCCAGACCCCTCCCGCTCTCCGAGTTCCAGACCCCACCTCCCTTCCTCCGATTTGCAGACCCCCCTCCCTCTCTCCGAGTTCCAGACCCCACCTCCCTGCCTCCCTCCCTCCAAGTTTCAGACCCCACCTCCCTGCCCCCTCCCTCCGATTTCCCGACCCCCCCTTGGAGTTCCTGACCCCTGGACCCCCCCTTCCTGCCACCAACCCTCCGGGCTTCGTAGCCCATCTGTGAAGAAAGTTACGGACACAGGCAGGCAGACGCATAGAATGTTGGAGGTGAGAATTATTATATAGGATTATTTCCCCACATATGTGTTATTACTCCTTTTGTTAATCTGCCTGCCTCTCTCCTCCTACTCTGCATTACCCATTGTATTATTCTCTGCCTCTCTCCACATACTTTCTATTACTTTTCGTGTTACTTTGCCTTCTTTTCTGCGCAAATTCTCCATTACTCCTGTTAATGGTTCTACCTCTGCTCATGCTTCATATTTCTCCTCCTGTTACTCTGTCTACCTTCATATTCTGTATTACTCTTGTTAACAACCAATTAACAGCACTGATTACTTAACCAATGAAGTTAGGAACATTATTATAGAATACGCTTCGATTTCTGCACGGAAATTAAGGTGCGATATATAGAATTTGGGGGTTAGTACCCAGGTGGCTGTGTGTGGGGAGATTCTACATGGTTTCTGTGTGAGGTAGGTATGGTAATAAGAGTTTGATATGCATAACTCCCCTCATCAGTGGACAAGATTATTCACATAATCAGGATGTCCCTGGCCTAAAGAGCTTACATTTAAACTCTGCCCACAAGGATTGGAGGGTGACACAGTGACTAATGGAAAAGGAAAGGATCTCATGTCCATGTGCTTTGGGTTCTGTAGATACATCATATAGGCTTTGGTTTCCATAAGGTGCTTAACAAGTGCATTATAGACTCATGTAATTAGGCTTTATTTTATACTAGTAAAAAAGGCCCGTTTCTGACACAAATGAAACGGGCGCTAGCAAGGTTTTCCTCGGAGTGTGTCTGTTTGAGAGAGTGTGTGTGAAAGTGACTGTGTGAGAGAGAGAGAGAGTGAATCTGCGAGTGTGTGTGGGTGACAGAGAGAGTGAGACTGGGTGCAAGTGTGTCTGTGCGAGAGAGTGTGTGTGCCTGGGGCCCCTCCCTCCCACCCACTTCCAGAGTCCCCCCCTTCCTCCGTGTTCCAGGGTCGTCCCCCCATTTTTTTTTTTTTTTTTTTAGTTTTTGTACAGGAGGTGCATTCCCCCCCCTCCTCCCCTCCTCCAAATTCCAGACCCCCCCCCCGAGTTCCAACCCCCCCTCCTCTCCAGTTCCAGACCCCCTCCCTCACTCCTAATTCCAGACCCCCCTTCGAGTTCCAGACCCCTCCCACTCTCCGAGTTCCAGACCCGACCTCCCTGCCTCTCCCTCCCTCCGATTTGCAGACCCTCCTCCCTCTCTCCAAGTTCCAGACTCCACCTCCCTGCCCCCTCCTTCCGATTTGCAGACCCCCCCTTCATCCAATTTCCTGACCCCCCTCGGAGTTCCTGCTGTGACCCCCTGCTGTGACCCTCTCGAGCCCCCCTTCCTGCCGTCAACCCTCCGGGCATCGTAGCCCATCTGTGAAGAAAGTTACGGACACAGGCAGGCAGACGCATAGAACGTTGGAGGTGAGAATTATTATATAGGACGCATCATAATGGGTCTAGTGACATCAGCTAGGGCTTCGGAGCCCATCTGTGAAGAAAGTTACGGACACAGGCAGGCAGACGCATAGAACGCTGGAGGTGAGAATTATTATATAGGATAAGAACATAAGAATAGCCATCCTGGGACAGACCAATGGTCGATCTAGCCCAGTATCCTGTTTCCAACAGTGGCCAATCCAAGACACAAGTACCTGACAGAAGCCCAAATAGTAGCAACATTCCATGTAGATTCTCAAAGAAAGGGAAATGGGACTTGGTATACCACGTTTCTGAGGTTTTTGCAACTACATTCAAAGCGGTTTACATATATTCAGGTACTTATTTTGTACCAGGGGCAATGGAGGGTTAAGTGACTTGCCCAGAGTCACAAGGAGCTGCAGTGGGAATCGAACTCAGTTCCCCAGGATCAAAGTCCACTGCACTAACCACTAGGCTGAAATCCTGAATAGTAGCAAGATTCCATGCTACTGATCCCAGGGCAAGTAGTCGCTTCCCCACGTCTATCTCAATAGCAGATTATGGACTTTTCCTCCAGTAACTTGTCCAAACCTTTTTAAACCCAGATACACTAACCACTTTTTACCCAGATACATTGCCACATCCTCCACCAACGAGTTCCAGAGCTTAACTATTCATTGAGTGACAAAAAAAATATTTCTTCTATTTGTTTTAAAAGTATTTCCATGTAATTTCATTGAGTGCCCCCTGGTTCTATGTATGTCCTGGTTTTTTTTTGTGATCTGCTGGTTGCCTCCTGCTTTTTTGGGTCCTCAGCTCAATCTGAACCAAGGCTCTGATCCAGTGCTCTGAGCCTTCATTTGCTATTTGCAGATGGGGGTTGACAGTGATTTTGATCATTAATGTGGAAAGAGCAATTAACACTAGACTGTGCCAAACTGATCCCTAATACTTTTAAAACAAATAGGAGAACATATTTTTTCTCTCAATGAATCATTAATCTCTGGAACTTGTTGCTGGAGGATGTGGTAAAAGCAGTTAGCATATCTGGGTTTTAAAAAGGTTTAGACAGGTTCCTGGAGGAAAAGTCTAAATCTGGGGAACCTGGGTAAAGCCACTACTTATACCTGGGATTGTTTTTTGAGATCCTTCCAAGTATTCATGACCTGGATTGACCACTGTTGGAGTGAGGAAACTGGGCTAGATGGACCATCTGACCTAGTTTAGCCAGTTCTTATGTTCTTAATAATATCAACACATCAGCAATGAGCCACTGGAAAGATAGCTAGTACCAGGAGGAAACTGACACTCCTCTCTCGAAACTAAGCCTGGGCACCAAATGCCAATTTACACCTTCCCTCACACAAACACTGTATGATGTATCATGAATTCCACTATGACTGACTTGCATAGAAATCCCCCTTCTGAGTGTGCTGACTGGGCTCCATTAACACCAATATGGAGGTGACCTGTTGCTAAAAAAAAAAATCTCTTCTTTCATGTACCGTTGCTTCCACTTCAAATGCACTATCTGGGGCGCTTCCCTAAACGCTACACTGAACTCTGAAACCATTTACAAGGTTAGCGTGGCACTTTCTAACATAGAAGCCCACCTGAAGGGACAATAATTTGAGTCCCAGAATTCTATTCCACTTCTTTCGGCCACACGAACAATTCATATATCTGGGTATGAGGCGGTATTAATGTATATGAGGGACAGGTGTTATTTGGGTGCACCACTTTGATTTTCCAGGAGCTTTGCATTAGGGTTGTTTTATAGATGTCGCCGCATCTCAAGAAAGATATAGTAGAACTGGAAAAGGTGCAGCGAAGGGCGACAAAAATGATAGCGGGGATGGGACGACTTCCCTATGAAGAAAGACTAAGGAGGCTAGGGCTTTTCAGCTTGGAGAAGAGACGGCTGAGGGGAGACATGATAGAGGTATATAAAATAATGAGTGGAGTGGAACAGGTGGATGTGAAGCGTCTGTTCACGCTTTCCAAAAATACTAGGACTAGGGGGCATGCGATGAAACTACAGTGTAGTAAATTTAAAACAAATCGGAGAAACGTTTTCTTCACCCAATGCGTAATTAAACTCTGGAATTCGTTGCTGGAGAACGTAGTGTCAGCGGTTAGCTTGGCAGAGTTTAAAAAGGGGTTGGACGGTTTCCTAAAGGATAAGTCCATAGACCGCTACTAAATGGACTTGGGAAAACTCCACAATTTCGGGAATAACATATATAAAATGTTTGTAAGTTTGGGTAGCTTGCCAGGTGCCCTTGACCTGGATTGGCCGCTGTCAGGGACAGGATGCTGGGCTCGATGGACCCTTGGTCTTTTCCCAGTGTGGCATTACTTATGTACTTATGTCCTCTACTTGGCTCACTTTTATTACATAGAGCAGTGATTTAACCTATTGTGATGTCATAGTGGCTCATTCCACCAATAAGAGCCAACCTCATTAGTGATGTCACAATGGCTTGATTGTATAGAATGTGTGTACGTTTGGGAAGCTTGCCAGGTGCCCTTGACCTGGATTGGCCGCTGTCGTGGACAGGATGCTGGGCTCGATGGACCCTTGGTCTTTTCCCAGTGTGGCATTACTTATGTACTTATGTCCTCTACTTGGCTCACTTTTATTACATAGAGCAGTGATTTAACCTATTGTGATGTCATAGTGGCTCATTCCACCAATAAGAGCCAACCTCATTAGTGATGTCACAATGGCTTGATTGTATAGAATGTTTGTACGTTTGGGAAGCTTGCCAGGTGCCCCTGACCTGGATTGGCCGCTGTCAGGGACAGGATGCTGGGCTTGACGGACCTTTGGTCTTTTCCCAGCATGACATTACTTATGTACTTATATTTCTATAGAGGTACTGCATATGTATTTTTATTTCTTTCAAGGTACAGTACTTTGCTATCTGCAGGTGTACTTGTGGTTGCTTATGTATCTAGCTTTTGTATCCTGGGATGTACATATACTATGGTCAAGGTACACATAGAGGGGCATTTTCAAAAGGGATGTCAATGTTTTGATATGGACATCCTCGCAAAACGTCCCGATCCAGGGGCGGGGAAACCCGTATTTTTGAAACAAGATGGACGTCCATTTTTCTTTTCGAAAATACCGTCAGGGAAATCCAAATCCTTAAATTTGGTCATCCCTAGACTTGGTCATTTCTGATGTTCGGCGATAATGGAAACCAAGGACGTCCATCTCAGAAACGACCAAATGTAAGCCATTTGGTCGTGGGAGGAGTCAGCATTTGTAGTGCACTGATCCCCCTGACATGCCAGGACACCAACCGGGAACCCCAGGGGGCACTGCAGTGGACTTCAGAAATTGCTCCCAGGTACATAGCTCCCTTACCTTGTGTGCTGAGCCCCCCAAAACCCACTACTGTACACCACTACCATAGCCTTTACAGGTGAAGGGGGGCACCTAGATGTGGGTTTCTGGTGGGTTTTGCAGGGCTCGCTGTTTCTTCCACAAACGTAACAGGTAGGGGGGGATGGGCCTGGGTCCGCCTGCCTGACGTGCACTGCAACCACTAAAACAGCTCCAGGGACCTGCAGACTGCTGTGATGGAGCTGAGTATGACATCTGAGGCTGGCACAAAATATTTTGAAAGATATTTTTTGAGGGAGGGAGGGGGTTAGTGACCACTGGGGGAGTAAGAGGAGGTTATCCCCGATTCTCTCCGGTGGTCATCTGGTCATTTCAGACACCTTTTTGTGCCTTGGCCGTAAGAAAAAGACGACCAGGTAAACTCGTAAAGTGTTCGTCAGGGACGTCCTTATTTCTTTCGATTATGGGTCGAGGATGTCCAAGTGTTAGGCACACCAAGTCCCGCCTTCGCTACACCTCCGACACGCCCCCTTGAACTTTGGCTGTCCCTGCGACGGAAAGCAGTTGGGTCGTCCAAAATCAGCTTTCGATTATACCGATTTGGACGACCCTGAGAGAAGGGCGTCCAACTTCCAATTTATGTCGAAAGATTGGTGTCCTTCTCATTCAAAAATGAGCCCGATAGTGTACATGAAAACATTTGGTACATTTTCACCCCCCCCCCCCCCCCCAACATCCAAGTGGAAAACGTAGAAATCAAGCCATTGGGATGTAGGAGGAGCAAGTATTCTCAGTAGCCTGGCCACACAGACATCCCAGGAGAGCAAGGGGGCTGCCTAGGGGGCCCTGCAGTTGTCTTTATATAAAAGCTCCCAGGTTACCCCCTTATATTGTATGTATGTTGAGCCCTCCAGAACCTACCAAAAACACTCACTTGTGTTTTAATGTTAAATCGTGTACATTCCAGTATCTTTGCAAGCGTCGAGAAGGCCTCTGTGTAAACAAATCAATATATAAAGCCAAGATCCACCTGCTGGATCCTTCTCTTTCCCCAGTGACCATGGAGCAGGTCAGTCCATCTGGGGCCCTGGTCTTTCTGCCTCCCCATCCCAGCAACCGCATCTAATGATCCTGAACAGTGATAGAAAGACGCCCGCCTGTTCACTGCAGAACGATTTGATCTATTGATCAGTTAAAACCCCAGCCGGGTGCATTTCTCTTCCGCATCCAATACCCCTCTTGGCCTACGATTAAGCATCACTGCTTCTTGTCCATAGCTTTGTGGACGCTCCACATTGCATCCTCGTTCTTTGGCAGTGTTGTTCTTTCTGTCCCTCCCGCTGTTTTAGTGACACCCAGTGGCCACACAGGAGATTTCTGAATGAAGAAAGTGTATGGTGCGGTTGCTAATGTCTCCGCCAGAAACACAGAATCATCCTTCGAATACAACCACTGTCTGATCCCCTAGACGCTTCTCAGCTTTGTACAGCTAAGAAATCTGAGTAAGAAGCAAAGCTCAGCCTTAGGAATAGATCCTGGTAATCTTCCTCTATAGCTCATTAATGTCTCTCAGAGACCCTGTTCAGTACAATCCTTACACTACAGCTCAGAAGGCAGGCTGTCCATCTGTCTGTCTCTGTTCTAGGTTTTTATTTGTACTTTTCAGTTAGCTGCTTTATTTCAGTGGAGGCCTTTGGCCAGGGAATAGTAATCGATCATTTGGACTGGAGTTGCCTAGATTCAAATAGGGAAACCTTATGCCCTCATCAAATTCCTGCTAGCTGTCGAACTGATTAAGGAAAATCAATAGACGGCACCGCTCTTTCTAGCATAACCTTTGTAATAAAAGCAACAGCATTTTCTGAGCCTGCCTGCAAGTTTTTCTCTATTCCTACGGCAGAATGCAAACACTGTCTTCTAAGTATGACCTTCCATTGCTGTCACCTTCAACCTCCTCCCGCTTCAGCCCTCTCTCGCCTCACAGTGATCAAATCTAAGTATTAAAGAATTTAAAAAAAAAATGGCTTACAGGACAAACCAGTGGAAGAAAGAGACGTCAACTTGGAGCTGAAGGATTTTCTGCACAGGTGCTGGGGATGCTATCAATATGGCTGTTGATGTCAGATTCCGCCCCCCCCCCCCCCACCAACTCTGTCCAGGGTGCGCAGGCTGCTAGCAGTTAAGGGGTGGTTAACCTTCCCAAGGGACAGCAAAAGCGTTGACAGCGATTTTGGATATTAATGTGGAAAAAGCAATTAACGCTAGATTGTGCTGAAATAATCCATAGTCCTTTCAATATTATCAATACATCAGCAATGAGCCACCGGAAAGATAATGGCAGCCGTTACCAACCCTGCAGATCACAAATAGCTAATACTATGACAAAACTGACCCTTCACCCCTGAAGCTATGCCTGAGCGTCAAATGCCAACTTACACTGCCCCTCACAAGACAGCAGTGAGAGAAGTAATTTTGAAAGAGAACTGTTGGTTGTTGAATCTGGCTGAAGAAACAGGGGGCTGTGGGGAAAAAGGACAGCTGGGTCTGAGACATGTATTTGGGTCAGAACCTGTTTAATCTTCATTAAATCAACTCAAATCATTCATCAAATCAACTCAGAATCATCTAAATTTCAGAAAATTACTGAAGACCACCTTGTTCAAGAAGGCTTACCTTCCAGACTCAACCTAAATTACCTCTTCTTCGTTTCAACAAAATTCATTGACCCTTTTATCTTGTATTATCTTAGTATCTTTGCTGTTTTATATGATACCTATTTGATTACTATCTTACTATTACATTGTTTAATTGTACTTTTCTGAACTGTAGCCTACCTACGGTTATGTGTAAGCCAAATTGAGCCTACAACTAGTGGGAAAATTTATTTTAATTTTAGTTACATTTGTACCCCGCGCTTTCCCACTCATGGCAGGCTCAATGCGGCTTACATGGGGCAATGGAGGGTTAAGTGACTTGCCCAGAGTCACAAGGAGCTGCCTGTGCCTGAAGTGCGAATCAAACTCAGTTCCTCAGTTCCCCAGGACCAAAGTCCACCACCCTAACCACTAGGCCACTCCTCCACTGTTGCTACTATTTGAGATTCTACATGGAATGTTGCTATTCCACTAGCAACATTCCATGTAGAAGTCGGCCCTTGCAGATCACCAATGTGGCCGCGCAGGCTTCTGCTTCTGTGAGTCTGACGACCTGCACGTACGTGCAGGACGTCAGACTCACAGAAACAGAAGCCTGCGCAGCCTTCTACATGTGGAATAGCAACATTCCATGTAGAATCTCCAATAGTAGCAACATTCCATGTAGAATCTCCAATAGTATCTATTTTATTTTTGTTCCATTCGTACCCTGCGCTTTCCCACTCATTGCAGGCTCAATGCGGCTTACATGGGGCAATGGAGGGTTAAGTGACTTGCCCAGAGTCACAAGGAGCTGCCTGTGCCTGAAGGGGGAATCCAACTCAGTTCCTCAGGACCAAAGTCCACCACCCTAACCACTAGGTCACTCCTAGTGTTAAATAAATAAATAAATGTCAAGTTACACTGCCCCTCACAAGATACATCTTGGATTCCATTATGATTGAATTAAACATAGAACTGTACCTTCTGAATATGCCGACTGGACTCTACTAACATAATATTAAGAAGGTGACCTGTTGCTGAAAAATCTCTGGGTTATTTTGTGGGCGCTACTACGTCCATGATACATGTACACTACACTCAACTTTCAAATGCTTAGAATATTAGTGTAGCAGGTTTCAACATAAATTCCCCTAATGGGATACTTCCTGATAAATTATTTTTAAATCCATGTTACATGTTTCTGAATAAGAACCTATTATATCACCCCTTTATTTTAATACATTTACACCAAACATCAAACTGCAATATTACCAAAACAGGACTAAACAATTTGCCCAAAAGCAACTTTTATGATTTTTTTTTGTTCTATTCTTGTGCTGGTGGTCTTACTCTTAATTCTCCATCTATTTTAAAGCCACATAATAAGGTGAGGCCCCCACCTGGGGTATTGTGTTCAGTTGTGGAGGCCGTATCTTGCTAAGGATGTAAAAAGAATTGAAGCGGTGCAAAGAAAAGCTACGAGGATGGTATGGGATTTGCGTTACAAGACGTATGAGGAGAGACTTGCTGACCTGAACATGTATACCCTGGAGGAAAGGAGGAACAGGGGTGATATGATACAGACGTTCAAATATTTGAAAGGTATTGATCCGCAAACAAACCTTTTCCAGAGATGCGAAGGCGGTAGAACGAGAGGACATGAGGTGAGATTGAAGGGGGGGCAGACTCAGGAAAAATGTCAGGAAGTATTTTTTTCACGGAGAGAGTAGTGGATGCTTGGAATGCCCTCCCGCGGGAGGTGGTGGAAATGAAAACGGTAACGGAATTCAAACATGCGAGGGATAAACATAAAGGAATCCTGTTCAGAAGGAATGGATCCTAAGGAGCTTAGCCGAGATTGGGTGGCAGAGCCGGTGGCGGGAGGCGGGGATGGTGCTGGGCAGACTTATATGGTCTATGCCAGAGCCAGTGGTGGGAGGCGGGACTGGTGGTTGGGAGGTGGGGATGGTGCTGGGCAGACTTATACGGTCTGTGCCTTGAAAATGAGAGATACAAATCAGGTAAGGTATACACAAAAAGTAGCACATATGAGTTTATCTTGTTGGGCACACTGGATGGACCGTGCAGGTCTTTTTCCGCCGTCATCTACTATGTTACTATCCACCTTATAATTGAAAGAGAAAAACGCCTAGATTTTGACCCAAATCGGGAGATAGACGTTTATCTCACAAAAACGAATAAATCGGTATAATGGAAAGCCGATTTTGGACGTTTTCAACTGCACTCCATCGCGGAAGCGTACAAAGTTGACGGGGGCGTGTCGGAGGCGTGGTGAAGGTGGAACTGGGGCGTGGTTATCGGCCGAGGAGAGATGGGCACCTTTCGCCGATAATGGAAAAAAAGTATGCGTTTGTAGCTAGAATTTAGGGCACTTTTCCTGGACCCTGTTTTTTTTCACGAATAAGGCCCCGAAAAGTGCCCTAAATGACCAGATTACCCCCAGAGGAAATCGGGGATGACCTCCCCTGACTCCCCCAGTGGTCACTAACCCCCTCCCACCACAAAAAATGATGTTTCACAACTTTTTATTTTCACCTTCAAATGTCATACCCACCTCCCTGGCAGCAGTATGCAGGTCCCTGGAACAGTTGTTAGGGGGTGCAGTGGACTTCAGGCAGGTGGACCCAGGCCCATCCCCCCCACCTGTTACACTTGTGCTGGTAAATGGGAGCCCTCCACACCGCCCCCCAAACCCACTGTACCCACATGTAGGTGCCCCCCTTCACCACTTAGGGCTATAGTAATGGTGTAGACTTGTGGGCAGTGGGTTTTGAGGGGGATTTGGGGGGCTCAACACACAAGGGAAGGGTGCTATGCACCTGGGAGCTCTTTTACCTTTTTTTTTGTTTTTGTAAAAGTGCCCCCTAGGGTGCCCGGTTGGTGTCCTGGCATGTGAGGGGGACCAGTGCACTACGAATCCTGGCCCCTCCCACGAACAAATGCCTTGGATTTATTCGTTTTTGAGCTGGGTGCTTTCATTTTCCATTATCGCTGAAAAACAAAAACGCCCAGCTCACAAATTGTCGAATAAAACATGGACGTCTATTTTTTGCGAAAATACGGTTCGGTCCGCCCCTTCACGGACCCGTTCTCGGAGATAAACGCCCATGGAGATAGACGTTCGTTTGATTATGCCCCTCTATGTATATCTCTGACTTGTCTGTCTACCTCAACTATATTGTAAGTTCCCTGGGTCAGGGACTGGCTCTATTTTATAAGCCCAGAGCGCAGGGAACATCTGTAGTTGCCATAGTTTAAAGCTTACTAGCAACCTTTATATACTCCCTTTGGTCAGGTCAACAACACTTTTAAAATGATAGTTAAAATGTATGGAAAAAAAACATTTACAATAATAATTTACAAAAGCCAACTTCCAACAGTTTCCCTAAAAAGTATAGAGGTTAGAAGAAGAGGGAGCTGAGATCAGTCCATAGTGGATACAGTTAAAAGAGAAGCAAGGTTCAAAAAAGAGGACTGGGAGATGCCTGGTGCCTCGACCCCTACCCGCCCATCGGAGCAATTAAGCAATCGTAGCTCAGATCATTTTAGCAGGGACCAGATTAACATTTTCAAAAATGTTTTTAGACCTGATTTAAATATCTTGTAATTGGATTCTAATCTTACACGATACATTATTCTCCTACTAACCTACAAATGCACTCGATCTGCGGCCCCTCCCTACCTCTCTACCCTCATCTCCCCCTACATTCCTACCCGTAACCTCCGCTCTCAAGACAAATCCCTTCTCCACCACCGCCAACTCCAGGCTCCGCCCTATCTGCCTCGCCTCACCCCATGCTTGGAATAAACTCTCTGAGCCCATTCGCCAGGCCCCCTCCCTGCCCATCTTGAAATCCTTGCTCAAAGCCCACCTCTTCAATGTCGCCTTCGGCACATAACCGCTATACCTCTATTCAGGAAATCTAGACTGCCCCAACTTGACATTTCGTCCTTTAGATTGTAAGCTCTTTGAGCAGGGACTGTCCTTCTTTGTTAAACTGTACAGCGCTGCGTAACCCTAGTAGCGCTCTAGAAATGTTAAGTAGTAGTAGTAGTATTCTAAAGTGTCGGAACCAGAAAAAAATGCTGAATGTCTTGTAGGCTCAAATCATACTTGGGGGAGGGGAGGGATTTAGTCAGTAAATTTTCTGATATAGAATGAAGTAAGCAATTTGGGGTATATGGCATTTGAAAATGTGCATAGTATGCGGGCATAGCTCTATGTTCCACGATGAAGTTTAAATTTAATCCTATAAGAACCTGTCAGGTAAGAGGTGTCACACGATCAATTCCATGCATAATAAATTAATTTAATAGTGGTATTCTGCATGATTTGTAAATGCTTCAAAGAAGAAACTATTGATGCTGTTATGAAGAGAGTTGCAGTAGTCTAGTTTAGAGAGTACTAGAGCCCTGGAATTCACAGTAAGGATAGGTCAGTGGTTAAGGAGAGAGTTCACCTTCGGGAGGATGAATGTGGCAGTGAGACAAAGGATGGCTCTAGAGTATCGACGGATTCAGTAGGATATTGAGTGCCTGGATGTCAGACTTACATATATCAAAGAGAATGTTTATGACTAATAGGAGGTGAATAATGTATATGGTAGGGGGAAGGGGGGATATAGGAGGGGAGGGGAAGAGAAGGTATGTATAGAGAAAAAATGGGAACAACAATATGTATTATTTCAATATTCCATAAAGTATCTGTCAACGAATGTATATTGTACAATGTTGAGTTCTTTCTTTCTTTACAACATCCATAAAATCCGCCCCTTCCTTTCCGAGCACTCTACCAAAACCCTCATCCACACACTTGTCACCTCTCATTTAGACTACTGCAATCTGCTTCTTGCTGGCCTCCCACTTAGTCACCTCTCCCCTCTCCAATCGGTTCAAAACTCTGCTGCCCATCTCGTCTTCCGCCAGGGTCGCTTTACTCATACTACCCCTCTCCTCAAGTCGCTTCACTGGCTCCCTATCCGTTTTCGCATCCTGTTCAAACTTCTTCTACTAACCTATAAATGTACTCACTCTGCTGCTCCCCAGTATCTCTCCACACTCGTCCTTCCCTACACCCCTTCCCATGCACTCCGCTCCATGGATAAATCCTTCTTATCTGTTCCCTTCTCCACTACTGCCAACTCCAGACTTTGTGCCTTCTGTCTCGCTGCACCCTATGCCTGGAATAAACTTCCTGAGCCCCTACGTCTTGCCCCATCCTTGGCTACCTTTAAATCTAGACTGAAAGCCCACCTCTTTAACATTGCTTTTGACTCGTAACCACTTGTAACCACTCGCCTCCACCTACCCTCCTCTCCTCCTTCCTGTACACATTAATTGATTTGATTACTTTATTTTTTGTCTATTAGATTGCAAGCTCTTTGAGCAGGGACTGTCTTTCTTCTATGTTTGTGCAGCACTGCGTACGCCTTGTAGGCTATAGAAATGCTAAATAGTAGTAGTAGTACATTGTGGAGTATGTTTCCCAATAAAAAACTGCTTTAGAGAGTACTAGAGCATGGACTAGTACATGCATGGAAAAAGCACACAGACATGGCGAAGAGAGATAAAACAGGAACATATCATATGAGAAATCTGGTGATCAAACGTAAGTTTATTATCTAAAAGAGCACCAAGGGTAAGAACAGCCTCCCGTATCATGATGGGAATCTGATGGGTGAACCAATTTCAGTCCATGAGTAGTAAACCAGTCAACTATAGCATCAAGACAACAATTCAGTGAAGCAAGATCAAGACCCACTAGATCCACATGGTAAACAAACCCAATAACATTATCTGTGGTCTTGCAATAATGTGACTAAATGAACTAAAAAAGTAAAGGAGCCACTATCAAACTTTGAGGAACTCCCCAAGAAAGATAATGACGCAAGTAAAGAAATCAGTACTTCCTCTTCCCTGAAACATATGAGAATCCAAAAACAAAGAAAACCACTCCATTACAGTACCTGTAAATCCTATCTTCTTAACCTGATTAATTAAATTAAACTAAATTGAACCACCTTGAGTTAACATTGGATAGGCAGTCAAGAAAGACAAAATTGTATTATTTATCAAATCTCAACCTGGGCAGTAGCACATAAACAGGATATATTTGCTGCTGGGAAGCAAGAAGTCCAAAGGGACTGAGCATGCCCTGAAATTGCACAGCACCATCCAGAACTGCTTTAGCTGACTCGGGTCAGAGAAGATGCTTCAACCTTTCCAGCTCTGGGTAGAAGGTATAGGAAGGAGACAACATGGTGATACCTGGTATTCCTGGCTAGTTGTTTTATCGCTGTGAAAGGGATTAATTAAGAAATAAGAAACCATTTCAAACAGGTCAGGAAGTTCTCGATGGCTCCTCTCTCAGTGTCTAACTTTCAGCTGTGTGGGTCACTCCTGCCAGCTCAGTCCCAGAGTCTCAGCCACGAAGGTGAAGATGTCGGACTCCTCCTGGATGATTTTGGCCGTGGGCTTGCCTGCTCCATGGCCGCTCTTGACGTCAATGCGAATCAGCAGCGGGTTTTTTTGCCTGTGGCTGGTCCCAACAATGTGCTGCAAAGTAGCGATGTACTTTAAAGAGTGCAAAGGGACCACTCGGTCATCATGGTCCCCTGTCAGCAAAAGCACAGCTGGGTACTGCTCTCCTCCTGGAGGAAGGTGGATATTGTGCAAAGGGGAATACCTTCAAAAGAACAAAGGTCCAGTTAGTTAGGAAAATGGGGACTTTGACCGAGACAAATACACTCATGATGAGGATTTTAATCTTCATTAGCAACATAGATGTAAAGTTATTATAAGAAGTTCTTAGCCTACTAATTGTCCTCCAGTCACTATCAACTTTCTTGCCCCAAGACTTCCATCCTTCCTTCTGTTTGCGGCCTTTCTCACACCTCCATCCCCCACCTTGGAGGCTCCTCTCCTGTCTGTGACCTCCCTCACACCTCCATCCTACCTCTGGGTGACTCCTCTCCTGTTTGTGGCCCGTCTCCTACCTCCATCCTCCCACTTTGAGGCTCTTTTCCTATATGCAGCCTGTCTCACCCCTGCACCCTACATCTGGGAGGTTCCTCTCCCGTCTTTGGCCTCCCTCACACCTCCATCTCCCCCTCCCCATTCAGAGGCTCGTCTCCTGTCTGTGACCTCCCTAACACCTCCATCCTCTCCCTTGGAGTCTCCTTTCCTGTCTGCAGCCTGCCTTACACCTCCACCCTACCTTTGGGAGGCACCTCTCCTGTCTTTGGCTTCCCTCATATCTCAGTTCTACCTCTGGGTGGCTTTTCTGTCTCTTTGCCTCAAACTTCTATATTTCCATACTGCTGTCTGGTTATGTCACATGATACAACATCATAATGTTCTTCAGTACTGCCTCAGAAATTTTTTTTAACAATTTGCTTTAATTTATAATTTATAATTTATAGTCCAACCTAGATGGGGACAGAAGGCATTGTGTCTGCTGGAAGAGTGACATCACAAGATTGTTCTGTCACATGAAAGAAATATGCAAAGACCAGTTTGATGATTGGCCACGCCAACTCAGCATCAGTTGATGATCTAACGTCAAGACAGTTGGGTTTTCCTTGCAAGATCCAGGAAAAAGGCGGAACATCAGAACTGTAATAGTAATTTTGTTCTCTGGGATAGAACTGTAATAGTAATTTTGTTCTGCAGGACAGACATTTCCATAGCACTTCAGAAGGACTGACATCCTTCTCCTCAAGCTCTCTGACCTTCCCTGGTCCAACATTGTCTTTACTCAATGGGACTTTGCCATTGGCCTACTGAGATGGCCTATTTTCCATGTGCTTTGAAATAGGTTTTGGGATGTGATCCTACATCCTACATCACCAATCTATCTGGACAATCAGATCAGTCTTCTTACAATAATATTCTAGGCATTGAAATCTGTTGCTTTTATTCTTCCTTTCCCTCGCGATTAAGGCTTGGCGAAGCAATTAATCAATAAATCAAATAAGTCAACAATGAAACTCAGTCAAACAATATTGAAACACATCATGTCAAGCTTCTCCTCACTTGATTAACCAGTTGAACTCCTCCTCCTTGTCTGAGCAGCCATAGTCAGTTGTCCAGGCGTGGCCAATGGTGAATTTGTGAAACTTCAGCATATCCATGACTCCCACTTCAGCCACCGCACAGCCAAACAAATCTGGTCTCTGGTTCACACAGGCAGCTGCAAAGCAATCCATAGTAATATTTGTATTCGATTTGATTCGGCCCCGAACAGTGCCCCAAATACATTATTCGTATTTGGCCGAGTAGTGATTTAAATTTGAATACGAATAATCCGGGGGCTCAACAGTAATAAATCCTACTGAAATAAACACTTGATCTCTGATTTCACGTTGCTTCTTTTATTATTTGTTGTTAAAGCTCAATGAGGAAAAATCCGCCGAAAGACAGAGAACTCACAACGCCCCACGGTAAACAACAGTACAACAAAAAAAAGTGGGAGGGCGACCAAGAATGCCAAAGACTGGAAGATGTATGTTGGTAAAGAAAGTTTATTCAAGTATGAAGACTCGACACAACGTTGTGTTTCGGCCATTAGGCCTGCATCAGGAGTCTTATTCGCTGAGTATAGCTGAAAGGTGATGAAGATGGATCTTCGGTGTAGCAAAATAGTCTTTAAAAAGACCGTTGTTGACTTGAGCGTGCTTATCCATCTGAAGTAAACTCATACACTTGCTACGGAGTGCTGGAATTAGCAAAAGAGTGGGTCGTGGACGATGAGTCAGTATAAATAAAAAAGGTGCCTTTTTTTATTTACATTGACTCATCATCCACGACCCACTCTTTTGCTAATTCCAGCGTAGCTACACCAAAGATCCATCTTCATCACCTTTCAGCAATACTCAGCGAATAAGACTCCTGATGCAGGCCTAACGGCCGAAACTCAACGTTGTGTCGAGTCTTCATACTTGAATAAACTTCTTTACCAACATACATCTTCCAGTCTTTGGCATCCTTGGTCGCCCTCCCACTTTTTTTTGTTTTTTTTTGTTAAAGCTCAATGCCCATTATTCGTATTCGGCCGAATAATATTTTTTAATTATTCGTATGCGGCCAAATAGTAAAATATGTTATTTGGTACAGCTCTAATAGTAACACAGTAAATGATGACAAAATAAGACCAGCTGGCCCAATCAGTCTGCTCAGTTGATGTTCTCTGGTCTTCTATCACATTGGGTAGGAGAGTGTTATATATAGAGGGGCATTTTCAATGTGACGTCAAAGTCGGACTTTGGATGTTTTGCGCTATACGTCCCAAGTCCGAATAGGAAATATGGTCATTTCTGAAACAGCAAAACGTCTTATCTTTTTTTTTTCAAAAATGGCCACGTGCAAGATGTTTTTGTGCTCTGTGCATTTTTATCTTTTTGGGTCATTTTCAAAAATAAAAAAACCAACATCCAAGTGAAAAACATACAAAATCAAGCTATTGGGATGTAGAAGAAGCCAGCATTCTTAGTAGGCTGGCCACACAGACATCATAGGAGAGCAATGGGGCACCCTAGGGGGCACTGCAGTGGATGTCATATAAAAACTCCCTGTATGCTGAGCCCTCGAAAACCTACCAAAATCCTACTGTACACCACTACAATAGCCCTTATGGGTGAAGGGGTCACCTATATGCGGGTACAGTAGGTTTTGGTTGAGTGTGGGGAGACTCACACTTTCCAACACAAGTGTAACAGGTAGCGTGGGATATGGGCCTGGGTCCTTCTCTCTATAGTGCACTCCACTGATCACTCCTCTATTCCAGGGACCTGTTTGCTGGTCTAATAGATCGGTCTATAACATCTGACGCTATCAAGAGGCCGGTAAGTAATATTTTTAATCACATCTTTGGGGGGGGGGGGCAGTAGAAGGGGGTCAGTGACTACTGGGGGAGTAAGGGTGGGTCATCCCTGATTCCCTACAGTGGTCATCTGGTCATTTAGGGCACCTTTTTGTGCCTTATTTGTCCTAAAAATAGGTCTAAATCAAAGTGTTGAAGTTTCAGTCCTAAACGTTTTCATTTTTTTCCATTATGGCTGTAAAACGTCCAAGTGTTAGGAATGCCCTAAGCCCTCCCTGACACGCCCATGACACGCCCTCTTGTGATTTGGAAGCACTGCAGGTGAATTGCATAGATAAATATGCAATGGGCGGCGGGGATAGTGCTGGGCAGACTTATATGGTCTGTGCCGGGGCTGGTGGTTGGGCAGCGGGGATAGTGCTAGGCAGACTTATACGGTCTGTGCCAGAGCCGGTGGTGGGAGGCAGGGATAGTGCTGGGCAGACTTATAGGGTCTGTGCCAGAGCTGGTGGTTGGGAGGCAGGGTTGGTGGTTGGGAGGCGAGGATAGTGCTGGGCAGACTTATACGGTCTGTGCCAGAACTGGTGGTGGGAGGCGGGGATAGTGCTGGGCAGACTTATACGGTCTGTGCCAGAGCTGGTGGTTGGGAGGTGGGGTTGGTGGTTGGGAGGCGTGGATAGTGCTGTGCAGACTTATACGGTCTGTGCCAGAGCCGGTGGTGGGTGGCAGGGATAGTGCTGGGCAGACTTATACGGTCTGTGCCAGAGCTGGTGGTGGGAGGCGGGACTGGTAGTTGGGAGGCGAGGATCGTGCTGGGCAGACTTATACAGTCTGTGCCAGAGCTGGTGGAGGGAGGCGGGGTTGGTGGTTGGGAGGCGGGGATAGGGCTGGCCAGACTTATACGGTCTGTGCCCTGAAGAGGACAGTACAAATAAAAAAGTAGCACATATGAATTTATCTTCTTGGGCAGACTGGATGGACCGTGCAGGTCTTTTTCTGCCGTCATCTACTATGTTACTATGTTACTATACTGCACGGTATGCAAGGAGACAGGATTTATGGCCACCTTTGTGTGTTTCCATGTGTAGTTAATACAATGTTTTGTTGAACCTTAGGGTGAGGCACAGGGTGGGACCTCAAGGGTGCCTGGAGGAACATTAGCAGTTATAATAGGGAAGGATTTTAACATACCGACCAACAGACCACCGTTGGAGCCCCCGTTGATGATCAGTTTCCTGGCAACGGTATATCTTTTCTCAATCAGATATTCGGCTGCACACTGGAAATCATCAAAACCACTCTGCTTTTTGCCAAGAATTCCGGCTGTGAGAAAAAGTTCAATGTTATACACTGCTAAAAGAAATCGCGATTTCCTTTCAAAATAGGCAATGGGGAGCAGTCAGTTATTCCATTTTGTATAAAATGCAGTTTTTATGTAATTTTTTTTTTTTTACTGGACTAACATTTAAGTTTTGGTAAATTACTTTCTAGATATCTACAGCTGCAAATGACGTAACTCAATATTACCTGTGACACTGCATTCTGGTACTGAGGAGACCCTGTGTATGGAATTCCCTTCCTCCTGACATCCATACAGAATTGGCATACAAAATAGAAGAGTCTCCTTAGGATCTGGCTTAGAGAGTTGCATGGGGACAGAAATCTTACCCATCCCCACCCATCCCCGCTGGAATCTTACCCGTCCCCACCCATCCCCACTGGAATCTTACCCATCCCCACCCATCCCCGCAAAAATGTAAACCATCCCAACCCGTCCCCACCTGTCCCCGCAAGAATTTAACCCACCCATCCCCGTAAGAATTTAATAGTACATAAAAGAAAGTTCCAGTCAGCTCCCTCAGTCTCTCTCTGGATTTGAGCCACAGCACTGTAGGCAAGGAAGGAACGGAAGTTGGAACTTGGAACACTCTGGTGCGCACATGTAAGATTTGTCTCTGATTCACTGGCAGTGTGTGCTGAGAGGTCGCCACATGCACGCGCCAGTAGGTCAGGTGACATCTGATTCTCGTGCCTGTGTCAGAGCTGAGGTCTGTGCACCAGCCTGGGAGCAAAGAGGATTAATAGTAACATAGTAAGTGACAGCAAATAGACCTGAACGGTCCATCCACTCTGCCCAATAGTCACACTCATGATCAATTCATCATTAAATCAACAAGTGTGATATTATATACTTGATTATGGTCTTTCTTTCATGTTTCTGAAACAAAGACCACAGAAGTCTATCTGGCCCCATCCTTATGTTCCAACTGCTGGAGTTGCCATCGAAGCCCACTCCAGCCTATTCATGTTCTCATTTGTGGGACACAGACCATAAAAGTCTGTCCAGCACTGTCCTCATGTTCCAGCCACTGAAGTTGCTGTCTAAGCCCTTTCCAGCCCATCCTACACCAGATTGCCATGTATGAGACACAGCCCATACAAGTCTGCCAGGTATCAGCTCTAGTTCATCACAGCCAGAGTCGCCATCTAAGCGTCACTTGACACATCCACACACATGCAGCCATTTAAGGTTAGCTTTTATATAACTTCCATTTTCTAATTAGAGATCCTCTGTGTTCATCCCATGCCTTTTTGAATTCCGTCATCATTTGTGACTCTACCACCTCCTTAATGGAAGACTTTCCACATTTATGCTGTTAAAGCAAAGAGGAGGAGGAGGAGGAGACAGCACTCAAAGAAATTGGTATTTGGTAGATGAGAGGCTGGTGCAGGTGGAGCTTACAATTCAACGGGAAGCCCACAGAACTGGTTCCATCCCCGCGGGAACCCCGCAGGAACTGCCTCCGTCCCTGCGGGAATCCCGCGGGTTCCGCGGGATTCCCGCGGGGACGGAAGCCGTGCAGCTCTCTAATCTGGCTATTCCACTCAGCTGAACATCCTACATTTTATCTGGTCAGTCACACCTTTCATCCCTCTTTTTTCCCATCCTCCCTCTATCTCTTTTCACGCCTAGTATTTTTGGAAAGACTAAACAAGCAATTCATGTCTACTCGTTCCACTCATAGGAGCCGACTTTTTCTGGGTGCTGTGGGTGCTTGAGCACCCACAATAATTGACAAAATTCCTTGTATGTGTCCAGGGAGGGGTTATTTCCACTGGGCTTAGCACCCCCAATAATTTTGAAAAGTTGGCTCCTATGGTTCCACTCCACTCAGTATTTTATAGACCTCCATCATATCTCCTCTCAGCTGCTTTTATCCAAGCTGAAGAGCCCTAGACTCTTTGGCCTTTCCTCATAGGGCAGTTGTCCCATCCCCTTTGTCATTTTCTGGTCACTGCATCTCACAAAAGATATAGCGGAATTAGAAAAGGTACAGAGAAGGGCGAGAAAAATAAACTAGAATTAACATTATATTCAAGCAATATTAATAATTATTAATAATTAAGCAGCATTAAAACATGGATTCCAAGCACTCTATAGCCCACATCGTGGGAAAGGGAAATGGGACTTGATCTACTGCCTTTCTGTGGTATTTTGCAACTACATTCAAAGCGGTTTACATAGTATATACAGGTACTTATTTTGTACCTGGGGAAATGGAGGGTTAAGTGACTTGCCCAGGGTCACAAGGAGCTGCAGTGGGAATCGAACTCAGTTCCCCAGGATCAAAGTCCGCTGCACTAACCACTAGGCTACTCCTACACTCACTCCACCAATAAGAGCCAACCTCATCAGTGATGTCACAATGGCTTAAAGTCCATTGCACTAACCACTAGGCTACTCCTCCACTCAAAGGATAAAACCTATGTAAAAAGAAACTCCAATAATTCAAGTAAAATAATCCCAGGTCTCAGAACAAATTCCGAATGCTCATGAAAGCACTTCCAAACCTAGTATGACCCTGTTTTAATAATTCACGTGACCCCAGATACTGACCAGAAAGGGGACTTTCCCTTAGGCTTGAAAGCTTGCAGGGTTTAATGACTACTTTACGAAGAATGCTATCAGCCAGTCAACATGATTTAAGCAGGCAGAAACCTCTCCTGCTCAGTTAAACCACTGTATATTGACCACTCCAAAGCTTCATTGTAAGAACTGGAGCTTTTATTCTAGAACAGGATCTGTGTGAACATGCCTAAGAACATAAAAACATCAGAGTAGCCATACTGGGCCAGACCAATGGTCCATCTAGCCCAGTATCTTGTTTTCCAAACAGTGGCCAAAGCCAGGTCACAAGTACCTGGCAGAAACCCAAATCATGGCAACATTCCATATAGAACCCAAAGAATAGCAAGATTCTGGAATCCTAAAGAGCGACAAGATTCCATGTAGAATCTCAAAGAGTAGCAACATTCCAATAGCAGACTATGGACTTTTCCTCCAGGAATTTGTCCAAACCTTTTTTAAACCCAGATACGCTAACCGCTGTTACCACCTCCTCCGGCAAAGAGTTCCAAAGTTTAACTATTCATTGAGTGAAAACATATTTCCTCCTATTTGTTTTAAAAGTATTTCCATGTAACTTCCTCGAGTGTCCCCTAGTCTTTGTACTTTTGGAACGAGTAAAAAAATGGATTTACTTCTACTCGTTCTACACCACTCAGGATTTTGTAGACCTCAATCATATCTCCCCTCAGCCATCTCTTTTCCAAGATATTCAGCGGCACTGAACTGCAGTGTATCACAGAGTATCTGCTCCAGTTAGTGCCAGGTTGTCTGGGGATGGAGGCAGGCCGGAGCTCGAAATTATCTGGGTACCACTAATGTTCAGTGTGGGTACCCGGATAGCTGCTCGCTTAACTCAGAACACCAAAAATGCTGGCCCACATTAATCCGACTGCTGAATAGCTAAAGCACCTGAGTAAGAGAGCAATCAAAACCATTTTCTTCAGTTTTGTCCAAAACTGAATCTGCGGCCGAAATGTACCGGAACTGGCTGATAGGGCCTGGCCCAGCCCAGCTCCTGCACAGAACAAGACCCCATTCCTCCACCCCTCACACACACATGGAATGAGCCCCCCCCCCCTCAGTCCTTCCTGCCCCTCACCATGCACAGAACAAGCCCCCCTCCTTGACATACCTGTACTCCCCCCCCCCCCGGGCCTACCAAACATCCCTTGGTGGTCTGGTGGGTACTCGGGAGGGACAGGAATGATCCCGTCACTCCTGTCTGTGCTATTTCCAATCTCAAAATGGCTGCCACAACCTCCAAGTGGCAGCCTCGCAAGAATGCTGCTAGAGATCATGGCTGCCATTTGGCAGTCGAGAGGACATGGGCATTGCTCCTGTTCCGACCACTCACGAGACCACCGGGGGATGGATGATAGGCCCAGGGAGAAGACTACAGGTGAGTTTTGGAGGGGGGCTTGTTCTGTGTGCAGGGTGGGGGCAAGGAGGAGGGCTTCTACTATCTGTCGGGGGGATGACCCAGCATAGATTTTTGGTTCCAGCCACAAATGCACCGGCATTTCAGCCTAAACCAAAACAAGAACAAACACAAATTTCGGGCCGCTTTCAGCATTGAAGCTGAAAAAGAAATTTGGTTGGCCTCTAATTTGAGTAACTTGCAGCAGCCACAAAAGACCCAGATATTCACTGCTGGTACCGAGATAGGGTCTAATTCAGCCAGCGACAACCAGTTTTTGAAATCACTGACGGCTGCTGATTGAATATTTGCCCATGGTCCTCATAAATGAACTTCTGCTCACGAATACATTTCTTAGAACACAGATACTTGATGCTGTGAACAGGAGGAGTGGCCTAGTGGTTAGGGTGGTGGACTTTGGTCCTGGGGAACTAAGGAAGTGAGTTCAATTCCCGGCACAGGCAGCTCCTTGTGACTCTGGGCAAGTCACTTAACCTTCCATTGCTCCATGTAAGCCGCATTGAGCCTGCCATGAGTGGGAAAGTGCGGGGTACAAATGTAACAAAAAAAAAAAATAAATAAATAAAAATATTCACTACGAGCAGAGTCACAGGGGAGTCTGTAAGAACCAGTTCTTCCCCTCGGCTTACCTTTGTGCCAGGTCTCGCCATATTCCCCACCGCCTCGAATGTTGGCCACAGCCAGGATTCCTCCTAAATGCCTCATAAAAATCAGGCGAGGAACACTGAAAACAAAGCATCAAGAGTCAGAAAAGGGTCAGAAGGGATAGAAAAGAGTCGTTTATTATCGCTGGTCTTCTGGGAGGTTTCTTTATTAAATTTACGCTACACCTGCCCATACAAAATGCTCCAGCTGGCTTATAGTCAACACAAATTAATGAAACAGCAAGTCACTTACATAAAAATTAAAACCATAATATAAAAATCATAAACATAAGGTAGATACAGGACTCCCTAATATCATGTCTATTATTGCAGAAAGGTTCCTGAAATGACCATATCGCCTCTTTAGTCTTTACCATGTCCTCATCCACCCCCTTCTGCTCTTTCAGCAGCCACATAAGAAGTTGTAGACAGAGACTGAATGACTGACCAATGCCATTTGGAGGACGTGTTTCTGAGCTGACCTGTAATATGGTTGAATGGCGTGCTTGAAACCTCCGTAGCCATACAGGAAGGCTGGGTTGGATCCATCCAGACGGATCCCCTTCTTATGGACCACGAACATTGGGATCATCGTGCCATCCTTACTTGGATAAAAGACCTGGATGAAACAGAATCCTTTAATACAGGAGAATTTCAACAACTACCAAGTCAACAGTATAAAAACCAGGGCTTTTTTGAGGGGGTACTTGGGGGTACCAGCACCTTTTCCATTGCCTGCTACAAATTACCCATGGTCCCCAAGTTTTAATGAAAGAGCTCAGGCTCTACACACCAATTCTGCCTTGTCATAGGTTCTGCGACTGGTTGCAGGGGGGCCTGGCTATTGTGGGATGAGTCCCTCATTTGTGGCTCACAGTAACAAAGTAGGGGATGGCACAAAAAGACCAACTGATCCATCCAGTTAGTTCTGTTCACATTGTTAAGAATATTTCTAATGACTGAAGTGTTAATTATATGAATTGGTGCCAAGATTTACCCACCCCAATGCTATGAAATTAGCACCAATTCTAGAACAGCATCTGGGCATCAAGATTTTACAGACTATGGCCTTGGGCGCTAGCATTTACACCAGGTCTCAGCAGCCATTAGGCGCAGGAATCGGAACTACGCGGCATTCTATAGAGGGCGGGGACTCTTTATAAAATACCGTTTAGCGCTGATTTTTCCAGTGCCCAATTTCCCCCCTAAGTGAGTTTGGCGCACGTTATAGAATAACGCCTAGAACCAGTGGCGCTCCTAGGTCGGCTGCCACCTGGGGCGGATCGCCGCTGCACACCCCCTCCCCCCACCCCCCCCCCGGGTGCCAAAATGTACTTACAAGTGAACCTGGAATCAGCTATCTTGTGGTTTCCTACCTGCTGGGTCTGGTACTCTGAAGTGTTAATTCCTTTGATTTCCACTTGCCGAAAGACCTCAGGTTTAAGATTATCCTCCACCAGGTCACAGCGATATATGATACCTGCCAAGAAGTTCAGCACTGAGAAAGTGGCAGCACTTCCAACAGAACTCAGTATCAGCCCAAAGCTATATGCCAAAGCACATCTGCACGCCTAACAGGCCTGAGCCAACACTTATTGAGTGCATACTGAAAACCCCTCACACCAAAAAGAGGCAGGAGGACAGCACCCCTTGGATCACTAAGAGGGGCATAATCAAAAGGGGCCGGCCATCTTTAAGGCCGGCCCCGTAAAGCGGCTCCCCGACCGTATTATCGAAACAAGATAGCTGGCCATCTTTCATTTCGATAATACGGTCGGGGCCGGCCAAATCTCAACATCTGGGCCAGCCTTAGAGATGGCCGCCATGGGTTTTCAGCGATAATGGAAACTAATGGCGGCCATCTCAAACCCTGCCAAATGCAAGCCATTTGGGCGTGGGAGGAGCCAGCATTTGTAGTGCACTGGTCCCCCTCACATGCCAGGACACCAACTGGGCACCCTAGGGAGCACTGCAGTTGACTTCAAAAATTGCTCCCAGGTGCATACCTCCCTTACCTTAGGTGCTGAGGTCCCCAATCCCCTCCCCCAAAACCCACTCCCCACAACTGTACACCACTACCATAGCCCTTATGGATGAAGGGGGGCACCTACATGTGGGTACAGTGGGGTTTGGGGGAGGGTTTGGAGGGCTCCCATTTACCACCACAAGTGTAACAGGTGGGGGGGGGGGGGGATGGCCTGGGTCCGCCTGTCTGAAGTGCACTGCACCCACTAAAAACTGCTCCAGGGACCTGCATAGTGCTGTCATGGAGCTGGGTATGACATTTGAGGCTGGCATAGGGGCTGGCAAAAGAATGTTTGTTTTTTTTATTTTTTTTTGGGTGGGAGGGGGTTGGTGACCACTGGGGGAGTAAGGGGAGGTGATCCCCGATTCCCTCCGGTGGTCATCTGGTCAGTTGGGACACCTTTTTGAGGTTTGGTCGTGAACAAAAAGAGACCAAGTAAAGTCGGCCAAATGCTCGTCAGGGCCGGCTTTCTTTTTTCCATCTCTTAACCATGCCCCAGTCCCGCCTTCGGTACACTGCCGACACGCCCCTTTGAACTTTGGCCAGCCCTGCGACGGAAAGCAGTTGAAGCCGGCCAAAATCGGCTTTCGATTATACCAATTTGGCCGGCTTCAGGAGAAGGCCGGCCATCTCCTAATTTGTGTCGGAAGATAGCCGGCCTTCTCCTTCGAAAATAAGCAGGTAAGTCTCAGAGAGTGCCAATTCAATGCTAGCTGAGAGTCACATAACATTTCCTCACTCAACACCTTATTGGTACCATCTGGACAGCAAATATGGAAGTGTTGGTCTCTCAGTGCCCTGTTACTGAAAGCAATTAAGTGAGCAGTTAGACAATGCGATCATGTAATTCTTGTTCAAAGGGACAGGCTGAATCTGTTCCAGCTTTGCCCCACTGCATACAGGGAGATGTAGTTCCAATTTTCATAAGAAATACACGACGTACATTTCCATGCACACAAAATGGTAAAAACCAGAATCCGCTCCTTTGATAAAATGGAGATCAGATATGGAAATGAAAGGAAGAAGAGAGAAATGGAGAACAAGAGAGAAATGGAGAACAAGTGAGAAAGGGAGACAAGAAAACAGAAAAAGAATAGGAAGGAGGAGGGGAAACTGAGAAAATTCACCAACAGAAGAGGATAAAGGAGAGAATGAAGGAATCTCACCTGGTGTCAGGAACGATACAAACTTATAAAAAAGCTCTGTGTCCTTCTTCCTGCCACTAACACCACTTATGGTGCCAACATCCAGCGGGAGGTCCTTAAGGAACTGACCGGTGCCAAGGCTGTAGAGCTGGAGAACATCTTTCACATCTCGCAAAAAATCCAGAACCAGAAACTTTTGGTTCACACAGGTCGCAAAGTCTAGTGACAAAAGTAGGAGAGAAGTGGAGGAAAGATTAAATGAATGAGAGAGCTAAATTCCTCTCCGGGTGCCCATGAAGAGGTCCTGGGAGAACTCTCTTTCAGTAATGGAAGGTCAGAAACACCCCCCCCCCTTCCCACATGCAACAAATGTAAAGCATATGAGAATCATATTTCAGTTACAGTCATTATTGTTTGCTGCTGTTCAACTATATAACACTAGTAAAGAAGGCCCGTTTCTGTATGAAAGGAAACGGGCGCTAGCAAGGTTTTCCTCCCCCCCTTGCTCTCTCCCTCGCTCTGTCCCTGTGTCCCCTCCAAGTCCCACGGCCCCCTTTCCTCCCCTCCGATTTCCATGGCTTCCTCCCTCCCTCTGTCACTGTCCTTCACTCTGTCCTCCCTCCGAGTTCTAGTCCTCCCTCCAAGTTCCAGTCCCCCCTCCCCCATCCCCCAACGTGCACGTCGCCCCCCTCCAAAACCACCAACCCCTCTCTCCCCCTCGTTTAGCAGGGTCCCGGCGGCAGCATTGAAGAGCGAGCAGGCTCAGCGAGTCTGCTGCCTTCCCTTCTGTTCGCTCTGAGCTGTGACTCTGGTCCCGCCCTCATTTCCTGTTTCGGCAAGGGCGGGACCAGAGTCACAGCTCAGAGCGAACAGAAGGGAAGGCAGCAGACTCGCTGAGCCTGCTCGCTCTTCAATGCTTCCAGGCCAGTGACGTCAGTGTTATCTACTGCACGAAGCAGACCACCTCCGGCGGAAGCCACGGTCCCAGGCAGCTTCAGAACGTTGGAGGTGAAAATTATTATATAGGATAACATAACACAGGGTAACACAACTGGAAAAGTAGAGCTCTGCCTTTTGACTTGCCCTGGTTAGGTCATGGCAGTTTCCCAGCACAAGCCCCTTTGATATAAGTCCATTTTTTAAGCTTTACGTACACATATTGTTGCTCCAACATCATATACCGTACACAAACACGTTCCTCCTTCTTCCTAGCAATTTCCTCCTGCTTCTTTGGGCTTCCAGTTCAACTGGAAATAGTTGTGGCATTCCGAAGCTTCATTTCCAACTATCAGGAATTTTCTCTTATCTTTATAACCTCTTCCCAACTCCGTCTAGACACCGCAGCAACAGTCTTTCGCCAGGGGTCATAACCTGTGGTTTGCCCTAGAACCTGGCCTATGTTGAGCCTATGTCTAGGCACTAGGTGTCACTGTTGAGCACTGACAGATGCCTTCCCCTGGGGGCTGTGAATGCTGCCTCTAAAGCACCTCCACATTCACCCGCTGTACTTTATAGCCCTTTATGTGACTGACACACAGGGGTGTCACAATCTGTCCTTCACTTTAAGAACATAAGAATAGCCATACTGGGTCAGACCAATGGTCCATCCGGCCCAGTATCCGGTTTCCAGCAGTGGCCAATCCAGGTCCCAAGTACCCGACAGAAACCCAATTAGTAGCAACATTCCATATAGAATCCCAGAGAATAGCAAGATTCTGGAATCGCAAATAGTAGCAAGATTCCAAGTAGAATCTCAAAGAATAGCAAGATTCTGGAATGTTATAGGGTAACAACATTCCAAGCTACCAATCCCAGGGCAAGCAGTAGCTTCCCCATGTCTATCTAAGTAGCAGACTATGGACTTTTCCTCCAGGAACTTGTCCAAACCTTTTTTAAACCCAGCCACGCTAACCTCCGGCAAAGAGTTCCAGCGCTTAACTATTCGTTGAATGAAAAAAAATCTCTTTTCCAAGCTGAAGAGCCCTAACCTCTTTAGCCTTTCCTCATACAAGAAGAGTTTCATCCACTTTATCATTTTGGTCGTTCTTCTTTGAACCTTTTCTAATTCCGCTATATCTTTTTGGCGATCAGAACGGAATGCAATACTAAAGGTGAGGTCGCACCATGGAGTGATAGAGGCATTACAGTATTCTCGGTCTTATTTGCCGTCTCTTTCCTAATAATTCCCAGGATCCTGTTTTCTTTTTTTGGCTGCTGCCACACACTGGGCAGAAGATTTCAGCCTATTGCCTACAATAACACCTAGATCTTTTTCTTGGGTGCTGACCCTCAAGGTGGACCCTAGCATTACGTAACTATGATTCGGATTATTCTTCCCAAAGTGCATCACTTTGCATTTGTCCACATTAAATTTCATCTGCCATTTGGATGCCCAGTCTTCCAATTTCCTAAGGTCTTCCTGCAATTTTTCACAGTCCGCATGTGTTTTAACAACCTTGAATAGTTTTGTGTCATCTGCAAATGTAATTACCTCACTTGGCATTCTGATCACTTTATAAATATGTTAAATAACAACGGTCCCAGTTCAGATCCCTGTGGCACTCCACTATTCACCCTCCTCCATTGAGAGAAATGGCCATTTAACCCTACCTTCTGCTTTCTGTCCAATAACCAATTCCTAATCCATAACAGAACATTGATGCATGCACTAACACCAGTGAGGTGGTAAGGAAGGATGGCGCCTGGGGCAGAGGGTGAGGATGGCACCCCTGCCCCCCTCCTATGCCACTCTACACCTCCACTCCCCCCCCCCCCAAGCACACACTACATACCTGAATTGATGGGGACCCCAAACCCTCTTGCCTACACACTCCCCCCTGCGCAATGCTGGGTTTTCGTACAACCGGGCATGAGTGAGGGGGTGGTCTCTCTCACACATGCTTGGTTGTACAAAAACCCAGCATTGCGTGGGGGGGGGGGGGGGGGGGGAGGGGAAGCGGATGGTGCAGTGCGCAGACAGGAGGGCTTCTGCTGGCAGGGCTTGGGGATCCTTGCCAGTCAAGTGCCTTAATTTGGGGAGGGGTGCTGCGCCCCTGCCAAGACAGCGCCCGGGACGGTCCGCCCCTCACCCCCTCTTTACTCCATCACTGACTAATACCGTTCATCTTGCACATTCAGATGCAGCACAGTGATACCTTGAAGAAATGACTGGTCCCTTCTATTGAAGCACACCGTGATACCAAAGCCCAACCTCCCCATGAAAGATTGTGATGGTGTCAGCAGTGGCTGCCTCCCTGGAGTCACATAATGGTGTCACACCTAAGCCACTGCATAAAATTCTCTCCTTACCTAGAACGTCTTTAGGGTGCTCAGGAATGAGCGTGGTCCATTGTGAAGCATCTGGGCTCTGCAGATCAATGTTAATGAGTCGGTAACGAGGCGCCTCAAGATTGGTCTTCAGCGTTAGGACGGAGTCTTCATTTGTTATGTAAGTGTACTGGGCTTCAAAATTATCCACCAGCTTAATCCAGGGCAGGTAACCTACAGAAAAGGCACACAGGAAAAAAGGCTAATGTTCAAAGCCCGGGTGCTAAAGCCCCCAATGAAAACCCCATAGCACAACAGCTCAGAAAAATAGCTAACCAAGACTCAAAGTAAATGACATTCAAATTTTATGCATGGATAATTTGAACTATTAAACTGAAAGCAAGAGAAGAACGTACATGGCACATGTACACAACAGTGGTGTATACGGGTGGGCCTAGGTGGGCACAGGCCCACCCAATCTTGACTCAGGCCCACACAGCTGCAGCGCCACACTGCTCACTTCCCCTCCTCTCCTCCACGGCGTCCTGGCATCTGCACTCCGGTCTCTGAACCCCTTCCCTCCCCGGTGTTGGTGTAGGTGTCCTGCAGCGATTCATTCTTGCTGCTTCCATCGGCCTCGCATGCTTCCATCTGCCGCGTTCCACCAGACAGGAAACAGGCAATGACGTCAGTGAGGGCGAGACATGGCAAATGGAAGCCTGAAAGGCCAGCACAAGTAGCGAGAATGAATTGCTGCAGGCGCCGAGGACGCCTGTACCGACATCAGGGAGGGACGGAGTTCAGAGACAGGAATGCAGATGCTGGGACGCCGCAGAGAAGAGGGAGAAGACGTGGGGTAGGTGAAAAACCCCCCTCTTATGTTCTTAAAATATATCTCTGGGAAGATATTTGTGGTGTGTGGTTGGGGGGGGGTAGGGGACATGTATGTGTGGACAGGGCTGCTGAGAGGGGGGGGGCAGGGGAGACAAAATTCCCCGGGCCTCCAAGGGGCGCCCGGTGCCACAGTCCCACCCACCCGCCCTCGGCTCCGTCGACCATCTGCCACCGGGCTGGGCCCCTTCCATTCAAATCAAAGCGCCTCACCACCTCGCTCCGTGTGAAAGCGCAGCAGCGGCAGTCTGCTGAACGCCTCCCTTCGGGCCTTCCCTCCCTGTGTCCCGTCCTTGTCTGAAGTAACTTCCGCGAG